>NW_026067953.1:9359184-9581377 GCF_014885135.2 Alexandromys fortis | reverse complement strand
GGGGAGGTGGCGGTGGGGAAGAGACAGAAATCTTTAATAAATAAATAAATAAATAAATAAATAAATAAATAAAAGAGTACAGGGTGGTGTCTGTCAACACAGCCTAAGCAATGTTCAGCATGGGTCCCTGGCAATGAAGTCAAACCCAAATTAAGCATCAAGCATCATTTTACTTTCTTTGTTCCTTTCTTTCCTGCCTTCCTTTCTTTCTTTTTTTCCCCCTCGAACTAGCTCTTGTAGACCAGGCTGGCCTCAAACTCACAGAGATCCACCTGTCTCTGCCTCCCAAGTGCTGGGAATAAAGGCGAGTGCCACCACTGCCTGGCCTTCATTTTACTTTCTTAAGAAATCCTCCCTGACTACCCTGTTGAGTACTGCAAACTGATCCCTGATCCATCATCCTGCTGAGTACTGCAGACTGATCCCTGATCCATCATTCTGCTGAGCACAGCAGACTGATCCCTGATCCACCACCCTGCTGAGTACTGTAGACTGATCCCTGATCCACCACCCTGCTGACTACTGCAGACTGATCCCTGATCCACCACCCTGCTGAGTACTGTAGACTGATCCCTCATCCATTGCCCTGCTGAGCACTGCAGACTGATCCCCAGTCCAGCCCTCCTGGTACCCCCAATTCTTTCCTAATTGTCTTTAACTCACAGCTCCTAGATAGGTGATGGGCAGCAGTGTACTCACCTAAATTGTGTATGTTCTGTTTCCATCACTATGAGAGCAGACTTGGTGGGGAGCGGGAGAACTACATGTAAAGTGGTCATAGCAAAGCCAAATGCCAAGATCTGGGCCAGGTGAGGGCCATAAAAGGTTGTTTCTGGAAGGGAGGGAAGGAGAGAGGGAGGGAGGGAGGGGGGAGAGACTGAGCTGCTTTACATGAGGCCGCCTCAGTGCCCAGTGATAAAGAATATAATGCATTGAGCTTTAGCACAGTTTCGTCTCAATTTCTTTAAAGTCAGTATTTGGCATTTGCAATCTAAAGACTAAATTTTGTTCACCCTCAAGCCGTTCTGTGGACTTCTATTCTGATAAGCATCATCGCTTGTTACATGTCTGACTATGACGGTCTCTCTCAGCTGTCTGTCTCTGTGCCTCCCAAGCTTTGACAGATGGGCGAACTTTTGCTTCCTGGATTCAAACACAGCAGGTACTTGATTCAGTTCAGTTAGCTCATCACCCTTCTCTGCTCTGGGGCTGGCCTTTCTCCAGATCTATTACAGAGTTGTCATTCTGGAAGTTTCCTTAATCTGCCTGTCTGTCTCTTTCTCTCATGTTATAAACTACCTGCTTCATGGGCCCTACATTATTCTGAATTTAATTGTGTTCCCCAAAAATGTGCACCAAAGCCCTGACATTGAATGTGATTCTGTCTGGTGGTAAAATAACTAAGGCCAAAGGAAGGCTTGGCGGTGGGGGTCCTAACCCATTGGACCAGGCAGTCTTATAATGTCTCTGTTCTTTCTCTCTATTATGTCTGTCTGTTTGTCTTTTATTCCCCACCCCCAGCTCTGTTCCTCAGAACACACCAAGGAAAGGTCAGATGAAGGTGTCCCTTACATCTGTCTGTTACAGAGGTGATCCACAAATCAAGAAAAGAGTCCTCCCCAGAAACCAAATAGTCTGGTGCCTCCCTCATAGACTTCTAGGCTTCCAAAACTGTGAGAAGTAAATTCCTTTCTGTAAATGCCCCCGGCCTGTGGCGTTTTGTTATCTCAGTCTGCAGAGCTGAAGACATGCGTCATCCTCTTCCAATGCTTAGTCCATGGCTTGTGTGGAGCACAGTCTCTAATCCCCCTTTCAGACATGGCTAATGTAAGTGAACCTCTTGACATGTTCCACATCTGAAAGTGTCTTTAGTCTGCCCCCTTCCTCGGTCGATAGTTTCTCTGAGTATATAATCTTAGGGTTGGAAATCACTTGACTATCAATGTTGAAAGTATGGTTTTATTGTCTTCTGACTTCCAATTATTGAGAAAGCAGGTGTCCATATGAATCTTGGAATGTGATCTACCACTCTTTTTATGGAAATGGTAAGATTGTTGTGCCTATATTTAGAGCTTTTTTATCTCAAAGGTTTCTGTGTGGTGCTGAGCAGGACCTTTCATTCCTACCGGAGTTAGGACTTCAGTGGGGCCATTTTGGTCTGGAAACTCATTCAGCTGCGTTCTGAAAAACTTCAATATACTATTTGGTAATTCTTGTGTTTTGTCAATTTGCTGCTTCTCTGGAAATCCAAATAATTTTCTGTTAGACCCCCTGGACTGACTTTCTAATTCCCTCAGCTGCTCTCAGTTCAAGTCCTTTGTCTTTCCACCAATCTGGTAGATTACCTCAGCTACATCTCCCCGCTCTGTGCTGAGTTTTGATTTGTAGTAGACTAGCTTCCAAGAGCTCTCTCTGTAAGTGATATCTCGTTCTGGGATAAACTGTTGATCTCTCTGGGATATTAACTAATATTTTTGATGACTCTTCTCTGCAAGGTCTTTTGCTCTGTTGGCTGGTTAATTGCCAGCTCTACTGATTCCCTGAGGTATCTTGATTCTTGACAATTTGTTCATATTTAATAACAAAGCACTAAGTGGTTAGTATGGGAACAGGGGATGTCGGCCTGGGCCTTAGTCCCTGGCGGGCTTTACAGTAATGATTGTTTTATTGAGAGACCCAAAGAAGCAGTAGCTATAATTATTTTTCTCAGACTTCCCAGAATGGTCTCCTCTAAGCTCCTGTCCTCAGAGGGCTAATCTGGCATCTAGCATCTTGGAAGCCTAGGCGGAAAGAGTCACAGATTTCATTACATAACGTGCCACTTCATGCTCAAGACCTCCTTTTCTTTTTCTTTTTTTAAATATTTATTTATTTATTATGTATACAATATTCTTTCTGCGTGTATGCCTGAAGGCCAGAAGAGGGCACCAGACCTCATTATAGATGGTTATGAGCCACCATGTGGTTGCTGGGAATTGAATTCAGGACCTTTGGAAGAGCAGGCAATGCTCTTAACCGCTGAGCCATCTCTCCAGCCCCTCAAGACCTCCTTTTCAACATGGCACCCTTTTGTCCTCTACTGTGCCTGATGCCACTGGGCCCTGGCCCTCCTTTGGTTCAGTTTCTTCAGAGATTACTCTAGCCACACTCTGATGGATAATGGGAAGCATTCTGTCCATGCCTCTTGTTTCAGGACCTCCTACTCCCTGCTCTCCAAATCTCTGTGATGTTTGCCTTCCTGAATCAGCTCCCCTGCCCTCCAAGTCCCAGAAGGCTGTCACCACAGTCAAGTCTAATTTTTATCCAGTAGTATCTGGTCAGTTCTGGAGCCTGTCTCTCTTGAGTTTTTCAGATTGGTGAGTTTTTTCACAAGGTATTTATGAGGGAATGCTTAATTTTCTATATGTGACGGTCTATAGATATACTTCCTATAGATGGAAACGTTCCCTCTTTGCAAGAGGAGGGAAACTCCTAAGTCTTGGGAAGTAAATGAAACTTACAAGGCTCAGGGAGGTTTCCCCACCTCTACCCACACCCCAATATTAATGCTGAGGAGAAAAGACTCTGTCGCCAGTCTGGCTTTCTGGGAGCTCCATGGATGCAACTTTTATGAGTCACCACGCACACTGAAATGAGCCTTCAACTGGAGGGTTCGGCACTGAGTCTGCCATGTTCCTGCAACTAACCTCTCACCTGTGTGCAAGCAATCCCAGTAAACTCAGTGGCTCACTTGCTGGACTTGCGGCAGGTTGTTTCCTCAGTCTGTCATTGGCGCCCTGCCTGGTGTGGATAAGCATTTGTTGATCTCACTACAAGAAAAGTCACATGACACAACTGGAACCCATGCAAGGACACACAGAACCAACGAGGAACTGGGGAGGAGAGGCTGCGTGGCTCTCGCAAGGGATGGTGAGTCATGCAACTGAGTCCAAGCTGTGTGAAGATGGAGCATCCAGCAAAGCACTCTTAACACGGCTCACCTCTCCCCACAGGGGATGGGATGATGCGCCGCTATGCTGTGGCAATGACTTCATGCGCCCTGTGATGGAATGCTAGAACGTGCAGCCAAGGCCAAGCCAGAGTGGACATCTTCCTTTAATGGGTAATGAGGTGGCATTCTTCCTTTATGAAAGGGATCCATTATGGAAGTTTTGGGGCGCCTCCAAACCACTAATGGACTAGAGAATATCTTGCAGTCTCTGAAAGTAGCACGCATGGGACGGGCTCTTTTAAGCAGGCTGCGGTGTTGGTGAGTGGCTTTTGCTGTAGGCGATAAGACATGCAACTGAGGCTCATCTGCCTTTCAGACATATAAGGGAGCGATTACAACAGGGAAAGACATGTGGCTGCCATCCTTTGCCTCTCTTCGGGCAGGAAAAGTAGAAAGAAGGGAAGATGAGCGGGGAGGTGCTGGCTTAGCATTTCTTGCAGCTGGCAGGGTAGCAGCAAAACAGAGGATGCTTTAGGTTCGTGCTAAGAACCCTTCCTGAGATCCAAGGACTTAGAATCATGGGAAGAATCCTCTAACTAGTTAAGAGACAGAGAATGAAGTAGAAGTAATATAAGTTACTGCCTCGAGTCTGACCTTTAATACAAAGGGAGAGAACCCCCCCCCCCCATGTAGCATGCAGACGGAGGGAAGAAGGGTGTGCTTAGTAATGTCCCAGTACAGGAAACTGATAATCAGGTACTACTCGGCTACTGAAGTGCTTGAGTTGGAAAGGACTTCTAAATAAGCAATGAAATACCTTCTTATTGCCTGGGGACATGAGGTGGCCGGGAGCAGTCTCGATGCTATGGAAGCAGAGAAACTATAATATACAAAAATCATGGCCTGAGGCAATGCGAGGGCCTCAGTCTGTGAGAGAGTGTCCACTAAGACACCCAGTTGTGTTCTCTGAGGTCCGCGTGAGTATCGGGACAGGAAGACAATAGTGAAGGACAGTCCCTACTGAAGGAGTTGGCCGTAAGAAAGGTGACGTAGGATGACCAGTCCGTAAGATCTGATAGGACTGTGGTCACAGGACAGTTAAGAAAGACTGATCAACACGGACCTCAAGACTGGCATGGATCCTGAGTAGTTTTGTGGAGCCCCATGGCGGGGTGATCCCCAGCACTGCTGATAGGGAGTCTCTAAGAAATGGAGCTAGAGAGGGCCTGGGTAGAGCCTGACCTTAGGGGTCTCCTTTTCAAGTCTTTAGCTTGGTCTTGGGGATCACATGGGAGATAAGATTTGGCTTAGGGAGGAGTTTGGGAGGGAGAACTGTGTCCATTATCAGCTATCTTCCTGATGGCAAGCCAGCTGCTTGTCCCTAGATGACCATGAGGGGTGGCCTTATGCTGCAGCAAGCCAACTTTGACCAGTCAGGTCAAGCACAGAAGGCCACACAGGGACCCGGGTCTCTTGCATCTGGAGTGCCTGCAGGTCGCGCCTCCTGACCGAAGCAAGGCCGCCCCCTTCACGGCTGACTTGCTGCCACCTTGGACTATTTGATAGGGTTTGCATATCGCTCTCCCTCTCCCCTGAATCGTGACAAAAGGAAAGTATTTATTACCAGGCAGACAGAGCCCTGGGGCGCGAGCCGTCATCTCTGATTTGCCTGTGAGCTTGGGCTGTGGAATTCAATGCAGGTTTGTTTTTATCTATTTGCGTGGAATTTTTCCAGAGAAAACAACGATTTTCTGACCTGCGCACTTTGTCTCATGTTAATTAGGTTTGAAAACTCATATATTGTTTTCATAAGGGCTATTACATTTTCCCTAATTAAATTAAGGGAAAAATAAGGATGCACGGCAATAATATTTATTATTAATACCAGACTCCAGAGGCGCCCCTCAAGTTAAATCGGAGGTTAGAAAAAAAAAACTTTGAAGACAGCCTCCACTTCAAAATGCAGCGTGGTCCAGATTTTCGGCAAGTTCTTACTCTGAGCATTTGAGGGAAATAGAAAGAAAAAAAAAAAAAAGAAAAAAAAGGACCCATTTGGTACCCTTCACACTGAGGACTTGGGGAGGGGAAACATTTCCCACTGTTTCATTACAGGGTTTCCCCAACACTGTATCTGCTGTGTTTAAAGGGGAGCGACAGATTTGGGTTTCACGTCGATCCAGAGGTTGAAGCCAGCTGCAATTTCAGTCCAGTCCCAAACAGGTTTCCTTGCAAGAGGCCCCTGTTTGAGGAAGTTTAGTCGGGGCAGGGAGATCAAGACAGTAGCCCCTGGGAGGAAAACAACGTGTCCTATTGGAAAGGGAAGGAGGTGTTAGGACAGGAAAATGGACAGGGGGTCATTTGACACATGTCTGCAGTAACCTCCTTTCTGGACCACGACTGAATCGAGGTCAGATTCCAGTTGGTCTCAACGGGACCATGGCAGAACGAAACTCAGAACTGGAGAGAATACTTGATGCTTGGAGCCCAGCCTTACATCCATCTGCCCTTCCTCGCAGCACCCTGGTTTCACAGACACCCTCAGGAAGGGTGGATACTAAGCCCTGCCCAGGTCCTCACTCCTTTCTTCCCCATTTATCACCACTAAGAGTCCAATCAGAAAACATTCCCAACTAGGTGGGCCTCAGGCTACAGTGGGTTCAAACATGGGAAACTTTGCAATCCGCTAATTTACCAACCTGCCCTTGGTGTCACCAATATGCAGTCCCCTCTGCCAGAGCACCCTCAGGCACTGTCCTACACTGGACCCTCAGTTCTCTGTGTGGACCTGTGAGACCTTATGCTGTTCCCATCTGTGTTCTTTCTTCATAGGAGAGACTGAGTGTAGCCTGTTTCTGTCCCTTATATTCATCATGGAGCTGTAACTCTTGCCATGACTTTTGTACTAAGTGTGGGACAAGTCGGGGGTCCTTCAGTGCGGTTAGTGGATCCTGATCAGGTGGAGGGAGGACAAGCAGGGAATGGGGTGTCAGGATTACAGCTCTTGAATCCTAGCTTTCCACCCTTGCCCTCTGGGATGCCCAGACCAGTTGGTCACTCTTCTGGGTTTATCTGTAAGGTGAGGTGTTCCGGACGAAAGGAGGGTGGAAGTAATGACGATACCATGGTTACTCCAGGAAGGACAGCAGTGACGGTGTACTGACGGTTGAGCACACCCATCATTCAGCTCATCTGAGCCTCAAGACAGCCTGGCAGAGCTAACTCCCTGTCTTAGACGTAAGGAGATTGGTGCTTATGTGGCTAAGGTTGGTAAAGTGCTTTCTTTTTAAACACGAGGACCTGAGGGTGACCCCAGCACCCACGCTAGAAAGAAAACCCCAGGTGTGAGGGAGCATGCTTGTAATCCTGGCACTGGGGAGGTGGAGACAGGTGGATCCCTGCGACTCCCTGCAGCTACCAGGTGATGAGAGACCTTGATTTCCAGAGCAAGGTGAGCAATGCCTGTGGAATGACAACTGAGGTTTACTCCAGCACACATGCACACATACACACACAAACACACACACACGAGGACACACACATGGGAGGGAGGGAGGGAAAGAGGGAGAAAGAAAAGGAAGAGAGAGAGAAAGAACGAAAGAAAGAAAGAAAGAAAGAAAGAAAGAAAGAAAGAAAGAAAGAAAGAAAGAAAGGAGGGAGAAAGGAAGAGGGGAAGGAATGAAGGAGGTGCTAGGATACACACACCGCTTGCCTGAAGTCTCAAGGGCAGGACAGAGCAGTTCTGATGCCTGAAGATAGGTTTGCCTCATTTGGGGTCCATTCATGGTGTCCAAAACTTAGATGAGTATCCCATTTTGTCTAGGTCTGGAGATTTTACGGCAAAGGATTTACAGTGCTAAGACCAAGGTGGCCTCAGGCACGGTAAGATGGTCACCCTGCTAAAGACCTGTCTTGTCTCGATGTTCTGAGGTTCTGGAACAGTGGTAGAATGTGGAGTCTGTACTGGGGCAGCCTGGAAACCAATGCTTGAGTGCTAATGGGTTTCAAACCTTGGAGTAAAAGCCAGCCCCAAGTGGGGTTTCATATGCCATTTTCTGTTGCCCCTGAACCTAAAATTTCCAAACTCCTATCTACATAAGTCAAAATTCCAATTGCCTGACAAATGGCCTGTCCCCTTACTTTTCTGTCCTCAGAACACAACACCCCTCTCTATCTAATGTACTATTCCTGAGCATGAAATACCCGGAGCCCGACAACATTCTATGAAATTTTAAGAAGTTGAATTTTGCTTGCCATACTATAATGGTGCCCTATTAGACTCAGTTGGCAGAGACCTCAGAGCCTACCAACATCTGTCCTATTCTTATTCATTCATTGATTTATTAATTCACCAAATATCTATTGTTATGGTTTGAATGCAGAATGCCCTCCACTAACTCGGTGATGCTTACTAGGGAAGCTTGCCGATGCCTTTAGGACTCTGCAGAAGTAGGTCACTCAGGGTGGCCAGCAAAGGGGATACCGATTTCTGATTCTAGCCCAGACTCTTGGCCTCCTGATCTGCCCATGATATGACAAGCCATACCACATGATCCTGCCACTCTGAACTGTGTTGGCTCAGCCACCATGCCCACCCAGCCACCATTCCCTCCCAGCCATCATGCCCACCCAGTCACTGTGCCCACCCAGCCACCATGCCTACCCAGCCACCATACCCTCCTGGATACCATACCCACCCAGCCACCATCCCTACCCAGCCATCCTACCCTCCTGGCCATTATGCTATATCGACTTCCATGTCTACCCAGCAGCCATCCCTACCCAGCCATAAGGACTGCACCTCTTAAAACCTTAGGCTAAATTAATTTTTTTCCCCTTATGTTGCTTCTTCCAGGTTTTGTTGTTGGGGCATTTTAGTTTCATTGCTGTTGGGTTTGTTTGTTTTTCACACTAAAATATGAACCCTCCTATGGCCCACCGTGTGTGTGTGTGTGTGTGTATGTGTGTGTGTGTGTGTGTGTGTGTGTGTGAGACAGGATCTCACGGCTGCCGCAGCCTGGCTTTGAACTTGCAGCTTCTCCCACTTCAGCCTCCTGAATTCTGGGATTGCAGAAACAAGCCCATGTCCCAGCTTCTGTCAGGTTTGTCATCACAATGACGGAAAAGGCTGCTAATGTGTCTACTGAATACCGAGGATGTGACGGTCACCAGGCTCAGGGCTGGGACAGAGAGAAGTATGCTGACCGCAGACTTGGGGATGCTTCTTCCAGCCAGCCCTCACCATGGACTTGTTGAAGGGGGAGGGGCACCAGCTAGGAACTGGCATTTCAAGGCAGTAGGTGATAGAGGTGGCTCCCGGCTTCCATGGCCTGGCTGGTGCCTGCCATGTTGTCATCGCGTCACTTGACCTGCTGCGTCATCCGACACATGAAGCTCATGACGTGTTTGTCCAGCCCTCCAGTGGCACAGCACGCTGCCGATCAGGGCAAGCTCTGTGGAGCAGGGGACCCTTGTAATCCCAGCGGTCACCCTCGCTCAACCTGTGAAGAGTTTGTTTTTTTTTTTTTTTCTTCTGCCTTCCTATTTCTTAATTTTCCTGTGTGGAGTTTTCTGATATGAACCTATCCGTCGGATCCGCTGTAGCCACTGGGCCAATCTGATAGAACTGCAGAAACTGGGCCTCTTTCTGGAACTCGGAACCAAGAACATGGTAAAACTATGTCAGCCATGTAAACAAACATCAGGAAATGGCAGCCATTCCAATAGCGTTCCCTCTTTTTCTTTTCTTTTTTTAAAGGAGGGGAGGCCTCCTGGCCACATTGCAAAAACTATTGGACTAGTAGGCGGGGGACCTAGAGTGCAGAATAAAAATGAGCTGCCATAGCTCATTAGCAGCTCCCAGCTAATAACCCTCCCCATTTGAGTTACCACAGCAAGTAAACAGCATAGGCGAACCCACTGTGGGGAGCAGACGCAGGTCTCACCGAGACAGAATCTGGTAGAAACCAGCACCCTGACTTCTCTGAGACAGTGTTCTGGGGGAGGCCTCACCCCAGGCATGCATCAATTAGCCAGTGTTCATCCACAGTCATGCAGAGAGGAAGCACCACCTCCCTAGAGGACCCTTTGGCCCTTGATAGGCCAACCCTTAGGTGGGTGGAGCAAACAGAACAGAATGCTGGGAGAAAAAAGCTGAGTCAGAGATTCGCCATGATTCTCCCACTCCAGACAGACGCAGGTTAAGATCTTCTCTGGTAAGCCACCTCGTGGGCTACACAGATTATTAGAAATGGGTTAGATCGATATGTAAGAGCTAGCCAATAAGAAACTAAAACTTACGGGCCAAGCAGTGTTTAAATGAAAAAAAAAAAACCCTCTGATGGATCCTCAAACGGTGGGAAAGGTGGGCCATTCTGCATGGCTTACACTTGCTCTTGTGGGATCCCTGGCCAGGGCAGCTCTCTGCTGCTACAGGAGGGAGTAGTGGGTGTGAACAGGTGTGTGTACCCTCCCCCCACCTCCGGGTCCCTTCTTCAGCTGTGCCTAGTCACAGAGCAATTCCCACAACCAAGAGCATCTCGCAAACAAGACAGTGCAAACTTTCCCGACAGCATGATCTTCTTGATTAATTTTTAAATCACACTTAGTTACTCATTGTGGGGGGCCACATGCATGTGACATGAAGAGGGTAACTTTAAGGAGTGGGTTCTTGGTTCCCACCTTCTACCAGGTGTGACCCAGGAATCGAATTCAGGTCTTCAGGCTTTGTAGCAAGCACCTTTACCAACTGAGCCATCTTACTGGCCCTGATTGGAACCGAGGCTCATCTGACTGGTCTGTGCCCACATGGTTCAGACCAGGAAATTCTTTGAGCACCATTTTTGCCTGGAGCATCCTCCATCCTCCTCCTCCCCATCATCTTCTGTCCTGCACTGTCCAAGGAATAGAAGGGACCAGTGGAGACAAAGGTTCCTAGCTGACTTCCATGTCCCTGAGACCCGGTCCCTCTCACCTCCTGCGCCAGCTCTGCAGCTTCAGCAACCTCCCTTGACTCAACACAATCAACACAAGCTGGGCAGTTAACAGAATCTGGTACTTTCCTTCCCTACTCTTTATTCCTCGCAGTCACCGGTCTTTCCCAACCCTGCCATAGACCCATCCCAACCCATCCACAGGACCGGGTTCATAGGCTTGCTTTGCTTCTGCTTGTGATGACACCCTCTCTATGAATTGCTCAGGCCCTGACTTCCATCCCTTGGTAACCTGTTGGACCAGCTCTGGCAGAATGAGCCCTGCCCACTTCTATGTTTTCTTCTCCCACAATCCACTTGTAAGTCAAAGCCTGATAACCTGAGGTTGACCCCTGAAACCCACAATGGAAGGAGAGAACCAACTCCAAAGTTGAGCTTCACCTCCTAGATGCATGCCTTAGCACACATACACCTTCACACAATGATAAATAAATGCTTTTAAAAGTTGGGTATGGTGGTACATGCTTGGAATCCTATCCTAGCACTGGGGAAGCAGAGGTAGACAGATCCCTGGAGGCTCAGTGACCGCCTAGCCTAGCCTATTGGTGAGTTCTACGCAGCGAGAGACTCTGACTTTTTTTTTTTTGAGTCAGGCTTTCACTGTGCAGTTCTGGCTGTCCTGGAACTCACCAGGTAATCAAGGCCGGCCTTGAACTCACAGGGATCCACCAGTCTCTACCTCCTGAGTACTGGTATTAAAGGTGTGTGCCACCACCACCACTACCTGGTGAATCCCTGACTTTTTTTTTTAAAAAAAAAAAAAGGCAGAAAAAATAGCCAAAGTTGTCATTTGACTTCTACACCTACACACACACATGTTCAAGGACACCTGAGCACACACATGTGTACACACACATGAACATGCATGCATATACCTGTGAACACATACATACTCACCCATATGCACACATATTCAAGGACACCTGCTTACATACACATGCTTGCACACACTTGCACCATACACTCTTCATACACTGGGGTGATGGGAAGTACAATGGGCTGATTGGCCTTTCTTTGGCTCTCAAGCAAGGCCTTGATGGAAACTCAAATCTTTGTTGAATATGCTGTCCTTCCACAACACGGGAGAGAACACTGAGGCTCCCGGGTGGGAGATGCCTCTTTCAAGGGTCCCCTGTTTACAGGTGTGCATTCCTAAACACAGTGTGAGCGGGTCACAGACTGCACGTGCTTTCTCCATGTTTGTGTGACCCGTGGCCTGGTTCTGACTCTAGGTACTCTGACTCTGTGGAAGACATGCATCTCTGGTGCCAGATAACACCATCACGCTGCTAAGGTCCTAAAAGATAAAACTTTTTCCTGGCAGCAGACCGTGGGCCGTGGCTATCTTCTTTCACCCTCCAGATAGCTAAGCATGTAGGTGGGGTTGTGGAGATCTGGGGGCTGCTGGCAGCCTTTTAAGCCCTCTGGCACAGATGTCCACTCTCTGAAGGAAGCACGTACCCAGATAACAGCCATCTGTACCCTGATTTGCAGAGCACGTCCGTGCATGATCCATGTGGGCTCTCTAGAGACAGTGTGGGGCATAAATCTGCCCGTTCAATGAGGAGAGGATATGATATAGGCTCAGACTCCCCAAACCGCTTGCCCTAGCCCTCCAGCTACTGTGGGGGCAGACCTAAGTCACAGGCCCATGGCCAAGTCCCAGGCCCTCCCTCAAACTGCTGGGACCTTGCAGAAGCCAGATCCTGGCCCTATGTGTCTGAGGTTCCTCCAGGACAGCAGGCAAACCTCTCCCCTTTCCCTCCATCTCACTTTTTTTTTGCTAACCATTTCAAGACTCTTCTGGAATGTTCAGATGGGACAGCTGCAGAGAATGTTCCCTTTCTCCATCCCTTCAGCCTGATATGCAGTCTTCACTGTGGAGAGGTATCTTGAGTCAGGTACCCTAGATGTTTACCCTGAAATCATGGGTGAATGACTAAGTTTATTTGGGAGGTGAACACAGGAAGTAAAGCCCAAGCAGAGAACAGGGGGAAAAGAGATGCCAGGAGATCCACCGTACCAAGCAAGTTACCACCCTGACTCTTGGGACACAAACCTGCTGGGGACCCAGAGGCAAGCGGACAGGGACCCCGTTTGAGAGGGTTTTCTTTTTCCTCCAAGGGTTTTCTCCACACCTCCAATCCATCTGTCCATCCAGGCTGAGGCTCTTCAAGGTACCTTTTCACCGTAAGCCTCCATGTTCTCCAGCTCGTGCAACCCTGGGAGGCCCCAAGGTGGAGCGTCCTGGCTATTTGCAATAGGATGTTGCTAGAATATGCAGGAACTGGGAAAGGCCAAACGCAGGTGAGGGCACCATGGTTTAGGTGCCATCTGGGCAGGGCATACATCCCAAGACCCAGAAGAGAAGACTGTTATGTTGGAAAGTACCAGCCCCTAGATACACCATAACCTTCCACAACAATGACAGTGGTGAGGAGGGCACCTCTGTCCCTAGAGAGTCAATGCAGAGAAGCACACTCTAGAACTGCAACTGACTAACGTCTCAGGAAACAGAATCACAGCAGAGGGTGTGGGGTGTGGGGATCAGAAGTAAGAGGGCTCGATAAATAACGAAGTTTATTAGGGAGTCTTGACTGATTACACTGCAGTTTTCGTTTTAAATATTTTTATGTAAAATATACACAGGACAAAGTTTACCCATTTAAGAAATTTTTTTGAGGTGAGGTCTCATATAGCCCAGGCTAGACTTCAGCTTACTACATACCTGAGAAGGACATTGGCCTTCCATTTCTCCTGTCTGTGTCTCCTGTTTACTGGTCTGGGCCAGGAAACAAGTTTGGATTACAAGTGTGGGACAAGCATGCTGTAGACTGAGTCATATCCCCAGCTCTTCCTGCTAGCTATTTTTAAGAGTGCAGCTCAACAGAATGCAGATGCATGCATTATCATGGTTCTCTGGGCGCTTAGGTGCTGGCTCCCCACCCCCGAGCCCCGCCCTCTGAAGCCCTGTCAACCACTCTCCACCCTCCTGTCTGTAAACTAGACTCCCTGGGTGCCACAGTAAGTGGAACCACGTGGTATCTGTCCCTTCGTATCTGGCTCGGATGACTTGAAGGCTAGAACGCACATGCCCCGTGCAGGGCTCAGAGTTGCCGTCCTGAGTCCGGGATGCATGACATGGGTCTCGGGTTTTTCAGGGTGGCGTCATGTGAAGTGAAGAAGCTGGACACCAACCCCATCAGAAGAGGGCCTGGGGAAGATGCAGTTTATTTAGCGGTCTGGGATACGCTGCCGCTGTTCAGCAGAACAAACGATGTGGTCCAGAGCAATGGCTGAGAGAGGCGAAGATTAAGAAACAACAAAAACCAAGCCCTTCAAAACCCAGCTCCCCAAGTCCACCAAGCAGAGGCAAGAGGTGCAGACACTGGCAGAGCAGACTTGGTTTTGTTTTTAAAAGGAAGCCATGTGTGGCAGTGCACACTGCTTATGCCAGCACCGTTGAGACCAACTTGGGTTTGAGGCTAGCCTGTGCTACACGGTGAGATTCTTGACTCAAAAACGAAAAGTCACAAAAGGGAGAAAGAAGGAGTAAGGGGAGGAAAGTCGAAGGAAGCAAGTATGTGTGTGTGTCGCAGCTCTGCATGAGCTTATAGGTGTGTGTTGTGTGTGTGTCTGTGTGTGTGTCGCAGATCTGCATGAGCTTGTAGGCGAGTGTGTGTGTGTGTGTGTGTGTGGGTGTCACAGCTCTGCATGAGCTTGTAGATGAGTATGTGTGTGTGGCGCAGCTTTGCTTGAGTTTGTAGGTGAGTGTGTGTGTGTGTATGTGTGTGTGCGTGTGCGTCACAGTTCTGCATGAGCTTGTAGGCAAGTGTGTGTGAGTGTGTGTGTGTGTGTGTGTGTGTCACAGCTCTGCATGAGCTTGTAGGCCAGTGTGTTTAGTGTGCTATGGGGAGAATGTATCTTACAGGAAGCTGACTTTAACATTGTTTTTATTTTTACTTAAGAATGTATAATAATGCCCATTTCCTCTGAAATATAGCTACGAACAGTGAAGGAACATTTTCCCTCCATCATGAGGCACTAACTCCACACTCAGCTACACACACAATGAACTGGATGTGTCTGTCTATCGGCAGATGCAGCGGAGAAGGCTCAGCAGCTTAGGGCATTTACTGCTTCCTCTTGCAGAGGACCTAGGTTCGATTCTCAACACTCAAGGTGGCTCACAACCATCCAGAATTCCAGTTCCATGGGATCCGAAGCCTTCTTCTGACTTCCGCAGGCACCAGGAACACACATGGTGCACATGCACACAGGCATTCATACATATAACATAAAATAAATCTAAAACACAGTTTTCAAGGTGGACACAAAAATACTCATGGTGACATTAATATTGGCTAAAACTTTGAAATACCTGTCTACTAGGTATATAATTAGTAGAGTCTGGGATGTTGCTGTCTCGCAAGCACAAGACTCTAGATTCCAGGTTCTACTCCCAGCACAGAGTGGGTGGGGAGGAGGGGAGGGAGAGGGGAGGGAGGAAAAGGGAGAGTGAAGAAAGAGACGGGAAGAGAAATAGAGAGGATAGGATTGGAATAGTGACAAGAAGGGAATTAAAGAGGAGAAAGGGAAAGGGAAGGACAGAGGGGAGGAGAGGGAAAGGGAGGTGGGAACACGTCAAACTGGAGCAGTGGTCTTTGCTGAGAGCATCTACCTGGGTGGGTGGGGGACCACCCCTCCCCCAGCCCATCGCTGCATTGGTGGCTGAAAGAAAGGAGAAATCCCATACACTGGACTGCGTCCTGGGCTCAGGCTTCTTAGGCCGAGGGCTGGCTCTGCATTCCCTGGCTGGTGCTCCTTGGCCAGGCTCGCTGCCTCTCTGAGTCTGTGAGCTGGCCCGTGGTCCTGGCCGCTACTCAGAGAGAGGCCGGCAGGAGATGCCAGATGTTCTGGTAGACGACACCCACTCGCCGTGGCCTCCTTCCCCTAGCTCTGCAGAATGAGACTGGAGGGTTCTGCTTAGTTTCTGGACAGAGGGCTTTTGACAGGTGAAAGTATTTGAGAAAGAAAATCCTTCTGCAGCAGAATGGATGGAGAGAATTTCTTTTTTTTTTTAAAAAAAAAAGTCAACCTTTCAGCTCAAGTGGGCCTTCAGTGAAATATAAGAATTTCTCTGATTATGTATCTAATATTGAGCAGAAAGGGGAGGGAGCAGATGAAAGATGCTTCCCACTGAACTGGCTCTTTCGATTTCCCACATGCCGTGTTTATGATTATGGGTTTAGAGCATTTTCCGTCTTGTGTTTCATAAAGGATGGCATCCACTCACGGGCTCACCCCTCTGCCCTTTCCCTGATATTTCACAGCGGAGCAAAGAGGGAAAGGATCAGATGAGCCTCAGGGTGGCTTTCCCCTCCTGGCAGGCAGCTCGGGGCAGGCTCTGAAGCCAAGCGACTCACCAGGAGCCAGGCTCCACCACATTTCCCAGAATTCCTCTTTGCTTCGAAATTTCATTCTGTCATGAGAGAGGCAGGCTGTTGAAAGTAGGGGTGTGCCCTCGTGTGTGCTCGAGTGCATGGGTGTGAACGTGCATGCATCTGTGCATGCATATGGATGTGTGTGTGTGTGTAGATGTGAGAGTGGGCGTGCCTGTGTGTGAGTGGAAATGTGTGTGCATTGTGTGGGCATATGGATGTGTGTGGGTGGGTGTAGACTGAGTGGGTGTGTACTTGAGTGTGCGCTCATGCATAGGTGTGAATGTGTGTACATCTGTGCATGCATAGATGTGTGAGTGGGTGTGCATGTGTGTGAGTGCATGAGTGTGCATGTGTGTATGTATATGGATGTGTGTGTAGATATGTAGGTGGGTGTGCATGTGTGTGAGTTCATGGGTGTTAATGTGTGTACATCTGTCCATGCATATAGATGTGTATGTATGTACATGTGTGGATGGTTTGCATGTGTGTGAGTGCATGAGTGTGCATGTGTGCGTACATATGGATGTGCATGTAGATATGTAAGTGAATGTGCATGGGTATAAGTTCATGGGTGTGAATGTGTGCACATCTGTCCATGCACATGTGTGTGTGTGTGTGTATGTGTGAGTGGGTGTGCGTGTGTAGGGGGAAACCAATAAGGAAAGCTAGAAGATGAGGAGCACCAGGATGACTGGAGAAGTCGATGGGTCATCCTCCTGTCCTCACAGCACACTTTCTGTTGTGCAGTCCTCCAAACAACCTGAGAGTCAGGTGCCATGGTACCCAACACACATGGGAGAAAACTGAGGCTTGGGGATGCTGCAGGTCTTGACCAGAGTCTCCCAAGGTGAGACCTAGGCTGGGCTGCCAGGGGACAGTGTGTTCTCTATCACACCTCTTTATCTGCCTACAGAGTGTGGCCCAAGTGCGTCCCACGGAACCAGTCCCATCAGGCAGAGGGGAAAAGGGTTGGCTCCTTCCTTAGTCATTGGTCAGATGAGCTACTCTGAGCAGCTCCTAGTCATTGGCCTAGAAGCCATGGCAAGAATCTACTATCTAGAAAAATATGGGCTGAGGAGATGGCTTAGCCAATAAAGTTCCTGACGAGTTGTCGTGAAGCTCCAAGTTCAGAATCTCAGCATTTATGTAAAAACAAGGGTCAGTGTTGACCTCCATAACCTCAATACTAGGAAAATAGAGACAGGTGGATCCCTGGATCTCATTGGTCAGCTAGCTTAGCTTGATCAGTGAGTTCCATGTTCAGTGAGAGACTGTCTTCCAAAATTAAGGTGAAAGCCTGACATGGTGGTTCATGCCTTTAATCCCAGAATTCTGGAGGCAGAGGCGAAGGATCTCTGTGAGTTCAAAGCCAGCCTGGTCTACAGAGTGAGTTTCTAAGGCTAAGAGAAGAGACCCTGCCTCAAAGATAATAATGATGATAATAACAATAATAATGATGATAGTAGTAATAAGAAGAAGAGGAAGCAATGTAGGAAGACAACCAAAGTCAGCCTCTGCCTCCACACACACGCACTCATGTATAAACACACCCACATTCTTCCTTGTGTGCATGTACACAGAGAGAGACCCCCCTTACAAAGCACATTCTTGACATCCATTCTGAAGAGAAAGCCTAAGACTGAATGAGGGCCACTAGAGACCCACAGAACTAGTCTTCCAGCCTCACAGTTGTTTTGACCTAACGAAACAACTCCAAGGATCTCCAGGTCACTATGTAGTCACTCTAAGACAGGTTCCCGAGAGTGGACCATCCCATCCGGTACCCCCATGGAGGATAAGACAATGAGGGCCCAGAGCTGGTGGCATGGCTGAGGACAATGGCTATCAGAGTGGAATAGTTGTTAGAGTTTGCTGCTCAGGACTATGACCCTGGTCTTGTCACAAGTACATAACAAAACTGACCACACACCATGAAGCTCGGTCTCCACCAAGACCTCATATGTCTCTGCTGCTGCTGACAATGGCCTTGGGGCTCACATGTTACTCACCCTCTCATCTCTGCTCTTCATGGGCCGAGAAGCTCAGTCCTTTACCCAAGCCCTCGGGCATCAGACTCATAGCAGGCGACAGACTCAGGTGCCACCAACCTCACGGCAGACGACAGACTCAGGTGCAGTTTCTCAGAAAGGTTGACAGTGACGTGCCATTGTGGGCCTGCTCATTTGTCACAAGGTCAGAAGACTTCTTAGATGATGGGCTACAATTCCATTGCAGTAAAATATCGTATCCCTAAAGCTTCCTGATTTAGAGCCTTTTAGAATACTTGTTGGCATCAACCCAAGCAGAGTAAGGGAAATTCACCCATGCAGTCACTTCTGCATGCCAAGAACATGCCCAGTGCATCTCTTCATACAATGTCCTATCACACATTGCAGCTTCTCTATCCAGCAGGGTCCTCCACCTATAGGTGGCTACACTGAGCCCTCTCCTTCTCCCCCCCTCCCCCCCATATGTGGAGTGGTCAGATTGGAGCTGCAGGGATGTTGGAAGACTCGTGTGGAATTAAATTAAGAAACACTTAAAAATCACCAGGCCTTAGGCTCGGCACGTGCACACCAGTCCATCAACGAAGACAAACTGTGCCCCGCTCCCCCATCTTTAGCCAGACTTGCACTCAGGAATCTAGTCACCTGGGCAGCTAGGACCCTAAGCTGTGTTGTTGTTGTAGGAAACCAGCTGTGCCCAGATGTTTGGGAAGCTTTCTGGGTCTATTCAGGGCTAAGTCCTGTGTTATAAAGGGGCATTGTGTGGAAGCAGGCCCCCAGCAGGAGTTATTAATGAACAGACAGGGTGGGAACACCCTCTTAGCTGGGGGAGGCCAGGGTGCATTAGGGCCACACGCTGGGGGCAGCCTGAAAGTCCACTGGTCCGTTGGTGGTCTGAGCTGACTCCCAGCTCTTGCCTACAGAGACCCCAGCAGCCCTTCAGATAATTATCTCCTTCCAGGGAAGGATTCCCTCCCGCCAATGTGGGGATTTGGAGCAGAGAGCCTTGCTGCTAATTGGTGTCTTCCCAATGCCTCTCCCCACATTAACGCTGTGAGGATTACATTAAGACGGTTAGGAGGTAAAACCCAGAATAAACACAAGTGCCCCTCCCCAAATGCATTCTTGCCACAAGCTAAATCGTGTGGACCCCCAGAGCCCACTCCCGGGAGATTTAAAGACTCATTCTGAAGCAGAAGTCGGGCGGGGATGGGGGCAGAGGGGCGGGGGGGGGGCGGTGGCTGCTTCATAGACTTCTACGGATTCTGACTTCCTCTGACATCTTCTAGGGACTTCGTTTCTGAGCTGTTTGATTCCCTTTGACGATTGTCAACTTAGGTTTACTAAAAACTAGAGAAGACTTTGTTCCGGGGTGTGTGGGGGGAGGAGCATTGCTGGCTTGGAAACATGAGCCAATCCCAGCTTGTCCATCCACCCTGGCATCATTTTATTCCTGTGTTTCTGAACCACTCAGAGTAATCAGTTCCAGAGGCTGGGAGAAGAGGACCTTGGCAAAGGAGCCTCTCTCTCTTGGCCATCACTTCAAATATTTTATGCAACTATTATTGCATTTTGATGGGACCCAAACTGTGGACACTAGGACATCTATGTGGTCTTCTGTGTGTTGGTGTTTATTACAAGTGCCCCCTGCCTTTTGGAGAGCCATTTTTTTGGGGGGAGGTCCCAGAACAAGGCATTGCTAATGCTCAAGTTCCAAGCCGAGAGTTCTGCAGGACTTTTTATGAAGGTCTGGAGAAGTGGCTGAACTGAGTTCACTTTAATTGAGCAATTATTGTACGCCTAGCTTGTGCTAAGGGCTGGTGCCCACCTTCTTTTTCAGCAGTGACAATAGCCCAGTGAGGAAACCAGTCATTGCCCCGAGCTCCCAGGCAGTGGGCACAGGGCAGGAGTCACACTCAAACACCTTGCTCTGCTTTGCCCCTAATGGAAGAAGAGCTGGGATGTCACTGATAAGCCCCTCGGAAGTCAAGAGCCGCACCATGCTATCTTCCTCCGCTCTGAGAAATAGGGGTGCTGTGTTCTAGGATATAGAGTCCTTGAATGACAACCACACAGGTTTCGCTCCCTTCCCAGTTTCCCCACCCCCAGATCCCATGGTCACTGTTCTGTAGAAGCAAGCATTGTATAGCCTCCTCTTGCCACACCCTCCCCGCAGGGCTATGCTGCCCCACAGAACCTTACTGGGCACTGACATCCAAGTTCGGTAGGTTCTCTCAGCCTCGGAGGAGGGAGACCCCCACCTCCACTCCTGCAAAGATATGTCTATGTCAGTCCCGCGGCAATCAAAGACAGTTTCCAAACCGCTGCTTCTGACAAACGCTTGTACTTTTCCCTTCAACTCAGTAACAGAAAACAGGCTTCTCCCTGTAACTCGTGGAAAACCTTCTTCCAGAAGGACCTGGAAATGTTCTGCTCCCCTCTTTATCTCAGTGCTACAGGACAGAACTTAGTCAGGCGCTTGGCAACCTGGCTCTGAAGGTCCTGCAAGGGGCAGATGGACTCGGGACTCAGTGCCTGGGGCTGGGCTGAGCTCAAGCTGTGCCACTCACTCTCTGATCCTGGGCTAGCTGTGACATTCAACTCCCATAAGGTTGCCTGGAGGGTCAGTGGGCTGAGGGGCAAACGGTCGGGTGCAGCGTAGAACCATAGGACCTGATGGTTCTTAGTCCATGTGTGGATGCTTAGGGCTTCCAAGACCATGAGGCGAGCCAGCCACCAGTGCTGCTCAGTCTGGGATGTTTGGTCAGTGAACGACAGAAACATTTCCAGGACAGAACTGCAGGCAAACTTAACCACACAATTCACTTCCCAGGACTCAGCTTCCTCATCCTTTTAACAGTTACACATCTCTACCTTGATGGGTGTGAAGCGACCGAAAGGAGAGAGCCAGCACCTGGGACGTGGGAAGCCTAGGAAAAGTAAATGAGGGGCTAGAGATGTGGCTGAGTTACAGAGGGCTTGCCTAGCAAGAGTGAAGCCCTGGGTTTGACTACCAGCTTTGTATAAACTCACATGGTAGGAAATTGTCCGCTCTAGGGAGGTGAAGGCAGGAGGATCAGAAGTTCAAGGCCATCCTGAGATACAAGAGACCCTCTCTTAAAACCAAACGGCAATAACAAATGTAGCTGGTGCAGGTCCTCACTGCAGTTCAGTTTGTTTCTCTTGAAGAAAATGGAGAAGAATAGACACGGGGCTTCTGTTTCACTTTTTATTGCTCTTTTGTATAAAGACTACCCACAGACAGAGCATCCTCACAACACTGGCTGCAACAAATTTGAGGCAATGTGTGTGCCACTCTGCCGTCAGTGGGGTTAGCTGTCCTCCAAGTGGCTTGGGCTCTGGTAACCCGATGTTGATGGCAATAATGCAATTTTCCTATGGCGGTGTTGTTCCAGAGGGAGTGTGTCCATTCCACTCAGGCCGCTGAAACCCAATCTGCAGGAAAGGACATTCAAGCTGAATTGGAGGTTAAATTTCATTTGCTGATTTAATAAAAACTAACAGGATGGATTTGGGGATATTTCATTAATCTTTCTTTCCTCCCAGTGCAAAGGAGATTAAGTTCACCCCAGTTCAGCCTCTGCTTCTCTCATGCAGCCGGCTGCAATGTCCACTTTCTCCCTGCAAGTTAAAACCTAATTAGTCACACACAATTCTCCCCTGACCCTGTCACCGCTCGCAGGAAAGCACTGAGCAGCAGGCGTGAAGGTGCACATGCAAGAGTGTTCACGCACAGCACACACAGCCCACACCACACATACCACACTTGCTCACCACATACATGCATGCATTTACATGTCAAACATATGTATCACATACATAACACCACATAATGCATCACAGATCACACACATATAACACCACACATACATATCACAAACACATACATGCATGCACATATCATACAAATGCATCACATGCATGCTGCACACATATACATATGTGTCACAAATATACCATACTAAATGCCACACATATACATGCCATATCTATACACACAATGCACTCAATACATGCAACATAACACACATATTTAATACACACATACATATCATTTACACTGTATATATCACACACAGATACCACAGATATATGTATACAACACAACAGCACACATATACATCACGCGAATTATACCACAATACACACATGCAAATGTCTATACATGATTGCAGAGAGAGTGTAAGGGGGAAAGGATTTTAGGTTTGGGGTGCCAGGAACTCAGGGTTAAGTCAGGGTCCAGTGGATTTCAATCTTGTGACACTGAATATAAGTTCAACCTCTCTGAGGCTTTTTCTCTTTTGTAAATTAGGAGACAATAACCCCTCATTTCACTGCCTCAGAGAAAACACTGAGGTACAAAATGCCCTGTTAGGGTGTAGTCTGTCACAGGAGAAAGTGCTTCAAGGTTCCCCTGCCTGGGGCAGGTGAAGAGCTTCTCTGGACTGGGGTGTGGCTTGGGGGTAGAGCAAGGCTATGGGCTCCACCCCCAACAACACAAAAGCCTCAATCCTCAGACTCTTAGCAAAAGTTCTCATGGGGAACAGGGGTGCATTTCCAAGCTCAGGGGGAGGCATAAGAGATCTCGGGGTGAGTGTCACTGTCATTAGCAACCCAATATTGCAGGTCAGGCACCAGGCTGACTCTTGGGTGGCAATGGAGCTTCACAAGAAAGAGGAACTGGGTCACCAGCACCAGCCCACAGCCAGGGAAGCTGAGGCTTAGAGGTCAGGGTTCCAGCAGCAAAGCCAGGGCTGAGCTCTAGTGCTCATGAAAGAGTGGCCAAGAGTGTGCGTGAGGAAGCCCAGTCAAGGGCTTTGGAAGGAAGCAGGGCAAAGGCGGGCAGAGACCACTGCAGAAGGTAGTCAGAGGAAGCGGGGGGGGGGGGCAAAGGTGGGCAGTGACTATCTCAGGTCAATCTGGAATGCCCTACCAGCAACAAGTGTGAGTCCAGCCCTACTTCTAGGTATCTCAGCAAACCCATGTTTCTGGCCACCATGACTACTGACTGGCCTTTTGTACAGCCAGGAGGCCAAGGCTATGAGAGTTCAAAGTCTGGAGTGAGCAGTAGACATCAGGCCTCAGCCCTATTTCACTCCTCTCTCCTCAGTACCAAGGCTCCCGTCAGCTGCCGGATGGGAGCCAATGGCCACCCAGGGCTCTGCCCTCAGAGCCTGAGAAAAGAGCAGCCTCCTCCAGGAAACTCATCACCCAGCCCAGCCTGTCTGGAGAAGACAGCCTGATAGGTTCCCTTGTCCAGACTCCACATGGTTGGTCTCTGCCCTATCATTGTCTGTGAAGACCTGTCTGCCCTCTGCCAGCTATGGCAGTACCCGCTGTGATTCCAGCATTTAGGAGCCTGGGGCAGGAGGACTGGAGTTCAAGGCCAACCTGAGCTGAAAAGATTACGAATGAGAATAAAATCAAGAGGAAGATGAAGGGGAGGGGCAGGAAGTGGAAGGGAAGGAGCAGGAAGAGACGGGGGAGAAGACATTGCCTTCACTGTCCACTAGAGCTGTTAACTTTAGTAGGTAGAGAGATTCCCATGGACCCGCAGCCTGGCACAGCCTAAATGGGCAATCCTTTATTGATAAGTGTACTCCATATTTTCCTCACCGCGGCGACAGAATACTTGACCGGCAACTTACAGGAAGTGCTGCGGCTGTGAGAGTACTTGACTAGCTCACACAGAGCCCTGGACTTGGTCCCCAGCAATGTGTAAACTTGTCATTAGGACACATGCCTGTGATCCTAGTACTTGGGAGGCAGAAAGATCAGAAGTTCAAGGACATCCTCAGCTACCTAGGGAGTTCGAATTCAGGATGTGCTACATGAGGCACCCACTCCCCCCCCCACATGCATGCATGCACATGTGTGCAACTTAAAGGAGAAAGAATATGTGTTTGTGCTCACAGTGTTAAAGGCTACAGCCCACCATGGTGGGGAGGTGGTGGGACTGGGAAACACACACACACACACACACACACACACACACACGACCCCTGTGAGATTTACAATGGAAGCAGAATGTAGAGAAGCAGGTGGCAGCTCCCCACACAGCAATTGGGACATGAAGGAGACAAGGAACAAGAAGCATGGCAGAACTCTAACCCACAAGGCCCACCCCTCATGACCTATAGCCTCTAGCTATGACCCAAATCCCGAAGTTACATAGCCCACCCCACCTGACCCAGTTGCCCCAGGGGGGATCTATGTATTCAAATGCATGGGGGGGGGGGGGAAAGGGAATGTCAGGTTTAAACCATAATTCCTTGCCAGCCTCCTCTGGAAAACTTTCTCCACAGAACCCATGGTGTGACAAGGAGGCTCCCAAGGGACTCCATCCCATGCCTCTGTCCAGAACAAGATGAATGCAAAGGTGGAGGCAGCAAAGGAAAGCCCAGGAGACAGACAGTGGTCACAGCCACGACAAGGAAATGGATGGCTTCCTGCATCAGAAGCTGAGTGTCAGTGGAGGAGGTTTGGACCAGAATGATGAGCACATCCCAGCTCCTCCTGGTCCCTGTCCTTCTGAGCCAGGGCACCAACAGCAGACGACACAGCAGCACCTTTGCGCATGACTGAAATGACAAACACAAGTGCGCTAACCCTGCGAAACCTCACACAAGGGAAAACAGGTGTTAGGCAACTTGCCTTGCGTGGCCAGGGTCATGAGCGTCAGGCCTAAAGGGGACAGGCACAGGCAGAACCTGGTCTCCTAACCACTTCGCTAGGTGGCCTCAACCAGAGTGGGCAAGGGCGGGGAAATGCATCAACTGTCCTTGGATTCAGTTACTGGTACCCAGGCCTTCACCCATCCCTTCTTCCTTGGTTAGTAGGATTATCGATTTGGTGGGATCTAGAACAGCCTAGAAGACAAACTCTGGGTAGGTCTGTGAAGAAGAAGTTGCAGCACTGGGTTAAAGTCAAAAGGCCTGCCTTAAGTGTGGTAGCAGCGTCTCGGGATGGGGGTTCTGAACTGAATATAGAGAAAGTGCAAGGTGAACACAAGCAGCGTCTCCCTGCTCCCTGACTACCAGACAAAGCCACTGGCTCCTGCAGCTGCAGCTTCCTCCCCTTAGAGACCGCACCCTCAAGCTGTGAGCCAAGGGAAACCCTCCTCTCCTTATGTTTCTCTTTTCAGGGCTTTTGTTCCCACAATGAGGAGAATCCCCAAGGCACCTTCCTCACGTCCTCCTGTGGGGCCAGGAGCCCACCATGGTACAACTGTGACAGTGAGGAAGCGCTCCTTCTAGCCCTTCCCCTGTCCTCCCACTTCCATAGCTTCTGACCACTTCAAGGGACTGAGCCTCCTGTCCTTTCTCCTGTCTGTGCCCTGGCATACAGCTTCTGATTCTCAGGCTAGTCTGAGCCCTCCTTTGGGATTCCTTGAGCGCCTTCTGTTGACCTCTGCCCACAGAAACCCCAGCTGGCCTCCCTCCTCCTGACTCACCAGACAGGTAGCTACTTCCAGAAGGCCCTCCATCTGCTCCCAGGGGTTCCAAAGGCACTCATCCCAGTGCACATACGTTGTGACACGTGTGCCTATATAGTCATCCCTCCAGACTGGGAACCCCTGGGGGCTGTGCCCTTTGGCAAGTGCACAAACCTCCTTTGTTTGGTGAACAAATGTCGTCAGAGCAGAAACAACTCACATTTCCGGCTCACTCATGCCTGGCTCAGCTGGACATCCTAGTGTGGGCCACAGTCACTCACTGTCTCCCTTCTATCCTTCGAGGTGTGATGGGGGAGGGTACCTCTTGGGAAACAGACCAAAATCCTTGGGCACACTCCTGCTGGTGAGTCACCTTACTGAAGCGAATGTGGTTCGGAGCCTTTTGTGACTTGGACCAGGGGGTGCACGGCCAGGACACGCTGCTGTGAAGGTATTAGCATTCCAGGACCGCTCAGACTTGATTATAGCTGATGACTATCACAGCACCAGGTCAGGAGCATCACAAGCGGCCCAATTCAATAGTCTGAGGCTGGGATGTCGTTGTCCTTCTCAGGTACCAGGGTGGGTACCAGCGGGAAGGTGTCTTGGTTCATTCTGCATTTACAGGGCCACGTCCATGCGGTGGGCAGCATGGCTAGGCTCAGGCTACGGGCCTGGCAGGTTCTGAGTAGGCTGGCCACTTAGGAAGGTGTGGGTCTCCTCTACACACAGCCTGTCCACAGCCACTTGCTTCCTCTCACTGCTGAGCAGGTTGTCTATCCCATGTGCCTTGAACCTCCCTGGATGACTCCTGCAATTGTCACCAACCCACAGGCCCAGTTCATGCCAGCAGGCCACCATCTGTTCCCGTCTCTCTTGAAGGTCCAAAGCTGGGCAAACCCAAGCTCCAGTCTCAGCCTCCCACAAGACAAGGAGCCCACTGGGTAGACAGAAGGCTGCTGAAATAGTGCCAAGTTCATTGTCAGGCCTCATGCAGCAGGCTCTAACTCCCCCTCCAGGCTAGTTAGAAAGCGAGGCCTTTCTTTGAGGTATCTCCTGATCTTCCAGGCAGGCTGCCCTCTTCTGCTTTTTGACTTCCCTCCTCTCTCTGCAGATCACAGAAACCTCAGCAGCTCTGTCCAGTTCTCTTGGATGAGACTCAGCTTAGGCCTTACACACACGCTCTCATGTACACACACACACACACACACACACACACACACACACACACACACGGCTCCCCAGGGGAGTAGCCTAGGATGTCCAGCCTGTTCCCCTGTGGATCAGATCAGGAGAGATCTTGGGCAACCCTACAGCTGCAGGCTGGGACCTCCCATCCCACAAGCCCCAACCAATAGCATTGCTGGCTAGAGTGTGCTCACTCTCAGGAGATGCTGCGGGAAGAATGTGGTGGGTGAGTCAAGGTCTCTTCCTCCAATACTGGGTCTCTGCCAGGAAACTCACTGTCCAGAGCACTGTCTTCTGTCCTCAGGACCACCCACACATACCAGCATCCATTGGACCAGACTGAAGTGAGGAGGTCATCATCAACTTTTAGGTAGCGCCTGCTGTTTACTCAGTACTCTGCCCTCAGGTTTACGTGGCATCTCCGCTCTAGGGAGAAGCATCAGTGAGAGAACGGCAGGCACTGGGAGTTCAGAGTGTTGATTTGCAGGATCTCTATCTAACTCAGGGGCCAAATACATGCACTCAAAACATTTTGAAGAATACTGAAAACGTTACAGGTGCCAGTGACTTGACCTCTGACCTCTTTGGGAGGCATCTCTGCAGGTCTGCAGGGCCACTTTGGCCTGAAACACCAGTCAGGGATTCCTTGCTCATAGAGCTGGAGGCTGGACGTTCGAGATCTGAGGGTTGATAGGGCTGGTTCTTCGAGGCTCAGTTCAAGGCCTAGAGATGACGCCTTCCCCTGGCGTCTCCACAGCCTCCTCCCTCTGCATAGCTGTGCCCCAGCCTTTTCTAGGACCACCAGTCCCATCGAGTTAGGACCCCATTGCCTCCCCCTTTTACCTTAATTGTACCTTTTACGTCCTGTTCTCAAAGAAGGTCATACTGTGAGCTCTGGAGGTTAGTACTCCCATACATGCCGGGAGGAGGGTACAACTCAGCCATCATGGCCTTAAGGGTACCTCCTGGACTCAGACTCAGAACCCTGGTTTCCTATGCAGAGTAGCCCTGCCACCTGGATGAATCAGGCTCAGATCCTGACCTCCTAACCCCCCCCCCACACACCCTCACACTAATTCCAGCTACCCCCACTATGGCAGAATCATCTGCCCCACCTCTCTCCTGGGGTTGTGGGAGACTCCAAACAGAAGATTGGGAGAGGGTTATGTGAAATCTAAGTCTCTCAGTGTTATATAAGATTATCCCCGGACTGGGACATCCTGATGAGTGGGTACAGGCAGGGTCCCAACCTGGCTGGAGCAGAGGACACCCACAAGTGAACCTGGGGAAGGCCAGGCTCACAGGCGAGCTGGGCTGGGCAGGGACCAGGAACTTTTGCAATGTCGAGTGGTGGAGCGTGAGGCTGTGGGAGGAAGCCAGGCAGAGAAAAGTGCAGAGGTGGGGAACATCCTGCTGAGAGTGGTTCTGATGGGAAGAGATGATTCATGGATACAGCAAGGTGGTCATCAAAGGTGGGTGATGGGCTGCTTTATAGGGGTGACCTGAAGGGGGCAGTGTGGGGCTAAAACCGTCTCTTAACTATTTACCACGCCCCGTGGAATGCAAGACTTGGCTGACCTGAAGCAAGGGACCTTTTCCTTCAATGCCTGTGGAGTTTCGGAGGGTTGGGGGCACGAAGAGACGCAAGCTGATTCCAGCCTCCTGCCGATCTGCACATCCCACAAGCCCCTCTTGTCCACCCAGCCTTGGCCTTTCCTCTCCAGCAGGCACGTCCCACCGCTGTGGCTGCTGTCAGGAATTACCTCTCTTTTGGGCCAAAGACAAAAAAGAATGCAGGCTGCTTTCCAGGTTTATTCAATTACACATGGCGTATTCTTCCCGAGCGCGTCCCGTCTTAGTAGGGCTTAGAGCTGCGCGCTCTGGCCAGCAAGGCTCCGGTTACCTGTAATGAGTACAGCGATCCGGGGCTTAGCGATAATTCCGCGCTGATTCCCTGTGCTTCGGAGCCCTGTTGGCCAACTTGGACAGCAATGAAGATAAACACAGGGCCCCTTCCACCCAATGTCACTGCACTCACCTTGGTCCTCACTGGGGCCAGCACCACCCTCCTCTCCCATTTAAGAATGGCTGAATGCTCTCAGGACAGATTAGACACCAGTTTACACCCCCTTGGGGAAGAAAGAAAGTTGGAGCAAGAAATAAAAACCCAAACCAAGAAAAAAAATGTAGCTAATTCCATCCTGTCAGCAGTGGATATTAAAGTCACAATAGCACTACTGTTGAGTTTTAATTTAATTTTCAGAAAGGTAAGCAAAGCCCCCAGTGCAGGCTATAGAGGAGGTGCTAGACACTTTTTTTTCCCCCTGCAGGCAGTCTGGAGTTTTCCTGGGGCTTGGCTGGGAAGATTCCCAGCCTCTGTGAAAGATGTCCCAACATTCAGTGCAGGCCCAGCTGGACTATTGAGCGTCTACTTTGAATCTGACCTTAGCCATAGTCGGCAAGCCCTGAGGCAGCTCAGAGGGAGATGGGATCACCTTCGTGTTGTGGAGGGAGAAACTGAGAGTTAGAGAGGCTGTGTGATTTTGCTAAGTGTGCCCAGCCAACAGAGAGGCAACGCTGACTCAGCCTTGGGTCTTCCCTGCTTTACAGTTTTTCCAAACATGAACCAGGCTCTGACCATTCTCTTCTACAATTCGAACACCAGGGACCTGGGGGCTGGAAGGCTGTCTCATTGGCGGAGTTTCACAGTGGGTCTGGAAAGCGGCTGGCATTGTTCCTTAGCCATCAAATGGCACTCCAGTCACGGCTTCCTTTAGATGCCACCTTCCCCTCCCCTTGGAGCTGCATCCCTTTGCATTTGTGGGGTCCACCTTCTCTGGCACTGGGACTGGGGTTCTATATAGGTTGCCAAGGACTTTCATTGTAGTTAGTCTTGCCAGGGAGAGGCAAGCAATGAACCGGTCACCTGAGCAAGTACTCACCACACCCTATGTCCCCATGATCCTCCAGTAGAAACAGAGAGTACCGAAAGAATGACGTGGGGACAGACAAGGGATCCCAGAACCAGTCAAGCACTGGGAGGCCACACCAGCTCCCCTCCATCAATAAAGGTTACCATGGCGAGTAGCCTGTAAGGCTAATTGGAAGTGCCACTAGCCTGTCCTTCTATTGGGCAGGACAGAGAGTAACAGGGGTCTGGGGACATGCATTTCAGCATCCTTTGGACAATAGGCAGGTGCTTACAATGACTTCAGGGAGACGGATTGAAATCCCAGCTTAACCACAGTATATATATAGGTAGGGTGGCTGGGATATTTTTCTTATCACTTTTTGGCCCCCGTTTCTACACACACACACACACACACACACACACACACCTCATTTCCACTACCCCGTGCCAACAGAGTGTCTGGGTCTACATCGGCAAGTGTCACCTTATATTCCTGACCAGGACATGAGCTTTTGCAAGCATGGCTCACACACACTCTGGCTTTATAGCTTACGGAGAGTTTTTGGACCATTAAGAAAATCGGGTTTTGTTTTTCAGCCGAGGCAGCAGAGAAGCAACTAGAGCGAGCATCCTGAAAGTATGAGTACATCTCTGGAATTGACTCACGTGTGTCTACACGTACACAATCATGCATTGTGGCCCATGTGTATTCACCTTTGTGTGCACATTTCACCAGTTTGTGTTCATGCATGCATCACTGCACATTTGTGAATCTATGCGCAATATATGGCAGGTGCTTGTGTGCATGATTGTGTATCTCTCTGTACATACGTGCTCATGTGTGTGTGCTTAAACACTTGAGTGCAGGCTCTGAGTGCATGCGTGTGCATGTGTGTATAAGCTGGGCACTTCCCCACTCTAGCCTGAGGTCTTTTTCCCTTGTACCACCCCCATAGTACCAGACAGCCTGAGATCCTCTAAGGCCTGGTCTACCCTGCTGTCTGCTAACCCTGAGGAGGCGTTGTCTTAACTCTGGAACTAGACGACCTGGGTGTCAGCTCACATACTTCTTTCTGGGGATCTCAGTCTATTCCTCTCTGTCCAGGGTTTAATGCCACCTGTAGAATTGGAATGTACTTTAGATGGCTCATGACACATTTTCAGAGCTCAGGGATGTGTGCGGAATAAGAAAGAGAGCTCCTCTCTCCAGGAAGGCTTCTTACTTCTGCACTGGAAGCATTGGTGCCCCCTCTAATGCTTCCTAACACAGTGGGACGAATCTTCCTGTTCAGGAACTGCCTATCCTATAAGCTGTCCTTGAGCTCTCAACAAAGTGGGGCTGGGACATCAGAGTGCACAGGAGGTGATCCTATGAGTGTACCAGGTTGAGATAGTGTGACTAGCTCTTAAAGGCAACATGCCCTGAGAAAATTTCTCTGGGGGGCAATGAAATTAATGGCTGTGCTACCAAAGCTTTGGCCACAGCAACAGTAGGTGGTGGCTCTCCAAATGATCTTTACTCCGTGTACAATTATTTTTGATTCATGCTGTAAGCATATTCAACAAACAGGTACACCAAGAAACCAAAGGTCTTGCTGGTGATCTGTCACTGGGTGCAGCTGCCCATGGTGTGTGGGGGGGGAGGCTCCTACATCTTGCCCCTGTCCCCGCCAGCCCATCCCAATGGGTATCTGATGGTTTGCATCTCTGGTGGGAAGTGGGGGAAAGGGTCTCACCTCCCTGGGGAAGGACATAGACTGGAGAGGTATGACCTAGTTCAATTCAGTAACAAGGGCCACACAGCACAGATACAGCCAGATCTGCTGTTCCAGCTAGCTTTACAGTCAACACGACACAGATTTGAGTACCTGGAAAGGAGAGTTTCAGTTGAGGGTTTGCCTGTGGGCACATCTGTAGGGAATTGTATTGATTGTTAATTGATGTGGGGGGGGCTATTAATTGACTAGGAGGGCCCCACCTATGTGGGCAACACCATTCTCTGGCAAGCGACGTTGGGCTATATGAGAAAGCTGGCTAAGCTAAACCTGAGCTGGGTGAGGCAGCAAACAGCATCCATTGCTTCATTTCTGCTTCAGTTCCTGCCTTGACTTTCCTCAGTGATGATTGTGACCTGTAAGCCAATTAAACTCTCTTCTCCGAAAGCAACTGCTTTATGTCATGTTTTTTTTTTCTTTCACATCAACAGAAAGGAAATTATAACACTTGCCCTAGGGGTGAGGCCCGAGGTCAAGGCTGGTCTAGAACCCTCAGACCCCGGATCCGGACAACCAGGAACTCACATTTTAAAGCTGTTATAAATTGGATTGCTAATCACAACCAAGGCTGCAAATGAGACCAGCTTAAAAATATTTGTACGTGTGCTTTGTTTGGTTTTGAAACAAGGTTTCATTATGAAGTACTGACCGACTGTGAACTTACTATGTAGACCAGGCTGGCCTTGAACTTAGAGAGAGCCACCTGCCTCTGTCTCCTGACACGCGTACGGTGTTTCTGAGATGTGCTTTTGCTGTGCAGCCCAGGCTGGCCTTAGCTTCCCAGGTGTTAGGAAGTGAGGTATTCATTGCCACCCGGGTTTAAATTTACAGTGAAGTCATTTGCAGTGAAAGCCTTCTTCGGGATGACGCAGTGATGGACACATTCGCCATCTGCTTGTCCCACGTCATGCAGTGTGGACATGAATAATCCTTAAACTGTGGGTGACAATGATATGACAATCAGACTTGTCGCCTGTAACCACTGGGCCTCTCTGGGGCAGAGTGCCCCAAGTGTGATTGGTTGTGCACCGGTGGGAACAAGTCTTTGGGGGAGGGCTTTAGTACTCTCCGTTCAACTTGACTCTGAACCTAAAAGCATTCTGAAACTTATCAAACCAAACCAAACAAACCACGAAATACTCAAGCTCTCAGCTCCTATGTGTTTCACAGTTTCCTAAATGCTTGAGGTTTTTGCCCCCTCCTGTGTCTAGAAATCGCCTCAATTTGTACGGTGGACTTCTCCAGCGTCCAGTCTAAAAGCACTAATAGCCTTGTGCAAACACGTGCATAGAAAGCATCCTGCCATTGATCTCTCTTCAACTCTGAATCCAAGGGAGCTCCGGTAGCCTGAAATCAGCCGCAGTGGGGACTTTAACACCATAGAAACTGGTCAACAGCATCTGGATGCTACGGCTCATGCCTGTGGCCTCACCACTCAGGATTCTAGGTCTGCCTGAGCTACACAGAGAGAGCCTACCTCAATAAAAAAAAAAAAAAGAAGAAGAAGAGGAGGAGGAGGAGGAAGAAGAAGAAGAAATTGGCAAACACGACAAATCAGGACTTGATTAATACCACATTGGTTGTCCAGACTGTAGAAATTGATATTGAATGAATATATAGAATCCGTCTATAGCTGATGTGTTGTGACTAGTCTCCTAGCATTTAAATACTTACATAGCTAGGTCATGTAAACCCAGCACTCAGCACGCGGAAAGCTGAGACAGGAGAATCATAAGTTTGAAACCAGTCTAGGGGTACCTAGGGAGACCCCCATCTCGAACAGCAATAAAAAAGAAAGCCTATGGGCATGTTCTGTGAGAATCTGGCTAGGAAGCATCTGCCATTTGTTGGCTGGGCACCAAAGCCTGCTGAATTAGCAGTTTGGTTTCTATGATCCTTAGGAGCCCCACCGAGTAGGCATGAACTTCCCAGTCAAGCTGATGAGTGATAGCAAAGGCCTCCTGATGCCAGCCCTATACAGACCCACCCCTCATGGTGACCTCTGAGGAGATACATCTTGGTTTGGGCTCCCTGGGAAGCAGATCCTGAAATAAGGGGTTGGTGGGCCACGTGGCTGATGTGGACTGTGACCCCAGTGAACCCTGTGGGAAGGTGGAGAAGGCAGCCTATGAAAGACTGTCACCTGGCCAGTTATTACTTTGGGAAACCTGCCTGGGACTCTGGGTGAGAGGGTACCTTGCCTTGGGAGATACTGTCCCATGAACCTGCTGGAGATGCAGGGAGCAATACACTGCTTGCGGTTGTGCTGGGTCAGTGTGATGCTAGACGTGTGTTTATTCAGTATATTTGGCTTCCTTATTACAACACGAGGCAGTCTCCGGTATCCCTGCAAGGGACAAAACCAACCCAGGCAATCTTGAATGGAAAGCTGAGACAAGACAGAGGAGAGCCACGGTTCTCTCTTCCTATCTCTAGGCTCTTTCTTCTGTTCTGGGGGACTCCTAAAGACTCTTTCTCATGGAGGTAGGTAAGTCCCCAAACCGGGCCTGATATCCTTCTAGGTGAAGCTCAGCAAGAAAAAGAAAAATATTCTCCTGGAGGTCACAAGCAAAGATCCAGGAGGACCTGATTTCACCTGATTGACCCAGCTGAGTCACATGTCCATCTCTATCAATCAATGAGATGAGCCGAGGAAGGTGATGCTCTGATTGGCCAGACTGAAGTCTTTCTTCCCCTGGTGAGCCTGGTACAGGAAAGGATTTGGCCTGCCACCTGTGAGACCTTCTCAGAGGGTGGGCGGGGGGGGGGGGGCTAAATCCAATTCATAGCCACTCATCTGAAGACGGCAAGCGTAGTGGCAAAGCCTTAGTGCAAAGTGTCGATAGTGTGCAATAAGAGAGAAAGAGAAAAAAAGACGAAGCTTTCGCTGAATTGCCTATGCAGAAATCCTTCATTTGAATATACCCAACAGGGCCTGGAGGACCGCTCAGTGGTTTAGCCCACAGCCGGTTGTCAAGAGGATCTGGGTTTGAGTCCTAGCACCCACCTGGTGACTCGGTCCAACTCCCTTTTCTGGCCTTGGCAGGCACCAAACACACAAGCAATGCACAGACGTACAAGCAAGGAAAACAGGCATACCTAAAATAATTCTCGTTTTTCTATGACAAGGTCTCTCTTGTGTAGTTCTGGCTGTCTTGGAACATCTCCCTCTGCCTCCCTAGCGCTGGGATTAAAGGTGTGCACCACAACACCCAGAATAAAATAAAGTTTGAAAACATTGATTGTCCATGGTGGATCTATTCTTCATCTCAGTGGCAAAGTGCTGGCAGCCCTCCTGTGGGTTCCAGAGGCCCTGAGCCTTCTGGGGTGCTCTATCATAGCAGCAGAAATCAGGGCAAAACAAGCAGTTCTGGGAAGAATTAAGTGGTGTCGTGTCTGAGTTGAGGAGGTAGACATCTCTGGGTGTGTGGCACGGGCCTTTCGTCCCAGCACACTGCACTCAGGAAGCTTCGGTTGCTGTGAAGATGAGGAGAGTCTGGGCTACAGTGCAGGAGGCTGAAGTGGCAGGATGGTTTCAAGTTCAAAGCCAGATTGGGATCAACAGCAAAACTCTGTCTTAAATGAAAGGATCAGAAGGGAAGGGAAGAGGAGGGGCAGAAGCTCTCAGACTACCTTCGAGAGTTAGGACTGAGGAACGACTTTCTTCCAGCTGCTTCCTTTGAGAGTTACAAAGCTGCCATCTGACCTGATCTGAGTTATAGGAAGTCAAAGTCATGTGTCCTTGGAAGGAGCTGGGACAGGCAGAGCGCTGACTGGGTTTCTCAGTTCAGAAGCTGGATCTGCAAGACAATGGGACAAAGTCAGTTAGACACAGTGAATGACAGGGAGAAACAGTAACCAAGTAGGAAGCTCTTCAAATAATTTGTATAACAAAAAAAATTTTTTTAAATGCACTAGGCTTGGGGCTTGGGCTCCTTAACCCAGCTACCTAGGAGGCTGAGGCAGGAGGTTCAGAAGATCAAGGCCTATGGGTTAAGGGAGTGAACCCAATTTTCAGTCTTGAAGATTGAGAACAAGTCTTGTTTAAAAAAAAGTACAAAGAAGGCTGGGCATACAGCGGAGTGCCAAATACTTGCCTAGTGTGCGTGGGACCCTGGGGGTGACACATGCAGAGGAGACCCTTCTCTGTGCGGTGGAATGATTCATGCAGAGATGCAGCTGCTCAGAGGGCTGAGAATAAGATTAAGCTGTTCAGCCCATCCACAGAACAGATATAGGAGCCCACCACCACCCGGGGTGAGGAAACACTGTGTAAGAGGGGGCAGAAAGAAGGTGAGAGCTGGAGGATGGGGAGGACGGCTGTGAAATGCCTCCTGGACATGGCCAGGCTGTCCCGCTCACGACCTCATGGCAGCTGTGCTTACCTGCACAAAATCAAGCCAGCCCAAACTTCAGCACAAGGCCCGCCCCTAACTGATGAGCTATTGGCACTGAATGCTGCTGGAAGAGGAAGAATTGTTCTTCGCTAGGGCTTTTATCCATGGACGGTCCCACACCTGTGTACTTACGGGCAGGGCTAAGTGGACTTCATCAATTATTTTGAAAGAAGAGGAGGACATGAAAGAGAAGGATGAGATGTTGGGGTAACATGGGGGGAGTTGGAATGAGGAAAGAAGAGGCACAGAAACAGTTCCTGTGGGAAGGGGGGGCTGCTTAGGAAACAGTATTGAGAAACTGGGTAACCACATAGAGAAACATACAATCAGATCTCTACCTACTAACATAAGAGAAGGTGAATTTAGATGGAGTAAGATGTTAGGTGAGAAGGACAGAGGACAATAAAGGGGATCACGGGAGATCGACTGTGTGACTAGGGCAGGAAGGATTCTTGAGCTGGGTCTCTGAAGTACAGACCTGATGGCACACGACAGGTACACAGAGTTTGCTCAGATGAAGGACACAAAGTAACCTGGGTCAACTACCATGAATATGGTGATCTTGTCTGACAAACTACACAGATAAAATATTTAAACCTACAGTTTAAAAGTAACAGACACCCTGGAATATAGAACAAAGATGAACATCTATGAGATGCCCATCAAGAAAGCGGGGAGATGCCAGGCTGTTGTAGACCTCAATGGCCATTATGGAAAGGAACGTGGTCCTTCTTCTGTGGGTCGCAGCAGGTTTCTTCAATCAGAATGACAAGTACCGCAGCATCGCGGCCCAGCTTGTGAATTCTGGAGCCTAACAGCCAGAGCTCATGTCCCGTCTCTGTTGTTCAATGGTGACAGAACCCTGTACATTAGTTGTGGGAATGGGGAGGGTGGTTACAGTGTACATGGAGGTCAACTTGGGTGCTATTTCTCAGGTGACACTTGAGACGTGGCTCTCACTGATTGGGCTAGGCTAGTTAGCCAGCGAGTTCCAGGGACCTGCTGACTCCTCCTCCCAACACTGGCATTTCTCACGCAGGCCACCATACTCAATTTTCCGTGTGAGTGGTAGGGACCCAGTTCAGGTTCTTGTGCTTCCATGACAACCACCTTGACTGAGCCATCTCTCTGCAGTTCCGTGGGTCTGTGATGTGCTCAGCACAGTGTGATTCACTGGAACCAGGAATATTGAACTATTCTCTCTCCTCCAGCATTCCAGAAACAGAGATAGCCATGTTTCCTAGAGAGGCCAGAGGCCAGAAAATGGAGCAGAAGGAGGCAAGGCACAGGTGTATACACCTGACACGAAGCCAGCCCCACTCATAGCTTTCCACGGACTGGTGCGTTGCCTATGGGGTCTCCTCACAGACCCCAAGAAAGGCCTCGCTTCATTGCCAGGGGCATGAGTGTGTCTCATCATCATCTGGGAATGATTTGGAACTCTGGGCTGCAGGGTTCTTGGGGCAGGAGTAGGCTAAGATTTCCATAAACACAAGGACTGAGCCATTTATGGGTTTTACTAGAAATTTTATTGGCGTTTGGTCGTGTTGGCATTGTGTGTGCCTTCAAATGTAAATTAGATTACTGGCAGTAGATTCAATTTAGTGGTAAAAATGTAGAGGCCGTCGATTGGGCCAGGGTGGAACAATGCGGGGACTGTTCCTGGGTCGACAAAGGGTGAAATCGCCGAGGAAATCGCCGAGGAGCAGCGAAGCATCGTCAGGAGGGCCCGGAGAAGCATGGTGAGCTCCTCGGCTCCTCCACCACTCAGCAGTCAGATGCGCTCTGTCCCATGGGCCACCTGGGCTTCCTGCTCCTAGGGGAAGGGCAGGTTCCCTGGAAATACCATCATTCAACTCCATAAATGAAAAACACCCACCTCACAGACTTTTGAGGAAATACAGTAATTGTAAATTTGAAAAGAAAAGCCGCAGATCCGTGGACCACAAAGGTTTGGCTGCTGAGCGGCCCCATCGAAAGCTGACATTTATTGAGCACACACTGGGTACCTGGCACGGTACTGGTGATTCTTGGGGGGGGGGCACTATGGTTTCCTTTCATTGGTAAGGAGGTGGATGCAGAGATAATTGTGGTAATTTCCTACCCAAGATAACCCAGCTAGTAGCCGAATCAGGACTTAAGCATCTTTTACATTTTAATCCTCACTAGGAAGTCTAAGTGTGCTGTGCATGTGTCCTTCCCATGTGCACTTGCACTGTGTGTGTGTGTGTGTGTGTGTGTGTGTGTGTGTGTGTGAGGGCAGGGGATGGAGAGAGAAGGGGTATGGATAGGTGTGTATGTGGAAGTTAGTGTGCCTGTGAGTGTGTGCATGCGTGAGCATGTGGGGTAGCTGGGTGATCAGCATACACAGTATGGGGGCATGTGCATTGGACCTTGTACACCAGGATGGGTGTATACATGCACATAGTGTGGTATTTGCGCACATACACAGGCAGGTGTATATGTTCAACTGTGTGATCAGGTATGTGAGGGTGGACAGGCAGGTGTGTGTGTGTGTGTGTGTGTGTGTGTGTTCAAGATCAGAATGGAGCCGGGTGTGGTGGTGCACATCTTTAATCCCAGCACTTGGTGGGCGAGACAGGTGGCTCTTTGCTGAGCTCTAAGTTCATTCACCCCATATCAGGCTTTCCATATCATATCTTCCCTGATTTACAGAACCCTTAGATCCTGCAGACCCTCCCTTTACCTTGTGCGTTCAAGGCCACCCTGGTCAACACTGGAAATTCCAGGTCAGCCAGGGCTGCACAGTGAGAAACTTGTCTCAAAGATAAAAATGAAACCAAATCAGGATGCTTGAGTGTGCACCTGCACAGGTGGGTGAGTCAGTGTGTGCCTGCACAGGTGGGTGAGTCAGTGTTCACCTGCACAGGCGGGTGAGTCAGTGTTCACCTGCACAGGCGGGTGAGTCAGTGTTCACCTGCACAAGAAACTGTGAGTGTGCACCTGCCTACAGGTGGGCGAGTCAGTGTATGCCGGCACAAGTGGGTGAGTCAGTGTGCACCTGCACAGGAAGGTGAGTCAGTGTGCACCTGCACAAGCAGCTGTCAGTGTGTACCTGCACAGGTGGGTGAGTCAGTGTGCGCCTCCACAAAGAGCTGTGAATATGTACTTGCACAAGCAGCTGTCAGTGTGTTCCTGCACAGGAGGGTGAGTCAGTGTGCACCTGCACAAGAAGCTGTGAGTGTGCACCTGCCTACAGGTGGGTGAGTCAGTGTGTGCCTGCACAGGTGGGTGACTCAGTGTGCACCTGCACAGTTATGAGTGTGCACCTGCACAAGCAGCTGTCAGTGTGTGCTTGCACAGGCAGGTGAGTCAGTGTACACATGCACAAACAGCTGTGAGTATGCATCTGCACAAGCAACTGTCAGTGTGCACCTGCACAAGCAGCTGTCAGTGTATTTCTGTACAGGCGGGTGAGTCAGTGTGCACCTGTCCAAACAGCTGTGGTGTGCATCTGCACTGGCGGGTGAGTCAGTGTGCACCTGCACAAACAGCTGTGAGTGTGCACCTGCACAAGCATCTGTGGGTGTGCACCTGTACAGGCGGGTGAGTCAGTGTGTGCCTGCACAGGTGGGTGAATGCATGTGTGCCTATTGGGAACTTAGACTGGCTTCCTTGTGCCCTGGAGAGAGGGAAAATGGACTTTCCCGAAGGACACCTGAGAGGGAGTTGTCAGGGAAATGATATCCTGGGAGCCCAGAAGCTGTGCGGTTCATTCAAACAACACATGAGCCCCTCATCAGCAAAGGAGGAATTCGAAGATGGCCAAGTGTTACACAGAGTGTGGGCATGCACTGCCCAAGTCGAAGGCCCACAGAGCTGACTCTGCCAAGGACACTGTCCTCTGCTCCTAGATGTGCCCTCCCCGTAACAGGAAGCAATTTTCACCAGGGAGCGTTCCGTCTGGCTGTTTGTCTCTTCTGGTCAAAAGACAGAAGACTGTTTTCACTCTGCAAAGCAAAACTTTTCTGAATATTCTATTGGTGTGTGTGTGTGTGTGTACGTGTGCGTGCGTGTGTTGTGCTGTGCACAGAAGCACACACCCGTCATCCCATCACTCAGGAAACTGAGACAAGAGGACCTTGCAGAGACCTGCATTAGCTACTTTTGCCACTGCTGTGATCAAATGTCTCTTAAGAAGCAATTTAGGGAAGAATTTATTTTGGCTCATGGTTTGAGGGTGCAGCATCACGGTTAGGAAGGTATGGGGGGCACGTGTGAGTCCACATCTCAGAGGCCTAGAGAGGGGAGTGTTACTATTTTCCATGTGGGTCTTTCCCATTCAGCGTCTCTGACTTTTTTTTTCTGAGACTGGATCTCATGTTAGCCAGGCTGATCTTAAACTTGCTACGTAGTTTAGGATGACCTTGAACTTCTCATCCTCCTGCTTCTACCTCTCAAGCACTGGGATTACAGGTGTATACCAGAACACCCGGTTTATATGGTATTGGGCATTGAGCCTGGGACTCATACATGCCAACCGAGCACTCCACCAACTGAGCCACACCCCCAGCCTCTCTGAAAAATCCCCCACAGACACATCCAGAGGTGTGTCTCATTACAGTAAGCTTTTTTAAAATTTAATCCAATCAACTTCATCATCAAAATCACTTATCACATAATCTATGCAAATCATTCTCACACTTTAAATCACCTCTAGATGAATGCTGGGTAGTTTTATGCCACATTATTTGGCAGGGAATGGGTCTGTTCGTGCTCAGTACAGAAGCAGGTCTTTATCTTTTAATATTGTGGGCCCTCTCTTGAATCTGCCTGTGTGTAACCTGCAGGAGCACAACCCCAGCACAACTCCTCATGCTCTGGTGACCCCCAACCATAAAATTATTTTCTTTGCTACTTCATTTTTTTGCTACTGTTATAAATCATAATGTAAATATCTGATATGCAGAATATCTGATATGTGACCTCTGGGAAAGGGCCGTTTGAGTCCCGAAGGGGTTTTGGACCCCCAGGTTGAAAACCGCTGGGCTGGGGTGAGGTGTCAATCAATACGCTAAGACGTGCAAAAGGTGGGAGCTCATGACACTGCAAGATTAAAAACAGATCTAGGGAATGGGGAGCTGGGAGATGCCGTGAGATGAATCAGATTTCACACAGAGCAAGGCTGCACAGAGCCTCTGCACGCGGTCCAGAGCAGTGAAGGGCACACTCAGATGTTGACGCCATGTGGATGAGTTAATCACAGGTGTAAAGCCAGAGATGTGGCATAATTCCATATGAGGAAGAAGACATTTATATATCATCTAGAACTTTCCACTCCAATAAAAGATAAGCCACACACACACACACACACAAAACCCAACCTATTTATTGGGGGAGTAATGTGTCTTTTTTATTTTATTAGCTGTCTGTCTGTTTTGAGACAGGGATTTACTATGTCTGACCTGGAACTTGCTCCATGGCCCAGACTGGCCTCAAACTCAGGATAAGCCTCCTGCTTCAGCCTCCCTCACACTGAGACAAGTATGTACCTCTGTGTGCTTTTGATCTTTTTTCCCTAAACTGTTTTATGTTTATTTTGATTTATTTCAGGGAGTAGGGTCATACCACAATTCATGTGTGGAGTCTTCTCTCCTTCTGCTATGTGAGTTATGAGATTTAGCTCAGGTCTTCAGGCTTGGCTACCTTTACCAACTGAGCCATCTCCTGACCAGCTTGATTTTTTTTTACTTATCTATGTATTTTTTTTTTTACATATCTGTACATTCTGTCTTGGTCGAGGAGTGGACAGGGATGGAAGCAACTCCCTATGGATGGGGACTAAGCTCTTAGATAGCTGATCTCTTTCATAGAGTTTCCCACACAGGTCCACTTGTCCCAGTGGCCCCAGCACTCGCAAGACACCTAAGGAGGCAGACACCCAAGCCAGCCTAGCAAAGCTCATGGCTCGACAGCCTTCAGCCACTGGCCCCAGGCAGGGTCTTTGGACTGGAGAGGCAGTGGACCCCTGCTGGGCCATCCACCTGAAAGAGATTAGCAAGGACCACCAGAAGCCTGAAGTCTTAATCTCGGGGATTTAGTTTCTGGTTTCTTCCTCCAGGTGTTTCTGCGATTAGCCAGGGCCTGGGTGGCTGGTCACTGTGCCACCATTGTGTCCTGGGCCCTGTTTTCTCGACATGTTGGCCTTTGGGAATGACCCGAAATAAAAGCCGCGAGAGCAGACTGACTGGTGTCAGGACCATGCACAAGCTGGACTAGGGAGGGCACAGGGCACACCCAGGGGGATTGGAAGCTTCACCTTGTGCCCCTGAGGCCTGAGTGCTGAGTGGAGGCCTGCATGCCGGGGTGGTGCTTCAAGGAGGCGCCTGGCTTGGGGATGCATTTGTGGGCACGGGGTGGGGGTTACTCTCCTGAAGAACAGCCTATGCTAAATCCTCCTGATTGCCACCCAGCTTGGATGAGATGGTCTGTTGCACAGGCAGCAGCCGCCAGCCGGGCAGATAAGGTGGGGAGGCCTTCCGCAGCATCTTGGGTTTCTCCTGCCGCCTCCTCCTTGGCTTGGATTACGTCCACTGCATTTCTCGTAAGCCTGCCCTCCCCGCTGCCCCCACCATGATAGAAGGCTTTCTCTGAGCAACAGAGGATGCCAGGAAAGCCTCGAGCAGAAATTGGGGGCAGGGAGGTGTCATTCTTGGTCCCCTCCACTCTGCTATTTGGTCTTTTTCTAACCCCAGAGTCATAACAGGTTTCAGAATCAGGAAAGGAAAGATGAGAAAAGACAAGCTTTGGGGACAGGAGAGATATTTGGAGCTGTCTGCCTACACCCCTCCTCTTCCGGGCAAAGCTGGAGGGAGGCTAGAGAAGCCTGTGTGTTTTAAGGTCCTTGAATTCAAGTCTCATGGTCCCCGGTGAGCTTCAGGGATATGAGACATGCTCAGACCCCTCCAGGAATCCTTTCAGATAGTTTTTATAGCTTTCCACAGATTCCCAGAGACTCCCAGCTGGTGTGCAAAGTCACCTTCTAGTTCACGCTTATCTAATATATGGGAAACTGAGTCATAGGATAAGGGGTCACTTAGTGACCCCAATGTCACAAGGGTGGCCTAGAAGCAGATCCAGTACTACACAGCCCCAAAGCTAGATACGAACATCTTTGGGAGCTGCCCTACCCAACAAAGCTGACAAAAGTCCAGGATACAGCAGCGAGGACTCTCTAAATGACTTCTCAGCTCTCAGAAGAGGAGGCAGTGTGACACTCTCTTCATGCTCTGAGTGAGAAAGCAGAAGCACAGAGGGTCTTATGTCTTGTCTGCAGGTCCGCGAAGTTGGGCATCTTGTCTGCAGGTCTGCAAAGTGAGGCAGCTTGTTGGCAAAGACGGTTTAAGCACATCACGGGCATGCAGGTGGTCACTGCTAGAAGCACATCATATCACGGGTTGGTGAGGCTGAGGATGAGACACGGTGAGTCTCTCAATCTAGACCTGCTGTTTACTTAGGAAGCATTCCTCCCCCTGAGCCTTAGCTTCCTCGGTTTTGGTAGGGGAATCGATGCACTCCAGAAAGCCTTGTTTAGACAAAGAAGAACAAGAGAGGTACTTGAAGACAGGCCACTGAAAGCTGGGTATAGGGGCACAAGCCTGTAGTCCCAGCACTTGGGAGACAAGGCAAGAGAATGGAAAGTTTTTAGCCAGACAGAAGTACATAGGAATTTCATTCGTATATACATGTATGATGTGTGAATAAAAGTGGGTGAAATTCTGCCAGTACCTCCCAGCCGAAGTCATGAGAGGAATGTGTTGAGGTCAGGCACTGAGGAAGACAGGGGTAACTGGAAATACAAAGGCTCAGGGTTGGTCTCCTGTGCAAACAGGGCCTCACCCCCTCAGACTGAGAAATGTCTGAGAACCACTGGGATCACCCTCCCTCTTGCCATACCTTTTAGTGACTCCAAAGAAACAGAAACAAAGAAAGGACAAGGTAGGCAAGAGTCAACCATCAGGACCTGTAACATGAGGGCCTGCTTGTTGGGGTTTTTGTCCTCCCACCAGGTCCCACAGCTGTTTAGCCCCAAAGAAATCACAGAGGTCTACATAAGTTATAAACTGATTGGCCCATTAGCTCAGGCTTCTTATTAACTCTTATAGCTTATATTAGCCAATTATTCTTATTCCCCATGTGGCTTGGTACCTTTTTCAGTGGGGCAGTCACATCTTGCTTCTTTGGTGTCTGGACAGGACTGGGGAGTATTGGGCTTCCTTCTTCCCAGAATTCTCCTGTTCTCTTTAACCTGCCTCTACTTCCTGTCTGGTTTTCCCGCCTATACTTCCTGCCTGGCTACTGGCCAATCACTGTTCATTTAAAATATAATTGACAGAATATAGACAATTGTCACGCACCACTGGACCCAGCACAGGGACAGTCTGTAGGTGCAGGGGAGGGTGTGCAGGCTAAAGGAGGACCAGCTGGCTCCTCTAACTCTCAAAGCCCAATGACTGCTCCGATCCATGCGACTATTGCTTGGGACCTTTCAGCCCTCCAGCAACCAGCATCTGCCTTATTGGTCCAGCTGGGTGCTTATGGATAGACACCATTTATGGGCTAGCATTTCTGTTGTGGTTTAGATCACGCACACGCATGGACACATGTGTCACTCAAACCCGTGCTTATGTTTTATATGCTTATTCCCCAGATGGCAACACTATTTAGGGGGAGGGAGAGCTGGGGAGTTTTAGGAATTGGGATCTAGCTGAAGAAAGTGGGGTAGTAAAGATTGGCCTTGAATCTCTTAGCCTGGCCCTCTTTTCCTAGTTCCTGGCCCACTGTGATACAAACAGCCTCTGTCATATGTTCCAGCCACTGGGAACTGAGTTTCTCTGCTGTGTTTACCCCACCATGATGGATGAAAGTGTGTGAAACAGTGAGCCAAGTAAGCCTTTCTCCCTTCAGTTCTGAGACATACCAAATAATTTATCTTCATTTATATCTGTCTGTCTCCCATTTATCTATTGTAGTGTTGGGGATCAAATCTACAGAATCATGCATGCTAGGGAATGTTCTACTACTGAGCTATGTCCCCTACTCCAAACCCTCCTTTATTAAGTTGGTTTAATTAATTAATTTTTGTAGTTCTGGAAGTAAAACCTAAGACCTTACAAATTTTTAAACTTTGAGACAGTCTCACTAAGTTACCCAGGATGGTCTCAAACTTGCAATCTCCTGTTAAGGAATTTACACTAAGGAAACAATTAAACCTGGTTGGTGGCTAGCACACATGGCTGGGCCAACAGGATCCAGAAGAGATAGGATGGCCCAGTGTGAAGAAACCATCCAGATGTGTAAGTGCTGCATTGTTTGAAATTTAAAAAAAAAGATAAATAGCAGGGCAGTGGTGGTGCATGCCTTTAATCCCAGCATTCAGGAGGCAGAGGCAGGTGAATCTTTGTGAGTTCAAGACCAGCCTGATCAATAGAGCTAGTTCTAGGACAGCTAGGGCCGTTACACAGAGAAACTCTGTCAAAACAGTGAGAGAAAGAGAGAGAGAGAGACAGAGAGAGAGAGAGACAGAGGGAGAGACAGAGAGAGAGGCAGACACAGAGAGAGACAGAGAGGCAGAGAGAAAGACAGGGGGAGAGAGAGAGAGAGAGAGAGAGAGAGAGAGAGAGAGAGAGAGAGAGAGAGAGAAAATAAATAGACACATCAAAGAAACTTCTCATTACGTCTGGGGGATGGAATGGGAAAAAGCCAATCAACCAAAATGCAGAGTTGTGGAGCCCAGTCCCAACTGATACGTCTACAACTGGACTCCCGTACCTAAGGCTCAGGATCACTATGGAAGAGGAGACAGAGAAATTGCAAGAGCCAGAAGAGCAGGGAGTCTGCTGTGAGACTGTGCCTCCTAGGAGTGTCAGAGGCCTCACAAAACAGCTGCCTAAACGTGACCTGAGTGAAAACACCACTAACACGCATGTAGGAGTGGATGGAGAAAGCTCACGAGACCTCAGCCGTAGAAAAAGAACCCAGGCAACTAAGGGATGTCAAGAGAAGGATCAATAGTCTTCCCCAGGGAAGAGCACACCAATAGCAGAGCCAATGCCAAATGATGCTATGAAAACATAGGCTTATAAGTAACATCCTACACACTGAGGAAGCTATATTTATGTATGTATGACTAGACACGATCCATATATGCATATATACCTGCATATATGTAACAACTAAAGGAAAATGCCACGAATTTGAAAGAGAGTGGGGAGAATACACGTGGGAGAGTTTGGAGAGAAGAGAGGGAAGGGAAAATGATGGAATTACAATCTCAAAAATATTAAAAATGATAATTACTTTCTTCTCAGATGTCTATTCCAGCATCAGTTTTAAGAAAAAAAAAATGGTCAAGACAATCCCAATACTTCTGCCTAAGGGAGAACTGGGCAACAGAAGGAAAATCCAGACATTCAGTCATCTTCTCAGTGTGGGTTTCAGGTAACAGACAGTGAAACAGCGCCTACAGCTGAGCATGGTGCAGCGTGCCTGCAATCCCAGCATGGGAACCTGAGTCAGAGTCCAGCCTGGGCTACATGGCAGGAGCCTATCAGAATGGAAAAGAAAAAGTGGGGCTGAGGAGGCGGCTCAGCAACCGGGAAGGTGCACTGCTTTTGCCGGACACCTGAGTTTTGTTCCTGGCACCTATGCTGGGTGGCTCACGACTGCCAGAAACCCTAACTCCAGCCCATCTGGCACCTTCTTCTGGCTTCTGCAGGCAACCGTGAGCATGTGCGCATGAACACATGTAGTAACAACAATAATAAAAATACCGATTTTTTTTTAAAAGGAAAAGAAAGAGAGGAGATGGAAGGGATGAGGGATAAGGAAGGGGAGGGGAGGACAGGAGAGGAGAGGAAAAGAGAGGTGGAGAGAGAGAAAATCCACCAAGGACAGAAATCAGGAGTGACCCTGTCCCTGTAATGAGCCTTGCACATTCTCTGAAAATCTCCATCTGTCATCTCGGGCCACATCTTTTGTTCCTGCCATTAACATGTCTGACATCGACAAGATCTCTGGGATCTGGGAATCCTTCTGGCACCTGGTGCAGACACACAGAATCAGGGGTGTTGGCTAAATGGGAACCTATTATCCATGGTCAAGAGCTTAGGAGGCCACATCCCCAACACCTCACCAGGCTTTATAGACCGCATTTCTTCTAGGTGTCAGCGGTCAGGAGATGGGCAGCTCCAGCTTCGGGACTCGATGGCCTTGTATTTGGGGGCAGTGTTGTCCCCTTCAGTGGGGCTCAGATGGCCCTGCTGTAGTAGGGCTTCAGAAAAGAAATGCACAGGCAAAGCCTGGCACACAGTAGGCCTTCAGTGTGTGTGTGACAGTCTCCCCATTCTCTGGGGTCCTCCTTCTCACTTCAGCTCTTGCCCCACCCCCTTTCATAAAATAGATTTTTGGTTTGTTGAGCAAGATCTTTCCAGGAAGAGCTCATGCTGGAGCCGCCATGACAAGCCTGTCACGGGCCTTGCACATGGAAATCTGCAAAGCTGTGGAAATCACATTGGCAACCGCTGGCAACCACCTCTGGCCAGTACAGAAAACAGACTGTGATGTCCTGAGGCAGAGGGCAATGGGATGTTCGGAGAGTGTCTCCTGGTGGTGCAGGAATATCACCTTGTTCTGGAACATTCCCAAGTTCCAAAGGCCCAAGCCTCAGGAGAAGGAGAAAATGGACTGGGTCAATCTCTGAACTCCCTGGGTTAGCGTGAAGGACCATCATTGAGGTCAGAGAGCAGGGTGAGTGTCCCTCACCTGCGGAGCTCTGGACTTGGGGAGCACTCTGCAACACAAGGAACCAGTGAAGTCTATTTTTACAAGCTAACAAGTGACTCACTGGCTTTTAAATTCTTGGGTACAGAGGTCTAGCTTACTCATCTTCCCAGGCTCTGGTAGGACCTTCAGTGAAAGGATGAAGGAGGGATCTGGAGAGATAGCTCAGCAGTTCGGAGCACTTGCTGCTCTTTCTGAGGACCATGGTTTGGATTCCCATCACCTACGTGGTGGTTCACAACTGCTTTTAAATTCCAGGGGATCTAGGCCAGGGAGTGGTGGCGCACGCCTTTAATCCCAGCACTTGGGAGGCAGAGGCAGGCGGATCTCTGTGAGTTCGAGACCAGCCTTGTATACAAGAGCTAGTTCCAGGACAGGCTCCAAAACCATAGAGAAACCCTGTCTCGAAAAACCAAAAAAAAAAAAAAAAATTCCAGGGGATCTGACACCTTCTTCTGGATTCTGAGGGCATGGATGCACATGGTGCACATACATACATACATGAAGGCAAACACTCATGCACATGAAAATAAAATAAAATATATATATATATATTTTAAAAAAAATGGAGGAAGTAGGAGACAAGACTTCTTGCAGACAAGATACACAGACCAAGGTAGGACAGTGACCTGGCTAAGATTTGCCCTCAAGAGTTTTGTCAGGGCCCACAGAGGTGAATCCATTCCACCTTGACTAGAGGTCAGGGAGTTCAAGCTCCTGTTGCTCCTTCAGTGTTGTGGAACAGTGGCTACAAAACAAGAGATCTTGACCTACAGAGGTTAATTAGTATTTTGCGTTCAGAGGTGTGTCAACTCCATCTTGGCTAAAGGTCAGAGATGCTCTGTTTATCCCTTTATCATGTTGATGAAGTGTGTTGCCTCCCCCCCCCTTCCCCTTTTGGAGTGGGATACACAAAGCCACGTGGACAATAAAGGGGTGGTTCAGTATTCACTGAATGGCCCTCCCTATGCTCTGATCACTCTCTTATCTCTGTTCCTTTTTACTTAATTCTAGTACTCACCTTCCTACCCTGGAATGTGTGAATCCAGTCGAGGCTGGTCCTCGACAAGTTTTCCTGTGCAGGTGGCGGAAACTGGGAATGAACTGGAAAATGATCTGACCTGGGATCTGTCCTCTGAGGTCACCTATGATTTCACAAAGGCAATGTCCTTGACGTGGGGACTGCTGGGCTTTCAGAGGCTAAGGAGGGTCCAGAGAGTATCTGCTATTTTGCGGTTCACCATGTACCTGCTGCTGTGTAAAAGAGTCTGTCATTCCCTCTGCCAGCCTGAGACCAGAGTTGCCCAATGCCTGGCTGGCTAGCTTACGTAAAGTAGCAAAATAATAATAATAATAATAATAATAATAATAATAATAATAAAATAAAAATAAAAAATCATGCATGCAGCTTTGCTGCCCCCTCACACCCTTACCTCAGTCCCCATCATCTCCCTTCAGTGGTTCATCACTGCTTCCCTGCTGTTCTCTAAAATGGAACAAGGTTCCTGGTTTTGCCTCTGTTTCCAACTTTTCTGCTTCCTGTGTTTGGTACAAGAAAAACACCCCACTTCTCCCATTCCAAGCCCACCTCTTGATCATCACCTCACACTTAGCCCTACAGCTATCTTCCACAGTCTCCTGTCTCAAGGACAAGCTCTCCCCTTTGTCAGAAGGGCTTGCTTTTTTTTCTAACCATCCAGTTTCCATTCTCCTGTGTCAGGTCTCATCTCGAAGGTCTTTTCTTTAGATGTAGCCCTGCCCTCGTCTTAAAGGAGAGTTAAAGTCACAGGACTCAGCCTAGCCTGCCTTGGGTCATTATATATCATTTTGTTTGTCTGTGGCTTATGAGGCAGCTCCTCTTCCAGCCAATAGACTCTATACATGCCTATGCACTGTGTGTGTGTGGGTGTGTGTGCGCACACACACACACAAGGACTTCATCTGAAAATACTTGGAAAATAACTTTTAAACAGAAGGCATTTGTTTCAGTTCACAGTTTCCGAGGTGTTTGCCCTCTGCCCATGGTGGCTGTCTACCTCATAGCAACCAGAAAGTGGAAAGACACAGAGCATGGGCTCTGAAGCAGGAGAAAGTTTCCTGACAGACCTTCAGTGGCCCACTACCTCTCCCTAGATCCCACTACTTAAAGTTTCCAGAACCTTTCAACATTACCAACAAGTTATAAATTCTTGGTGGGTCAATCCACTGATAAAGGAAAAGCCCTCAGGATCTGGTTATTTCTCTGGAGTCCCACCGCCCAGCACTGCTTGCACTGGGAACAACATGAGGGAGACACTGTTGGGAGAGACACTTCATATCCAACACAAATAATTCCTGCCTGGCCGCCATTGTGAATTCAGAGTTGCTGGTTTGGGGTTCTGTTTTTTATTTGTTCAATTTTCTCAGTCAAGGAATTTAAAAAATTTCTCCTGGGTTTGGGACTATAGCTCACTTAGTAGAGTGCTCCCTTAGCATGCACAGTGCCCCGGGTGCTGGCCTCAGTACCTCATAGTCAATTGTGGTAGTATATGCTAGTGATCCTAGAGCTGGGTGAGGAGAAGGCAGGGCACCGGAAGTTCAAAGTAATCCTCAACTGTATACTTAGTTTACAGTCTTAGCTACATGAGACTCTGTGTCAAAAGAAAGAAAAGAGGGGGATTCATCTCACTGTGGGTTTTTTTTTTTTTTTTTTTTTTTTTTTTTTTTTTTTTTGCTTCATTCTATTCTGGGCACACCTTCTTCCTTACTGTTCCTTTGAACCTCACCATAAACTGGGTACAATGTGTTATGATCCTGTGTGACTAGTTTTATGTCAAGTTGATACAGGCTAGAGTCATCTGAAAAGAGGGAACTTCATTTTTTAAAAAATCCCTTTATATGATATGGTTGTAGGGCATTTTCCAATTTGTGATCGATGGAGGGGGCTCAGCCCATTGTGGGTAGAGCTATCCCTGGTCTAGTGGTCCCGGGTTCTATAAGAAAGCAGACTGAGCGAGCCATGAGGAGTAAGCAAGCAACCCCTCCATGGCTTCTGCATCAGCTCTGCCTCCAGTGTTCTGCCCTGTTTGCGTTCTTGTCCTGACTTTCTCCAATGAGAGACTAGGATGCAGAAGTATAAGCTGAAAAAACCCTTTTCTCTCTAACTGCTCTGGTCATGGGGTCTCATCGTGGCAACAGTAGCTCTAACTAGGACAGACTGTCCAGTTTACCCATGAGGAAACAGAAGTCAGGTAGCAAGAGGCAGTGCTGGGACCTAAAGCCAGGTTTCCCAGTCACAGTGCTTGCAGGGACCCTACCTCGACACATTTTCTCTCAACATCTGGAAAAGCCGATGAGCCCTCAAACCTTCCATGAGGCTCCTCAGCACTGAACCACCAAACCCAAACATCCAAAGTCTGTGTGGGCCACAGCTTCCAGGAACAGAAGCCCTCTTTCTCGAGTGGGGATTGGCCTATTAACCCACCCTTTGTTTAATGTAGGACAGCTTCACAGTACCCATAAATCATTCTCCAGTCCGTTCTACTGGGCAACCTGAGTGGAGAGAGGCAATGTCACACACAGGGGGAGTGTTTAGCCTTCTGGACACCATCATGATGGCAAAGCGAAACCAGAAATGTCATATGGAGCTGTGAACCTAAAATAGATTACAGCCCAGACCCAAACACAGGACCCGGAGAGGAGAGGAACGGAGGTCACTCACTCAAAGCCGCAGTTGTGAGGTTTGCAGCCCAGCAAATGAATCACGCAGTGTTACTACCTGCCACAGCCCTCCTCGAAGCGGCGTGCTGTGGGAGCTGCTTCCCATCAGTCACTTCTGCTTCTCAGCTTTTGATCAGAATCTGGATGGGGCATAAAATGGATCCCTGAAAGTTTATGTCAGATACCCAGGACTGCTGCCAGATGCCATAGCGATGAGGGAGAGGGGTAGCCAGCCTCCACTCTGGCTCACTCTGACACAGTGTAGTTAAAAAGAGAACGTTCATTGGGGAAACATAGCCCTCCCCACTCTTTGGCTTGTTTTAGATAGTGTCTCACTATGTAGCCTAGGTTTGCCTAGAACTCACTATGAAGACCAGGCTGGCCTTGAACTAACAAGAGATCTGCCTCTGCCTTCAAAGCAGTAGAATCAAAGGCTTGCACCACCACCCTTGGTCTGAAACATAGCGTCTCTGGGAATAGACTCTAAAGAACAAGAGAAGATGAAGGGGCAAGACTATTATTTATTCAATGCCTGCTGGATGCCATGTACAGCTTTAGGCACCTCATAAGTGTGGTCTGATTCGTACTAGAATGATGTCTTTATTTATAAAAAAAGGAACACAGATCAGCTAAGGAAACAGCCAAATTAATCTCAAACTTGTAATCTCAGCACTAGGAAGGTAGAGGCAGAAGGATCAGGAGTACGGGGTCAGCCTGTGAGTTCAAGGCCATCCTGGCTACAGGAGATCACATCTCAAACAGAAAAAAAAAACCCACAAACAAACAAAAAAAGGCATGTATTTACTACCTGCCCCTTAAAAACTCTTTCTACCCTCTCATGAGCCTCTCAACTTTCCTAGATTCTATCCATGTTCACACCCACATAAATGTTCATATATAAATTAACGAATAGTTAATATATCCTAATAAATTTTTGCCTTGTTTTATTCTGTGCTTGAGCAAGGTCTCTCTTTGTCACCCTGGCTGACCTGAAACTCATGATATAGACCAGTTTGAACTCACAGAACCTCACCTGCCTCTGCCTCTGGAATGCTGGGATTAAAGGTGTGTGCTGCCATGCCCAGCCCCCCCAAAAAAGTAATAGATATTTGTTGAAATCCAAAAATCAAAACAAGCAAAAAATAAATAAATAAAAAGGAACAAAGAAACAGATGAAATGTATTAAAATATTTTGTTTAGCCCAATACATACGAAGTACTGTTGTTGCAGCCAAGAATAGACATAACAATTGTTAAAGCAACCAAGCCATGTTTTTCAGGTCCCGAGTCTTTGATAACTGGTGTGTTTCACACTTACTGTGCGTCTCAGGGTGAACTGCTCTGCTGCTGCATGTGGTTACAGCCTGGGCACCTTGGCGCTGGGAGTCTTGTCATTTAAAGGTCCCGCTGCAGTGGGAGCAGGTGGGGAACATGGAATCTAAGAGCACCAGCAGCAGAAAATGTCTTCAGCAAAGGACTCAGGATGCTCCTGTGTATGTCTGAGGCACCATGCTTCTTGGGGAGCCCAAGAACCCTTTGGAATAGCTGAAAGACTTAGGGTCCAAATACGAATATGCAAACACACACAAAGTTTAGCTTATGATCCCAGAGACTCCCCCAGCTCTTGGAAGCCCTGTTAAATACCCTTTGATTCCACATGGAAGACCCTGGTTCTAGAGGAACTGCAAAGGAAACACAGGCGGTGCACACACTTTGTCATTAACAACAAACAAACAAAACTTGGTTCGGCTGCTCTGAGTGCAAAATAGGCTGAGGGAACAGCTGTAGCTGCCTAAGGAAGGAGCCAGGTTTCCTGGGTTTTACGTTTTCCCTCCACGCAGCCCTGCAGCCTCCAGGGGAGGAACAGAGGAACAACAGAGTCAGAGGGACAGAGCCGGTAAGACCCACAGACACACATAGAGATAGGGGCACAAATGGAGAAGTAATAGGGGAATGATCTAGTGGTTATTCAGGCTGAGAAGGCCCACAATATGCTGTCAGTGGAGACCCCAAAAGACGTGAAGTTTAGCCCAAGTCTGAGATGTGGAAAATGTAGGGTGAAAAGGGCCAAGGCAAAAAATGCCCTGTTCCTGACTACGGTCAAGACCTGGGCCAGAAAAATGCACCCTAACCCAGACTAGAGTCCAGGACCAGGTATTGAAATTCCACCAATCCCTGAGTTTGCCCCAGAGTCTGATTGCAGAATCCCATCAATCCCTGAGATCCCCGAGCACAAAAAACTCGCCAATCCCAAGCCACCTTGGAAAGCTCTGCCCCACTCCCAAGAAATGCTATATAAAGATCTGTAGCCTGCTCAGCTGGCTGCTGTTTCTCACCAGAGGCAGCCACCCTCCTAGAGTCTTCCTTCCCAGTAAATCTCTTGAGTGAGATTTGTTGTGCCTTGTGACTTTTTCAGCAGAGCGGAGCCCAATTGTAACAACTTTCACCTGAGCCAGGGTGGAGCTCCAGGGAAGCTGAAACACTTTTGCTAGAGAAACTTTCCCCTAGCGAGCAAAACTGTTACACTCCCCAGAATATAAGTAGAATGTAACACTTCTCCAAAGCAGAGCTATAACAACTTTGCAAGGGAAACCCCTCCCTGTCTGAGCCAAGTTGTTACACTTGCATTGGGGAAACCTTTCTATGGAGCAGGGCTATAAGCGCCTATGCTTACAATGACTTTGTGGTATTCCTTGGCTCCTGGCTGCCAAGACACTTTTTCATGTGAGTTGCAATGCTTACATTCTCTGTCTTGGACCACTTCACAAGTCTCTCCTCTTTTATTTGTTTGTTTGTTTATTTATTTATTTGGTTTTTCAAGACAGGGTTTCTCTGTAGCTTTGGAGCCTGCCCTGGAACTAGCTCTTGTAGTCCAGGCTGGCCTGGAACTCACAGAGATTCACCTGTGTCTGCCTCCCAAGTGCTGGGATTAAAGGCGTGTGCCACTACTACTGCCCAGCTCTTGTGTTCTGCCTCCATGTATGCCTGCGGGCCAGAAGAGGGCACCAGACCTTATTACAGATGGTTGTGAGCCACCATGTGGTTGCTGGGAATTGAACTCAGGACCTTTGGAAGAGCAGGCAATGCTCTTAACCACTGAGCCATCTCTCCAGCCCCCCCAAATCCCTCCTCTTATGTCAAACCAGGAGCTCCAGTGCACGGCACTTTGATTTCCCACCTTATTCTACTCCAGAGCCTAGGACCCGAATTCAAAGATGTGGACAGGGGTCATGGCCCATGCCTTTAATTCTGGCACTCCAAAGACTAAGACAGACAGATTTCTGAGTTCCTAGCCTGCCTGATCTGTATAGCAAGCTCCAGACTAGGCAAGACTAAACAGTGAGGCCCTGTCTCAAACAAACAAATGAAAAAAGTATATATGAGTGTGTGTGTGTGTGCGCGCGCGAATGAGTAAGTTTCCTCCTACCCTAGCTCCCAAATGAGGTAGACTTCTTATTTTCAATAACTTTGTTTTGTTTGAGACAAGGTCTCACTCTGTAGAGCAGGCTGACCGGGAACTCACAGACGTTTCCCTGCCTCTGACTCCCTAGCACTGGAATGAAAGGTGTGCCGTTTCATCTGAGTTTCTCAGTCACATCTGTAGCTGTCCCACCTCAAGAAATGCCCAACGGTAGACTGCTCAGCCAGCCATCAGGGAGTAGCAATGCTTGAGGAGAATTAGGAGGCGTGGCCTTGTGAGGCAGGCAGATCTCTGTGAGTTCGAGACCAGCCTGGTCTACAAGAGCTAGTTCCAGGACAGGCTCCAAAACCACAGAGAAACCCTGTCTCGAAAAACAAAAACAAAAACAAACAAACAAAAAAAACAAAAACAAAAAAAAAGAAGTGTGTGGACTCTGAGGGTTTAAAAGCCCAAGCCAGGCTCAGTGGCTCTCTCTCTCTCTCTCTCTCTCTCTCTCTCTCTCTCTCTCTCTCTCTCTCTCTCTCTCTCTCTCTCTCTCTCTCTCTGTCTCTCTCTCTCTCTCTCTCTCTCTCTCTCTCTCTCTCTCTCTCTCTCTCTCTCTCTCTCTCTCTCTCTCTCCTGCTGCCTGTGGATCCAGATGAAGAGCCCTCAACTCTTCTCCAGCACCTTGTCTATCTGCGAGCCACCATGCTTCCTCCCGTGATAATAATGGACTAAACCTCTGGATTTATAAGCAAGCCCCCAATTAAATACTTTCTTTTATAAGAGTTGACTTGGTCATGGTGTCTCCTCAGAGCTACGGAGCGCTGAGTACGGCTGTTAGTTGCCTCTAGCATTCTTTGCTAATTCAGATGTTATACGTAAATTAGTTATTGCAGTTTTGACACGACTAACTACTTTCATCTGTTGGTTGATTGTATGGAATGAAGACATTACAAAAAAAGTTGTAGGTTTCTGTTAATAGGATTAATTTCATAAAACTTTACAAAATGAATCATTTACCCTTTGAATCATTTACTCTTGACAAGGTACTCACTGTCTCTTGGAATACACTTTTAACATAGAAAATTAAAAATCATTCCTTTTTGGACTACAACTTAAAAGCAAATTGCCTTCTTATATAGCCTGACAATAAAAAACATATTTATTGTATAATCTTGAAATATAGAAATAACAATTTAATGTTAACAAAAAATATGTATTATGTTTTCAAATACTAGATATGTTCATTTAAAGTAATTGCCCCAATTATAAAATTTTTACCTTACCAATTATTTTCTAACCAAAACTGCATTTTCCTTGAGATCCTCTGTTTTTGTTCATTGAATAATATCTGATATTGTTACTATTTAAAACAAATACACGAAGTTCATCATACTTGGAAGCAAGGAATGTCACTTAGCCACTCTCTGTTCAGACTCATTCCTTAGGTGCTGACTTTGCCTGACTTCCAGCTGCTTGTTCCTTATTCAGGAGACGGATATAATCAAACAGCCAATTACAGTCACCTTATCCTTCTGCAAACTCTGATCATGGTCTAGCCAGTTGTACTAACCTCACGTCAGCTTTGTATTTAACCTTGTGTTCTATTGCCTCATGTTGATCTTCTTGTAAAAGTTTGCCTCCTGTAACTTTGTCCTCACTGTTCCCCGCAAAGTTGCACAGCTGTCACCTCCTGACTTGCGCTCCGGATCTCTGTCAACTGTTAAGTTCCGTCACAGCCCCTTGGACGGACCCTTTCGTGACACACCCTCTAACTACTACTCCCTCACTGACCTCTCAGGCTTGAAGTGGAGAGATTGGTGCTCCGAGTCTGAGTGACCTCCAAAAGGGAGCTGATGAATCACGAGCCTTCCAACTCAATCCTCTGGGCTTTGTTTTGGAGAGTCGGAACTAAATCAGCTGACCTGAAGCCTCCTTTGCCTTAAATCTCTGTTCTTATCAGCTCAGGACCAGCTCCACGCCCTGCCCATCTCAGTACTCCAGAGTTAAAAAGGGCTAGCTCTGACTACTGCTAAGGATGGGGTTTGTGCTTTCCTCCATGACCAATGCCAACAAACCCTAAATGGTTTGAAATGGGGCCTAGAGACAGGGACCAGAAATATTCAAGGGCAGAGTCCTCCTATGAATGGGTTTCAGTTCCCTCCCACTCTGGCTCCTCCCCGGATCACTCTTTTCTCCTCGTTATCCTTAACACGTATGTTTTACCCAGTCTCTTAAATGCTTACTTGCCGAACTTCCCTTCAGACCCAAACCAAGTGTTCCATGCTAGCTCTCCTAATGGTTCTCGCTGTACAACAGCTCCATTGGTTTCTGATATATTTACAAAAAAAAAAGACCTTTTAGATGCTGTGGGAAAACAGGCTAAAAAGGACTTTGGGCCCTTCCACCTCAAGCCAGATACAATTCTTTATTTTAGTCCTCTATTTTCCCCTGACCCCTGCCTTTGGGTTTCTGTAGCTCCCAGCTGCTTCTGCTAGCTCACTTATATAGACAGAGGAAGAGCCCTGGCTATATGGAAATGCCACCGTCTCTGGGAATCAACTCCGTGCTCACTTCCCTTCACCAACGCACTCCATTTCTCCCACTTCTGTTCCTCCCAGAAAAATCAGCCCTTTAATAATTATTTTCCCAGTCTCTTCAGGAGTGGGGGACAGCACTCGCCTGATCCACGGCAGTCAATCAAGTTTAGAATCACCCCCTCTACATGACCAGAGGATCCCTTCTTCAATGGACCCAGAACTAGCCCCTCAGACCGAGACCCTCCTCAGCAGAAAAGGCTATGATACCACACCCTGCATTCTCTCGGAGTTAGGAATAATCGGTTCCTGCCCAAAGACTACACGTCCCAGCTTCCCTTGCAGACTATAGAAGTCGTTTCTGCTCCTATAAGGGGTCATAGCTCACCTTCTATAGGCATTTTGGCCATCTATACCTGTGCGTGAGGAAAAGTGCCCTCACCGTGAATAAACACGGCCCCGCCTAAGATTGGAGCAAGCCTCTCTTTCTGCCTTCCGTCTCTCTACACTGCCCTAAATAATCTAACAGGAGTAGCTGGCTCTTTCATGCTACAGAAGAAAACCAAGCCTCAGAGACAATCAACTGGCCCAGGGTCTGGGGAAATGGCAGACCCAAGCGTGGGCCCTGCTGTCCTGTGCCCAGCTGAGCCCGATGAGGTCAGGAATCTCCTGGTGTCAAAGATTCCCAGGCACCATCGTCCTCACAGGCTTCCCCTGTGTTAACTGCTATTGTCTCTGAGCTGCGGCTACATAGCAGCCTGACGGAAGCTGTGATAAATAATAGTCCAAGCTCAAGTTCAACCTGCCAAGCCATCAGCAGTTTTGACACCTTGATTCCCAGCCTTCTGGTAACTACTAAAAGGTATACTGTTTTGAAGCCTTAATATTACCTTTCTCCGGAGAGGAACATTGACGGGAGAAAGGTGGGCTCCCACTGAAGACATGTACCAATTACGTCTGGGCGCTCTTGAATGTTTTTGCATTGAATGTCCTGCTGGGCAAGGAGCCCTGTCCCCCGGATGAGCCAGTGTGACTGCACCCAGTCCAGGTGAATAATTGCCTAACTCCGCCCTGCTCTCCCACTCCGGAGGGGCGGGCGGGGGGCGGGGGGGGGGAATGAAAGCTTGCTTAAGGTTAGTGCTGTGTCCGTCTGAAAGTTTCCAGTATCACTCAGGAATGTGTGTATGTGTGTGTTTGTGTGTGTGTGTGTGCGCGCGCGCGTGCATGTGGGCGCCCATGCATGTACTTTGGGCATGAAGCATGCACATTGTGATAATGTCTGGGAGAAGAGGGTGAGCCAGGGTGATGAATTTAAGAAGTTTTGGTGCAGGAAGTACATCGAAGGGCAGAGGTCAGATAGCTTGGTGGGGAACGGCATCTACAGGTAGCTTGCATGGAACATTTTGCCCGCGACAGTGAGAAAGGAGTTAGCATGGAAGAAAGCCACTGCGGGATTAGACAGGTTGCATTGTGTCTATCATTTAACATCTGCATGCCCATCTGCATTAAGTGTGTTCACGGTGTTGTGTGACCTGCAGACACCACTGACTACTCTAAAACATTACATCATCCCTGAAGAAGGCCCTGCGCCCTTCATAAGTCATTCCCTTACGCTCACCCCTCCAGCCCCAGCAATGGCCAATTGTTCTGTCTCTCTGGATCTGATCTGCCAGACCTGGACACATCACAGAAAAGGGGCTGGACAGCCTGTGACCCCAGCATTTAAAAGGTGAGGCAGGAGGATTGAAGGTTTGAGGACAAGCTAAGTTATATAAACAGATCCAGTTAAGAAAGAGACTGGATGGGCTGGAGAGATGGCTCAGAGGTTAAGAGCATTGCCTGCTCTTCCAAAGGTCCTGAGTTCAATTCCCAGCAACCACATGGTGGCTCACAACCATCTATAAGGGGGTCTGGTGCCCCCTTATACATACAGACAGACAGAATATTGTATACATAATAAATAAATATTAAAAAAAAATCAGGCGATGAAAGGAGACAGAGACCCACATTGGAGCACCGGACTGAAATCTCAAGGTCCAAATCAGGAGCACCAGGAGAGAGAGCACGAGCAAGGAACTCAGGACCGCGAGGTGGTGCACCCACACACTGAGACAATGAGGATGGTCTATCGGGAACTCACCAAGGCCAGCTGGCCTGGGTCTGAAAAAGCCTGGGTTAAAACCGGTCTCGCTGAACATAGCGGACAATGAGGACTACTGAGACCCCAAGAACAATGGCAATGGGTTTTTGATCCTACTGCACCTATTGGTTTTGTGGGAGCCTAGGCAGTTTGGATGCTCACCTTACTAGACCTGGATGGAGGTGGGTGGTCCTTGGACTTCCCACAGGGCAGGGAACCCTGATTGCTCTTTGGGCTGACGAGGGAGGGGGACTTGATTGGGGGAGGGGGAGGGAAAGGGGAGGCGGCGGTGGGGAAGAGACAGAAATCTTTAATTAATTAATAAAGAAATAAATAAATTAAAAAAGAAAGAGACTGGATGAAGGGAAGGAGGGAGGGAAAGAGGGAGGGAAACAAGGAAAAGAGGGACTAAAGGAAGAAAGGGAGGGTGCTTCTGGAAGACTGTTCAGGGCGGCTGTGTCTCCACCTTCCTGCTGGCAATGCAGGTGCTTCCTCCTCGTGCCTGCTCATCCTTGGTGTTTCACACTCTTCTAAATTTGAAGATATTTCGTTTTAACCAGAGGGCTTCCTGCAGAGTACCTAGTCTATGTTCACCCGGTCACTGGTAGAGATAGCGGGAAGCAGACAGCCTGGCCCACAGCCTGTGCGAGTCAGGTCTCTCCTTTCACTGTGTGAGTTTGGGATATTGAGCCAAGCCAGTTTGGGTAGCAAGAGCCTTTACCTGCTGCCCCATCTCCTGGTGGCTAATATGTGTCACTGGTCCCACTCCCATGAGCTCTCTGACCGTCCTCTTTGTAAAATGGGAATGTTCCTACATATCTATGCGTTCTGAGTATCTGTCCGGGAGACAGACGGAAGAAGGCCTTGAGGACCAACATAGATCCCAGTGTGCATGGCTGCTCGGGAATAGAACTCTCTCCCTTAGGGTCACAGGAGAAAAAAGAGATGTCCAAGTAGTAAAAACAGCCATTTCCTTTTAGTCTGGCCCTGTTTGTGGGTCTGTTTGCTAATGGGAAAGTGGCCTCCACGTAGATCAAGAATCTACCACCAACATGCTTCCCTTGGCTGATCTGCAGGCTTGGTAGAGACACCTTAGCTTCCCCAGGAATTCCTGTGTTTGGCACACCTTGGGACCTACTGACTGGATCTGTCCCATGGGACTGCATTAACAAAATACTACAAATAGCTTGGACCTCCCCCCAAAAAAACTCGTTTTCTACCTATTCTGATGACTAGAAGCCTAAAAATCAAGGCATCACAGCTTCCTGAAGATCCTGGAGGTGTCTTCCTTGCCTTGGTGTGGCTTCTGGTGACTGCAGCTAACCCTTCACTGACAGAGACACTGTCCTTGTCTCTGACTTTGGCTGTCACCCGGGCTGTGCTATACAAGCTCCTGTTTTGTTGGGTTGCCTCCCAGTAGATTACAGCTCACCCTAGTCCAGCGGGACCTCTTCTTCCTTGACTCTATTTACAATGGCCCTATTTTCCTTCATCGGAGCAGGGTCGGGACCAAGCACATGATTTTAGAGCATGTAGCACTGGTTTAGCACAATCATAGAATCTGGTTTTGTGAAGTGCAGCAATTAGATAGCCAAGGCAGACCACAAAATCATGACTACAAATTCAAGTGCTGCACCCTGAACAAGTGAGAGCCTAGGAAATCTGCCTTTGGACAAATCTCATTGGTCCCTGTTTAGCTTTTAAGTTCACTAAGGGACTAGGACACAGCTCAGTGGACAGTACTTGTCTAGCATCTAGCATGGTGGAGCCCTGGGTTGACTCCCTTATTACCTGGAGCTGAAAGACTATCACAATTTAAAATGACAAAGCAGAGGAGCTATAGAGGTGACTCATTGGATAGGAGCCCTGGGTCCTTTTCCAGAGGACTTGGGTTTGATTCCCAGCATCTACATGGTGGTCATGTGTAATTCCTATTTGGGAGATCAAAGGCCTTCTTGACCTCCATGGGCACCAGGAACGCACATGGTGCATACACATCCATGTAGGCAAAACACTCATGCACATAAAACAAGTAAATCTGAAAAAAAAATGTTTTTGAATGACAAACCAAAACAGGAGAGGTGACTCAGTCAGTAAAGTGCTTGTTGCACAGGCTGAGGGCCTAAGTTTGGGTTCCCCATCACCCGTGTAAAACCTGGGTGCAGCAATGTGTATCCATCACCCCAGTACTAAGACAGGCAGATCACAGGAGTGCGTGTATGACCCCAGTACTAATACAGGCAGATTCCTGGAGCTTGCTGGCCAGATAGCCCAGCCTGATAACTCTAGGACAGTGAGAGACCCAGTCTCAAAAAATAAGGTAGAGAAAGAGAGACAGAGAGCCAATCTCTGGATTTCCTTCACACAAACATACATGTACCTGCAAACACATGTGTGTGTGCATATCTATATAAACCATTAAAGTATACATTGTATACATAGATATAACACCCGCCCACATATTACAAAAGGTCTGGAATGGATATATGCAAATTTTAACTAATTGTGTATGACTGATAGAGTTGGGTTTGATATGAGTTCCTCCCCTGCCCCCGCCCCCGTTTGCTGATCTGAGTTTCCTAGTCTTCCGGCAATAAGCATATATTGCCTTTATAAAAGCCATAACCATCTTCTCCTTGCTGGCTTGATGTGTTGATTAGAGCCTGGATGTGTGGAACCGCTGGCTCACAGGGAGCTACCGGCTGGAGGCTGTCACAGATATCTTTCCTGGGAAATACTATTTCATCCATGGCTCCACAGAGCCCACACCACCGCCCCCATGGTTCTCTCTGCCCCAGCCCCCAACAGCTGCCTGGCTCAGATGGGAAAGGCACCCAGTGTGGCACTGGCCACTGTGTGCGCAGGAGAGGCCCTAGGATGGAGAATGAGGTACCGTGGCTCCTGATCGCTTTCCCTGATTTACATCAATTTACATTCTGCTCTCAGTAATCTACATGAAAATCAGGCAGCCACCATCTATTCCACTAGTTTGCAGTGGTCCAAGGAGGCTGGAGGCTGGGAGGAGGAGCCCAGCGGGCCTCCTCATATCCCAAACCCTGGGCAGATTAATTTGTCAACCAAAACAAGAGCTGGCATTGTAATCAGGGCTTCCTAGCACTCTGTTCCTGTCCCCAAATTGGATAGATAAATGGATATTTGTGGTTTATTAACCTGAATGTGTTGTCTGTCTTCATTTTCAGTCTCTTTCCGCGAAGAGTCTCGGAAGATGGCCCTGTCCTGTCTATCATTCTTCCAGCAGTAACTCTCTGAGGTCTTCCATGTGCCAGGCTGCTGAGAGCCAGAAGGGAAGGCCAGTGCCCCTGCGCTCAGTTGAACTTGATGTTCTGGCCCTTGACTTGTTCTTCAAAACAAGTTTCAAGGTAAATTTCCAGTGTGGCCTGAATACAAAGTAACAGATACTAGCATACTGCTCCTCCAAACCTCCATTGTCAGGAAAATACAGGACATTTTTCAGTGACCCTCATCCTCAAGCCCCCACCCAGTCAATATCTCCAGTCCATTGGACAACCATGTCCTGATGGCTATACATAAGTAGACATGAAAGAGAATACCCAGAATTCCGTGCAGAGGGTGTTCAACCATGATTACCATATGTAGGCGATTCATCTATGCTTGTATAGATCAATAACTGGTCCTTTTCTACCTCTGTGTAATATGTAATCACATGCCTGCACCATGATGTATTTTCCCACACTCTGGTAGATGGACACTGCTGTTTCCAGTTAGGGCAAGCTATCACCCCGCACTGCTCACTGCTGGTCTTGTGACTGGGATAGTCCCAGAGATGTCACTGGTGACATTGAGAATCTGCCTGTGTCGGCCTGAGTCGATTTTGCCCTCCTTGTTTTCGAAATTCTACCTCTTCGATTTCTAGTTCCTGGCCCCTTCTTCCTTGCCTTCCTCTGCTAATGTGTTGGAAGATGTGACTACCGCCCCTAGGGCAGCCTCCTCACTAGAAATTCGCCCTGGGAGGTTCACCCACATCTCTGCTTCTTTGTAGAACCAGCTGTATCCAGTTTGCAGTTTTTCCAACACCCACTGATTTTGCATCCCAACACTGGTCCAGGATGGACACCGGTGAAGGTCAGTTTTGTACTGTCAGCTGGATCAGACTTAGAAGCACATAGGATGTTGTTGAGGGACAGCCCCTGGGTCCGTCTGTGAGCGCTTTCTCAGAGAGAATTAACTGAAGACTCACACCTGTCCTGGGTTATAGGCCACACCATGCGCATAGGCCCTCCCAACCCCCAGCTGGACTGAATAAAAGGGGTAAAGGAGGGAGTCCCAGCAAGTCCCTCTTCTCTTCTTCCCGATCCACTTGCCTTCATCTTACTGGTGTTGGTTCTGACTTACTTGTAGTAGTGTGATCTGGCTGGCTTGTGACAGAGACCGGGCTGCATCTGCTTGTCCCCAGGGATGTCATCAAGCCACACTGCAGGCACCAGGTGAGGCTGCAGGGGACAGGGTGGACCAGAGTAGAATGGATGCTGCAGACTCATCGGCACTGACCCTCAAGGGAAGGCAGGACCACTGCCTGCTCTTGGCTTTTATCCTCCCAGAGATGGGTCCCTGTGAGTCAGGCCTTAGACAGTGCGTGCGTAATCTTTGAGCATCTTATAAAGTGTGGCATGCTGCCCATATGTAGTCGGCTGGCACACCAGACCTTTCTGCCAGTCACTTCTCAAACTGAAGCTATAGCCCAAGTCCTGTTTCCACCTTTGAACAGACTATGCGTGGCCCTGGCTTCCCTTAGCACAGTAGGGCCAGGTCACCCTCTGAGGGGATGGCCCCACTGTGAAGGCCTCCTAGGCTGTGTAGTAATTAGATTCTCCACCATGGCCCAAATTCCTGCTCCCCTCTAACCCAGAGAACTCCTGGAGAACATCATATCGCCTTCTGCGGTGCTTCCAGAACTTCCAGGGGTGGAGTCCTCCTTATCTCGCCAGATATTATTAAAGCTTGCAGAAGAACACTGAGATCTGTTTGGGCCCCTGGCTCATCACCTAACCAAGCTGGGGGCTGCTGCCTCCTGACATTCACGGGGAAGCCATCCTGCAGAGCTGTGTACATTTTCGAAGTGTTTAAGAATGGAAAGGGGAAGAACTGTCTGCGTTTCCATGTAAAGCGGCCCCACATTCCTGCCCTGTGGAACACTGAGAGTCCTGAAGCCAGCAGCTACCTGGCTCCATTCCCTACCCCTGCCCTATTTCAGAGCGAGGAAGCCAAATTCCCTTCTCGTGTCTATAAATAAAGGGCTTCGTCCACAGGCAATTAGGTGGGAGCATTTTTCCAACCAGTGCGTATGTGAGTTTCATTTCTCCACCAGTGTTTAGTCAGAGATGTGAGTTTCAGCCCACAGCTATGTGCGATAGCAGTATCCTCTCCCCAGCCCCCAGTTCCTCCCGCCTCTGCCTCAGCCTGGGTTTGATGTAGAAATTCTACTTAGGAATAGGAAAACATGTACCAAAATCAATCCTTCCTTCCTTCTCCCCCTCCCCTCCTTATGTCTTTCTTTTTCCTTTTCAAAATTTTTAGATTTTGAGTGAGGGTCTCAGGCAACCCGTGGCCTCCTGGAACTTCCTCTGTAGCAGAGGTTGGCCTTAAGTCCCTGTTTATCAGCAGTCCACGGTGGCACACACCTTTAATCCCAGCACTTGGGAGGCGGATGCAGGTGGATCTTTGTGAGTTCGAGGCCAGCCTGGTCCACAGAGCGAGTTCCAGGACAGGCTCCAAAGCTACAGGGAAACCCTGTCTCAAAAAAGCTGGGGTTACAGATGCATATGACCCCCTTCCTGGCTCCCGAATTCTTTCAAGTCCTATTGAAGGCTATGGGATTGACGTCTGGTTCATACAGACTATTCTATTTCTGTTCTTCTGGGAAGGGTGGCAGATGTTCTTTTCCTTTTTAAAAATATTTATTTTTTGTTTTATGTGTATGACCACTTTGCCTGTATGTGTGCACATGCAGTATGTATGTGCTAACGCCTGCAGAGACCAGAAGAGGGGACTGGATCTCCTAGGATGGATTTAGTGATGGTGGTGAGCTTTCATCTGAGTACAAGGACCCAAACCCAGGTCTGCTGCAAGAACTGCCACATGTCCTTGCAACTAGCAAACAGGGACAGGCACCCAGGAGCAAAACAGGCCTGTCAGTAGTCATCCATGGGGAAGGCTGAGCAGTTTGGCCAGTGTTCACAGGAAGGTCCAAGGAAAGCAGACTTCAGTGAATAGGTAATATACAGCAAGCCCAAGGTACTGCCCGCCCGTCAGTCTGTCCGTCCGTCCGTCCATCCATCCATCCAATACTCTCCAATTCTACTGCACAATAGGACCCCTCATTTTCCCATGTGGAGCTCTAGAGTGTGGATGGCCCTTCCTAATTTTTCTAAGTTGTTCCCTACATAAGTCAACCATTGGACACCAATACACTTGGCAATGAGTGACCAGCTGAGAGGGTGGTTAACTTAGAGAGACTCACCTGAGGGTCTCTGGCTACCAGTGTTGCTAGTGGATAGGGAGACAAAGGCCAGCATGTTGAAACACACACACACACACACACACACACACACACACACACAGAGAGAGAGAGAGAGAGAACACCAATCATGCTGGATTAATGTCCACCTTCATGGCTTCATTTCAATTCAAATTATCTTCTAAAAGCCCCCACGAGTCAAGTGTAGTACGTGACTGTAACTCCAACATTCTAGACAGCTTGAGTTCTAGGCCAGCCTACACTACAGATTAAGATCCCGTCACAAATGAACAACAAAAAGGCTGCACTTCCCAACACCGGCACCTTCTGAGGAGCTCTGGAGGAAGGCTGCAGCACACGTGTTTAGAGAGGACAATCTGGTCCCTAACAGTGACAGCAGCCAGTGTCATCGGGTGCCTGTAAGCATGGTGACAACCACTTGGTGTGAGACCGTCCCGCCTGCTCGGCAAGGTTGGAACAGAGCTGTTGTGGCTTACTCCCTGACACACAGAGAACAGAGGAACGTGCACAGCTCAGACATTCCGTCCTCTGCACGCCTTCCCGAAGTCATTCCATCAAGACCCGGAAGTGCTCATGTCTGTTTCATGGATGCTGACAAGACCGGAGGCCCCAGGGTTAGCAAACAGAGTGGGCAGTGTTGCCACATCTCACTTCCCTTAGCATACCACTGACGGGTGCACATGGTAGGCTCTTGTTGCAGGAGAGGAACCCTGGACTTAGGGACCACCCTTTTAAAATGAATAAGGGGGAAACTGGTTCTTCTCATCATAGAAAGGGATGGAACTACATGCTTTGGGCTGCTTCATTGAAAACCTCACTCTGAAGAGAAAACAAGCCAGCTAAAAGGATGCTCATCTTCAACAGGACCCATTCTTAGAAAAGATCTTTCCTTGTTTTCTTCTGGGAGGACCAGGACTCACCTCCCATGTTCCCTGCTACATTCTTAAACCCTACAGTAGAGTTCAGCACTGATACGTACTTGGGGACAAATCAATGCAATGCAAAGGGCCAGAGGCTCTGATGGGGTGGCCATGGTGAGAAATGCCAGTCAAGGAGCTGCCCAATGGTCTGGAAACATAAAACTTGGTCTTTCTGGGATGAATAACTCAGTGCTGTGCTTCCAACACGAGGCCTCCCTTTGTAGTGGCCTCCGGGAACATCAATGGGACACCACAGTGAGATTGCAGGGGAAGCCTGCGGTTTTCGTGATGGAAAGTATTAATACGTGTGTGCGTGTGTTTAAACAAAGAAAAGAAAAGAAAGAAACCAACAACTAATGTGTTCCTAAGCAGGAAATAACCACTCTCACTGAATGGTCAAGGGCTTGAGGGTGTAAGCGCTGGAGTCAGACAATCTGGGCTCCGTCTTGCAGCTCTCTGTTTGCCTCACTGGATTGAGTAATGGGATTGCTAGTGCCCCCACAGCAGGGGTGGGAAGGTGAGGGGGGTGGGCTCTGTGGCAGCTTGAAATGAGTTCACAGAGTTTGCAAGGAAGACAGGGTCCTCCTGGGCTGTTGAGTTCAAGCTTTGCCTGAAGGTTTGAGGCCAGGATGCATGATGCCTGTGGAGGCCTCTTAGCCTCCCGGGACACCCACCGCTGGAGCAGGAGAGGTGTGATGCAGTCTCCTGGGAGCACCCACCGCTGGAGCAGGAGAGGCATGATGCAGTCTCCTGGGAGCACCCACTGCTGGAGGAGGAGAGGCATGATGCAGAGCCCCAGGAGAACAGAGGTGACATAGGGAGCACTATAGGAGCTGAAGATGGGACAAAGAGGCTTCTTCCCAGATGACAGAGCTAGATTTACAGTAAGTTAGAAGAACAATTAACAGAGAGCCCTCAGGAGGATCAGCAGAGAAGGACGGGACTGAGAGTCAGTTCTGAGCAGGCTCACCTCCTGCCTTCTGTCGGAAGCGTATGTCTGGAACTAGAGGATGACCCTCTGCGGTGGTTTGAATGTGACATGCACATGATTGAACTCTCGGTGCCCGGCCAATGGCACTGCTTTAGGAGCCTGTAAGCCTCCTTCCCTGCTAGTCCTCCCGGTGGCTCTCTAATGTGTGTTCTTCTAGTTCCTAGACAATTCCCCACACACACACCCGTGGCTGCTGCCTCTGCCTCCACCTTCATCTAGTGACCACTCCTGACTTTCTCTGTGTGCATGTGTGCAGGCATATGTAGGCTAGAGTGTGTAAGTTTTACATGTCATTTCTCAGGTGAGTTTCTTACTTTGGGGGGGGGGGATTGTTGATGCTGTTGGGGTTTGCGGTTTGGGGTTTTATTTTGTTTTTTGTTTTTTGTTTTTTTTGAGACAGCATCTCTCACTTAGCCTGGAGTTATCCAAGTTTAGACTAGGTGAGCTAGCAAGCCAAGATCTTTCTGCTCTCCCTGTCCAGTACTCTGAACCATGCCTCCATTGTTACAGCCATTCTCTCTGGGTGTCACTTGTCCTCTTTCAGTGAAGATGGCTGTAGACCGGGAGAAGGATGCTCTCCTCCCGTAAGACCGATGACTGCAATGGCCTGACATGCACAGTAGCATCCAGTGGCTCTAGAACGGATACAGATTCAACTCAGTACAAAGCCAGGCAGACATGTAAAATCTCTATCTTTTAAATATAAAATGTGTGTGTATGCACACTCAGGTACATGTGTGGGTGTGTATGTACAGGAATGCATACGTGTATGGAGGCTGGACAAACTCAGGTGTTATCCTCAGGAATGCAATCCACCTCCTTTGAGAGTCTCTCACTGGCCTGAAACCCACCAATCAGTCTAGGCTGGCTAGTCAGCAAGGTCTGAGGAGCCTCCTATATTTGCCTTTCCAGTACTGGGCTTACAGATGCCGGGCATTCTAAAAGATATATTGATTTGATTTGATTTATGTGTTTGTGTGCACATGTACGTAGGTGCCCAAGGAAGCTAGAGAGGATATCAGATCTCCAGAGCTGGAGTTAGACAGTGAACCACTTGTCTGGGTGCTGGGAACTGAACTCTGGTCCTCTGAAAAGGCAGCAAACACTCTTCACTGATGAGTTGTCTCTCCAACCCTGGGCAGAACATTTATGTGGGTTCTGGGAGTTGAACTCACGCTTGCAAAGCAAACACAGACTGAGCCACCCCCCAGCCGCTCGATCTCAATATTTTGGGTAAGAAAACATGAAAATCATGTCACTTATTTCAGATCATAACTGGAGCCAGTGACAGACCCGGGAGCGATTTTGGACTATTGACCACCACCTCTTCTGGCCTACAAGGGCACAGTGACACAAGGACCAGCTGAAGCCCAAGTCCTATGCCTCCGAGTCCACCACTAGCCCCATTTCTAGTCCCCAACCTCATCCAAATCCCTTCACACACAAGCCTGGGTGTCCCCTCCAGAATATTCTCTGCCTTCACAGTAATTTCTTACTTCTTGGTACTGCCCTTTGGACCAGTTATCAAAGGAGACAAATCCTGTTGGCGTTTTTTTTTTTTCCTCTTTAAAAACTAAATTCATAAATGGTGTTTGGCAAGCTGTTTACTACCCGGCTCTAATGGCCTGTTTATTACCTGCATCTGTGAACACGCTCCTCATCCTTCACCCTCATTAACTATCAATTTGGAAGTCAGCTTTGGCACTAACCATGCCTGGACCTAAATGGCTGCGGACAGTTGATTTTATGACCGAGCCTTGTCTTGGAAAGGGGGACCTGTCATCAGAGAAGTGACTTAGGCTGCAGGAAGATGGGGGTGAGGAGCCTGGATGCAGAGGCATGCTGAGTCTTGAGATAGACCATGCTTCTTTTTTACTGCAGACAGACAGCGACTTTATTTGGTGTTAGCATCAGAACATCAGTGAGGTACTTGGGGATGTGGCCCACTTGGCAGAGTGCTCGCCTAGCAGACATGAAGCTGTAAGTTCGATTCCCAACATCGCATAAACCCTGGCATGGTGGCGCATGCCTGTGACACCAGCACTCAGGGAGGGAAGGGAGGAGTATCAGAAGTTTATTTTATTATTTTATTTATTTTGGTTTTCTGAGACCGGGTTTCTCAGTAGCTTTGGAGCCAGTCCTAGAACTCCCTCTGTAGACCAGGCTTGACCTCGAACTGGAACTGCAGGGATTAAAGGCGTGCGCCCCCAGGCTACATAGGGACTGTAATGTCAGCCTTGGATACAGGAGACCCTTTCTCAAAAATCCAACAAGAAAAACCCAAAACAAAACTCAGAATGTCAGAGAAGGATAGTCAACAGTTTACTCTCTGGAAAACAAAACCGTCCTCAGAAGGGCAGCCTGGAAAACATCTCCTTGGAGAGCCGCTAGGAGAGAGAGCCTCATGCATTGACACTGACCGCGAGTCTGATCTTCTGGGCTTCTGGCATCTTTGTCCCCATCTGCTCCATGTCAAACTCTTGCTGGGCTCAAGGGATGCAGAAATGACTGAGATGCTCCTGGCCAACAAAGACAGAGGTACTTTCTCAAGATCTTGAGAGGGTAGACAGAGGCTAGCGATGTTGGCATGAGTCTAGACCACTGGGCAAAGAGTGGGTCAGCTCACTGTGGCATTACCAGCCTGCTAATGATCCTCCAGGGCTAGTGAGGGAGGCCTGAAGGTTTTAGCTTCTACCTGCTTTTCACCTACGTTGTCTTGTGCCGTCTTCTCCCCGGAGCCCCTGGAACTCCAGCCTCACCATCTGGAGAGGGATGTCGAGTACCCCAAAAAACATGTCCCTTTGGAAGCTCAGAATGTGACTTCATTCGAAATAAACCTTGGAAGGTATTGTTATCAAGACAGAGGCAGACTGGATTGGTGTGGTCTTATAAGAAGGGAGGAAGCAAAGGGAGCCACAGGAGAAAAGTCCTGTGGTGATGGAGAGTCAAGCCTCCTGCTTACTACCAGAAGCACAGAGAGGCGAGAGAGGATTTCCCCAAGAGCCTCAGGGAGGCAAGGTTTCAGAGTCTTCAGCTTTGCAATCTGAATAGAACCCCTCTCTGCTGCTTTAATCCACCTAGTTCCTGGTGCTTCATCAGAAGCCCCCAGGGAAGCTGGCCTCCCGTGCGGGTGACACGCCTCCTGCCCCGGGGCTCTGTTCAGTTGGGGGTTGGGTTTCTACCTGCTTTGTTGTTGGAAGCCCCAGCCAAGAGCTTCTGTTTTAAGAAGGTGGACTCAGTCCAGCTTCTAAAACTATTCCTTTAAGGAACTGCCCTTGGCCTGGGGCTGAGGCTCGGTCTATGGTGTAGTGCTTGCTTAGCTTGCATGAGGCCATGATTTCGAGCCCCAGGACCACATCGACTGGGTGACTGGGTACTGTGATGCACACCTATTAATTCCAGTACTCAAGAGGCAGAGGCAAAAGAAGCAGAAGTTCAAGGTCATCCTTGGCTAGAAGCCAGCCTGGGCTATTTGAGATCCTGGCTCAGAAAAACAAAACAAAAATCGCAAAAAGAACCTCACTCACTTCAGCTAAGGGAATTTTACATTGTTTGATTGGTTGGTTGGTTGATGGTGTATGCCTGTGCAAATGCATGCCTGTGTGTGCGTGTGTGTGTGTGTGTCATAGTATACATGTGGAGGTCAGAGGACAATCTGAGGGAGTTGGTTCTCTCTTTGCACCCAAGTCATGGCCCACCCTCCTGACACTACCCCTCCACACACATACCCACGACACTGTTAAATTCCCACAGGGCTGGGAGGCAACAGCACGGAGGTGAAGTCTTAGTGTCCCTGTCTGCACTCGCTGCCTCTGCGACCCAAGGCACACCTCTGAGCTAGGGTCCTCCTCCCGCAATGTCCAGAGTTTTATCGCTATCATCTCTAGTGTCTCTATTGCTGTGGTAAGTCAGGCCTGGCCTGGCACTGCCCAGAAAAGTGAGATGAAGACACTGTGTCAACCCAGCACCTTGCTACTCTGACCTGCTTCGGAGCCAAGGATGACTTCAACCTTCTGACCCCGCAACCTCTCTCCAGGGCTTCATGCATGCTTGACAAGCACGCTGCCAACTGAGCAAGAGCTCATCTACTTTTTCCTAATTTTGAGACAGGATCACATGGACAGGCTGAATTCCCTTGCGAACCCAGGAAGGACTCAATCAAGGTCACAACCCTGCTGACTCAGTCTCTGGAGGAGCTAAGATTGTAAACCTGCACTGCATTTGATTTGTTCGGTTTTTGCTCTTGAACTTGAACTCAGGGCCTCAATAGTTTCAGTGCTCACATCTGTGAGATGTCCTGAGCGACCACATCTGGGTCCCACAGTCAGGAAAGGTGTACATGGGTTGACGTGGTACTCAGTGCAGCTTTTGCCACAGACTAAGTGGTGGTTAAATCATAGCGTGTTCCTTTCTCGCGAGGGTTCATTTCAGTGATGCTGATGTCCCTCCTGAGCGTTGACTAGGATTCCCAAGAAGTTCCTCCCACGTGTAGCTGCTACGGTAGCTGTGAAGCATTCATTCACATTCATTTGAGGTTTGGAACTCAATGTCACCTGTCAATTGTCAGCTAAATGTAATAAGCGTAAAAAAGAAAATTGGGAAGAAGAGACCCAACAGAGGAGGCTAGTTAGTGAGAGGAAGGAGTGAAAGTCTCAGCAGGGATCCCAAGGAAGGTGGGGGCAGAATGTGACCAGCTGTGACCACCTCCTCTCAGGAGCACAGTAGGTTTGTAACACCCTGACCAGAGTTGAGACCCCCAAAGGTAGCTGGAACCAGAGGTCCAGACTTGTTCCTGTGGCTGCCATTGGCTTAGACTGACAGCTGGGAGTCAGTTCAGGTTCTTATCAAACAAGGACCAAATTATGGATGCAGAATAAGTAATGCTGTCTCAGGGCCTAGCCTACCACTGATAAAATCTGCCTTTGTGAGGAAAATGTTTCCCTTATATGTTAATCCAATTAATTATCTAGGTGATAATAACAAGACTGGAAGGAAGATTTTATATTATATTTTATTTACTTACTTGTGTGTGCCCATGCATCTGTGTTATGGCCTGGATATGGGGCCAGAGGACAGCTTTGGGGATTTGTCCTCTCCTTCCACCATGTGGGTCTGAGGCAAAGATGTTTATCCACTGAGTCATCTCCCTGGCCCCAAATTAGAATGTTATGCTCATTTACAAAACAGTTTTGCTTATCCCAAGTGTCTACTCATAGCTTCCTCAGGTCTGCTCTCTTCAGCCTGGAGTGCTAATGGTTCCATGCTGCCCCAAACCCTAAATCTCAAAGCCCCTGGGACTGACCTCTGCCTTTCTCTCTCCCCTTCTCCTTCCCTTGCCTTTCACAATAACCCAGGGACTTGTACATGCCAGGCAAGGCAAATTCTCCATGCTACTGCCTTCCTTCCTTCCTTCCTTCCTTCCTTCCTTCCTTCCTTCCTTCCTTCCTTCCTCCCTCCCTCCCTCCCTCCTTTCTCCCTCCCTCCCTCCCTCCGTCCTTTCTTCCTTCCTTCTTTCCTTCCTTCCTCCCTCCCTCCCTCCCTCCCTCCCTCCCTCCCTCCCTCCTTCCTTCCTTCCTTCCTTCCTTCCTTCCTCCCTCCCTCCCTCCCTCCCTCCCTCCCTCCCTCCCTCCCTCCCTCCCTCCCTCCCTTCTCCCTCCCTCCCTCCGTCCTTTCTTCCTTCCTTCCCCCTCCCTCCCTCCCTTCTCCCTCCCTCCCTCCGTCCTTTCTTCCTTCCTTCCCCCTCCCTCCCTCCCTTCTCCCTCCCTCCCTCCGTCCTTTCTTCCTTCCTTCCCCCTCCCTCCCTCCCTTCTCCCTCCCTCCCTCCGTCCTTTCTTCCTTCCTTCCCCCTCCCTCCCTCCCTTCTCCCTCCCTCCCTCCGTCCTTTCTTCCTTCCTTCCCCCTCCCTCCCTCCCTTCTCCCTCCCTCCCTCCGTCCTTTCTTCCTCCCTTCTCCCTCCCTCCCTTCCTTCCTCCCCTCCCTCTCTCCTTCTCACCCTCAGTTCTTCTCCCCCCCCTTCCTTCTCTCCCCCCCCTTCCTTCTCTCCCTCCCCCAAACCTCTTCCCGCTGGGGACTGAGCCTTGCTTTTGTACATTCAGAGTAAACACTCTACCACAGAGCTGCACACCCAGAGAACAAGAGTTCTTAATTTTGTTGGTTTTTACTTTGTTAGTTGTTTGATATTTTGAGATCCTAGCCCAGACTGACCTGAACTTATGATCCTCCTGCTTCAGCCTTCTGTGCGACCCCATCAAGACACCTGGCCAGTTCTTAATCTCACCATAATTGTATTTACCAATCTTATCTTCCACGGGCTGGCTTTATTTAGACAATACTTAAACTTATTGAAGGCTGAACAAATCCTCTTTTTAAAACACTAAAGCTGAGCCTTTCATTTACATATTTCCTTATCTGGGGTTTAGATGTGATAAATGTGGAGACAAGGACCCAAGTTCATTTCCTCTGTAAATAAGAAGAAGCCAGAGAAGACCACCTTCAGACCCAGCCCAGCCCTCCTCCAGCAGCTTGGAAGGCATTGGGATCCCCGTTGTCCCTGGGTTCCTTCCTGGGCTTTGGATTCCCCATCCCCGCTCAGCTCCCCACGCCAAGAGCATTAGCCCACAATTCAATCAGTTCTAGAGAAAGAAGGCTCCCACACCTTCCAGGCACATCACCCCACTTCATGCCTCTTCAGGAATGTCCTGGATAGTCTTGGGCCTTTGTTCCTTTTACTTAATTTTTAAGGTCACTTGTCCGGCCTTTTGAAAATTTCAGTTGGGATTTTGATTGAAATTGCTTTATGTCTACAGCTCAATTTAGAGACAGATGTGTGAGGTTGCCGGCGTTGAATAGTTTTTCTCTAACATGTAATTTTCTTCACAAAAGTCTTCAATGTTTAAAAACATAATTATCCCCAGGTGCCTTTTATCTTTTTTTGCTGTTATAAATAGTGTCACCTTGGAAATTACATTTCCATCCATTTGTTACTGATGAATAAAAATATGATTTTTTTATTATTGGTGTTTTATTTAAAATATACTTTAGTGAATGCTCGTTAATTGTAATAATTTGTAGACTCTTGATTTCTTTCATATATGTATATATATTTTAAACATTTATTTTATTTTTTAAAGTAAGTGTGTGTGTGTGTCTGTGTCTGTGTCTGCCTATGGGTATGTATGTGCATATGAATGAAGGTGCCTGAGGAGGCCAGAAGAGGGTGTGGAGTCCCTGGACCTGGAATTACAGATGGCTATGAGCCACTATGTGGTCCTGGGCCCTCTGCAAGATCAGCAAGTGCTCTTAATTGCTGAGCCATTTCTCCAGCCCCTTGCTCTTGCTGATTCCGGATGGGGTCTCCTGTAGCTCTGGCTGGCCTCCGAGTCACTATTTCTACAACAATGACCTTGAACTTGTGAATCTCTCTCAGGGGCCTCTGCCACCCAGGTGAGAGTTGCTTGCAGAGAAGATACCATTGTATAAAAGTGGGGTTCATGTTTTAGTTGGAAGGGACAACAGCCACAAAGGGCTGGAGACGGGAATGGAATGATCTAGAGTTGTCAGAGGAACTGGGTAAGTCTCCCTCTCCAGATCTTTCACAGACGGGGTCCTTCTTTGCTAACTCCCTTGTCCAGCACTTGACTCATTATCTGGGAAGTTCAGGCTGAGAGCCACACCCAGTTCTTCACTGACTTACCCTACTGGGCTGGTTTCCAGGAATCTGATCTCTGGAAGACAGAGCTGGGCCAAGCACTGCTGCTGTAATTGCCACACTCAGGGGGCTGAGGCAGGGAAATAAAGAATCCCAGGTATACTGGGCTTCAGGGTGAGAGCCAGGCCAGTTTGGGCCTACAAAGGGAGACTAGAGGGGAGGTGGGAAGAGAAAGAGGAAGGGAGAGGAGGGGAGGGAAGGACAGGAAAAGAATAAAGACACAACTTCTTATTCAGGCTCTTCCTGCCCCAGCTAAGAACAGGACTGTGAGGGGTGCACCCCCACACTGAGACAATGGGGATGTTCTATCGGGAACTCACCGAGGCCAGCTGGCCTGGGCCTGAAAAAGCCTGGGATAAAACCGGACTTGCTGAACATAGCGGACAATGAGGACTACTGAGAACTCGAGAACAATGGCAATGGGTTTTTGATCCTACTGCACGAACTGGCTTTGTGGGAGCCTAGGCAGTTTGGATGCTCACCTTACTAGACCCGGATGGAGGTGGGTGGTCCTTGGACTTCCCACAGGTCAGGGAACCCTGATTGCTCTTTGGGCTGACGAGGGAGGGGGACTTGATTGGGGGAGGGGGAGGGAAATGGTAGGCGGTGGCGGGGAAGAGACAGAAATCTTTAATAAATAAATAAATAATAAAACAAACAAACAAAAAAAGAACTATAGCAAGTTCAGGGCAGGGTGCCAGGACCCTTTCTCTCCAACTAACCTTTAGTATCTTCCACTAAGGGCCGTTTATCCCTGCTCAAAGGCCTCTTTGCCCCCTTATGAAGGCCTTTGGTCCTTTTCTGGGGAGTTGATATAAATAAACCTAAACTCCAATTCTCTCTTTTCTGGACTCCGCCTTCTTTCTCTAGCCACACCCACATCCCTCAAGCCCAGCCTGGGTTCAAATCTGACCTAGTGCCCAGACGCTCCAGGGCCCTTTCTGACACGTCAGCTCATGTGTTAGCCCTTCTCACGGCTGCCATCTGCTTCTTTCCATTCGGTTAGGACATGAAGTAACGGAGCTGGCGTGGAATCCGGAGCTTGCTTATGGTAGGCAAGCGCCCCATCACTGAGGCCCTATGCCCTCTTTATCCTTCCACGGGCCAGAAGCTGCTCCGTGCCAATGCACCCAGAAGGGAACTTGGTCTTCTACCTACCTGACCCCTTGGTCTGTTTGTTGTACATTTTACCCTCTGCCTCACCATGGGCTCTGTCCTGTTTCCCTGGCAGGCCCCTCTCCTGCTGTTGTGTTTACTCCTAGGTCCCCTTTCTGGTCTCCCAAATCTCCAGTTTCCAGCCTAGCTCACTTCCTGGCTCCTCATGCCGGGCTCTCCCATTCCCTCCAAAGGTTCCTGATAGGGCATTCATACAGTCAATGCCTGCAGTGACAAAGGAGTAGGTGACTAACCATGGCCCTTGGCACTCCAAGAATGGTTCATCTTTGAGCTGGGACCCACTCACAGTCCCGAGTGGTTTCCTCTCCTGCATCGTTGGCCGTCACCTTTCATGAGCTCAGCACTGTCTGGAGTTGTTCTCTCTACCGATTGTAGCACAGTCATCCTGGCAGCTGTGGGGAGGGCTCACTACTTGCCAAGGGCTCCGCTTGGAGTGTAGCCAGCAATCCTCCTGCAGTGGATGAATGACCGGTGAATAAACAGAGATCCCATAAAGCACTTTACACAGCTTGCGACCTTTAATCATTCTTCCAAACAGCCCTGAGAGCCCAGCCTGTGGCTCAGGACATGTGAATGCGTGAGCAGCTCAGCTATTCACCTCAAGTGATCAGAAGCAGTGAGCGGTGGGCCCGAGAGTCAGACCCACAACTGGCGTGTTTCCTGATCCAGGGCTGTGCTGTCCTTTCTGGTGGCCACTAGCCAAGGGTGGCTCCTGAGGACTTGAAATGCAGCTAGTCCAAATGCAAAAGTGCTCTCAAAGGTAAACATGACCCAGATGTTAGAGCATTTCTATGCTCAAAAGCATGGAGAAAGCTGGGCATGTGCACGCTTGTAGTTCCAGTGCTCAAGAGGCTGAGGCAGGAGTTCGAGGTCAGCCTGAGCGATGTAGCAAGCTCTTGTCCAAAACAAAACAAAACAAAACAAAACAGAAACACATAAAATCAACCAATGATACCAAAAGCAAAGAAACAAACTAATGATTTTTCACTATGAATTATATTTTGACAGGGTATTTTTTTTTTTACTTTTCACAGTATTTTATTATTATTACTGTTTGGTTAGTGTTTTAGTGATATTTTGTTATTACTGTTTGGTTAGTGTTTCATTTGGAGAAGGTGTCACACTATGAAGTGTTCCTAGGGCTGCCAGAACGACTTCAGGGTCTCACATAGCCCAGGTTGGCCTTGAGTTCCTGATTCTCCTGCCTCAATATTCCCAGTGTCGCCACACTCAACTCTGGTTGGCTAAACAACAGGAATCTGTTGTCTGATCGTTCCAGGGACCACAAGTCCAAAATCAAGGAGCCTATAAGGTTATTTCTTTTCTTTTCATTGATTTCTTAGTTTCTGAGACAGTGTCTGTCTTATTCTGTAGCCCAGGCTGGCCTGGAACTTCCTATGTAGTCTTGGTTGCCTCCAGTTTGTGAACTCTCCGCCTCTGTCTTCAGGTGCTGAGAGGGTGAGAAACAGGATCCCATCACTGAGCTCAGGGCCAGCTTCTCCTGAGCTGCGGTGTCCATCCCAGCCTCAGGCTTCCTCAGGCTTGTTGATCATGTCTCCTTCAGATACCCCCAATGCTCCACCCTGCTCCCAGCACCCCAACTCCTTTTGCTCTGCCCTTCTGTCTTCATTCTTTTCTTCCTTCCTCCTTCCTCTCCCTTCCTTTTTTCTTTAGAAAACATTTTCAGGTTATTTTATATGTATGAGTGTTATGTCTGCAAGCATGTGAAAAGGCTTAACAACATCAGTGCCGCCATGACAGGCTGCAGACTAGCAATAGTGAGACTGGACCCTCACCCTTACAGCAACCAGACTGTACCCTGCAGGGGACCAGGTACTAGATGCTCCAGAACATTAAGAATAGCTTACATAACTTGTATATGGGTTGCTGGTTTCCTTATAGCATTGTCAGTACCAATCCCTGTTTGACAAGACTCCTGATACATTACTCCTGCCCAATCAGGAGAGCAATCGCCATCTGAATCTAGAATTCCCTTACCCTCCATCCCTATATGTTCCACAAGCATGCAGCACCCACAGAGGTCAGAAGAAGGCACTGGATCCTCTGGAATTGGAGTTACAGAGGATTGGGAGCCACCACTTGGTAAGGGATTGTCTGTAAAAGCAGCATGAGCTCTTCAGCAGGCAGCCAGCTCTCCAGCATGGTCCCACCCCCTCTCTTTATGTGTATCAAGTGCAAGCATCTCATAGCATCCGTATATGTTTGCACATGTTCAGTCACATAACAGTAACACCACTGGTGTAATGATACTGTAGGCTGTGGGCTGTGAAACCTAAGAGCCAGCCCAGGCTGAGAGGCAGAGCCTAGGAGTTGAGGACCAGGTCTACCAGAAAATCCCAGCCATGCCCAGCTCTAGCTTCCCTATGGATCCATAGCGGAGAATGACTCCAGAGATCTCCCAGGACTCCCACACTGGGGCCCTTGCATCCCACTCTGGCAGCCCAGCAGTGTGCTGCCTACAGGATTCCTTCCAGAGTATCATTTTACTGTGGTTCACTCGGCTGGTGCTGCCAGCCTGGGTGTGTCTGCTGTGGAGGCATCAGGGGCCGTTCCTGTAACTCACAGCCAGATTGCACCAGGGCAGAAGCGTGGGGATGCTTCTCTGCTGTTCTATTCCAGGCTTTCCACTCCATGTCTTAGCTATAGGATTGCCCATCTAGAAGGTTATGAGTAGCCTTGAGCCATTTCCTAAGCCTTGCTGTCATAGGGCTCCCTGGAAAACTACAGTAATAACCTGGCCTGAGGTTGTCCTAAGGATTAGATGGGACCAGCACAGAGATTATGCCACAAATGGTATCTATTGCTAGCTATCTCCCATTTGTCACTGAGAGCCAGATTTTTGGTGCAAGAACAACATAGAAATCTTAGTTTGGAAAGGTCAAATGTATCCTCAGTTAGAATTGAGGGCATCAGGACAAACTTATGGAATATATTATGTTTAAAACGTATCTGGAAGTCTGGGATGCAGCTCAGTTAGTAGAATGCTTGCCCAGTGTGGTTACATCTCTAGATTTGATCTCCCACACCAGATAACTGGTCACGGTGATGCATTCTGTAATCTCAGCACTCTAGAGGAGTGAAGCTAGCCTGGACTACAAGGCTAACCTGGACTACATAGTGAGACCTCCCCCCACACTCCCCTAAAAATCAATCATAATAAAGTGGAGTGGAGACAGGAGGATCAGTTGTTTAAGTTCATCCTGAGCCACATAGCAAGCTGGAGACCATCCTGGGCTACATGAGACCCAGACTTTCACACTTGTGCTGTGCATGTAAACACACACATACACACACACATACACACACACCATAATAAAATAAATTTAAGGACTACAGAGATGGCTTAGTGGTTAAGAGCACTTGCTGCTCTTCCAGAAGACCTGGGTCTGATTTCCTACACCTACATGAGATTTCACAACCATCTGTAACTCCAGTTCCAGGGGATCAGATACCCTCTTCTGATCTTCTTTGGCATCAAACACACAGGTGGTGCACACATACACATGCAGGCAAATCACTGACACGTGAAATAGAATGAGTAAATCTGTGTGGCTGACCTTGGATTTGAGAGATCCTCTATCCTCAGTCTCCCCAGTGCTAGGATTCTGGGTATGAATCACCCCTGTAACAAAAGCTTTTCACTATTGAGAACTTTCTTGAGGGTACACCCCAGGAGGACAGGAATTGTTTCCCATTGCCCACTATTTACCCAGAATGCAGCACAGTGCCTGACACCCACGAGGGAAAAAAATGATAACTGTGTGACACACTGTGGATGTGAACTGAAAAACAGTAACTGTGTGAACACACTGTGGGTGTGAACTCAAAACGGTAACTGTGTGAACGCACTATGGATGTGAACCCAAAGCCTTAACTTTACGACAGCTACCGTGGGCAGAGGCTGGAGCTCAGTGGCAGGACACTTATCCAAGTGTGAGGCTGGACTACAATTCCCAGTTCTCTCAAATAAAACAAAGCAGACAAAACAAAATAAAAACCCTAGGGTGCCAGGTAATGCCAGCATTGTGGAGGCTGAGGCAGGAGGCCCAAGAGCTCCCGATCAGGACTGGGGAGGTGGCTCATCAGATGCACAAGTCTGGTGACCCAAGTTAGATTCCCAGAACCCATGTAAAGGGAGAGGGAGATAACTGACTCCACAAAACCGGCCTTTCAGTTGCACACATGTGCTCCCCCAAATTAATACTAATAAAATATTCTAATTAAAAAAGAAAAGAGTTCCATGCCAGCCTGCCTTCATTGCAAACAAACTAACATCACCACAAGAAAACAGAGGAAGTCCCTTGGTTTTAACTCCGTATAAATGCGTGCTTGCTGGGTTTCCTGACCATATGCCGTGGCTGGACACCTACGATGCAGCAGGCATTGTTAGACGATGCTAGCGGACAAGAGAAGCAAGCACAGGTCCAACTCCCCTCATGGACACCTCTGCACTTCACAAGAATGGTGAGTGCCAGAGAGCCCAGACTGGATCTCCACTGCAAAGATAAGACCTGGCCACTTGCCTTCTCTGGCCAGGTTTGCAACCTGATCCAGCCTTAAGCCTTTAAACCCCTAATGTGTCCAGCGGGGAAGCCCCTCCTCCACACAGTCCAGCTGCTGTCTGGGAACCCAGGGGAGTGAGCCATTAGCAAGTGGGACTCATTTCCACGGACCTGTTTGCCAGTGATGAGGTGTGAGCTGAGGAAATGAGGACCAGGCAGGTGAGCCCCTCCGCCCAAGTTATTTGTTTGACCTTGGTGCTGTCCCCCCCCCCCCCCCCCCCCCCCCCCCCCCCCCCCCCCCCCCTGTGACAATGCCCACCCCCCCCCCCCCCCCCCACCCAGCCTCACCTGTGAGTCTATCCCACGGCAGCTGTGGCCAAAACCAAAGCCTTCTGGATGTTTCTCTCTACTTTATGGAGTTAGGGGTGGCTTCATTCCTAGACACCAACAACCTAGAGAAGCATGTGTTCTTCCCAGACTGTGCCCGGGCCTTGGTCCTGTGTGGGTGGGAGGACCTCAGCATTACCTTGACCTTCTGTAGCCCGGAGCTGCTTGAGGGNCCCCCCCCCGCCCCCTCGCCCTGCCTGTGAGGAGAAAGGAAGGCATTTCAACTTTGGAGAAGGAGAAGCGTTTTAAGCTCAGAGGCGTACTTAATTTCACGTCACAAGCAGAACACAAATGGCTTTGAATAAAGGTAAAACGGGAAGACAAAGGAGGACGGAGTCTCTTTGAAAGAGCCCTGGGCCCAGCCAGTCCTAGCAAGCAGCAGCCACTACTGTGATGCCAACACACCTGGAGTCCTTCCAGATCTTTCCTTCCTCTTGTTATCCAGTCCATTTCTCAAATAAGACCCAGAGCACATACGTCATGACTGTGAGCATGTGCCCCACAGAGCACAGGCACGAACCGGTATGTGCTCAGAATCACACAGCTTGAGTGTGGTTGTCCCTCGACCACAGGTCTTGGAGATCTTTCTGGGTTACTACATATAACCCATATAGCCAGAGAAGCTAAACCGGTATGTGCTCAGAATCACACAGCTTGAGTGTGGTTGTTTCTCGACCACAGGTCTTGGAGACCTTTCTGGGTTACTACATATAACCCATATAGCCAGAGAAGCTAGGAATAGACAGGGCGAGCACTTGCTTAGACATACGAGGGGTCCATCCACTCCCCTGGAACTCCGCTGATGGGTGAACAATTACCTTACATATTTATAAATGCACTTAGCTTGTTTCTTTTCCCTTTGTCCTTTGAGACAGTTTCCCTATGTAAACCAGACTGGCTATCTATAGCCTTCTGCCTCAACCTTCCAAGTTCGGGGGTAACAGGTAGGCATACCACACCTAATATCCATTAAAATGTGTTAAACTGTAGTGTGTGCGGTTGAATCCTAATCCTTAGCTCTCTGGTCTAAGAATAACACGAACTGCACCAAACAAGCTTGGGGCAGAATTGTCAGTGGGGGATGGGAGGCGTGAGTGGGGAGGTCTGCAATTAGGACTGAGGTAAGGGCAGGCTGAGGATTGACCTCTGCCTCGGAAAGGGGCCCAGCTTTTCCAGAGGACTCCACCCACCTTCCTTGGTTCCCCAACTATTAGACAGGACACTGCGAGCTACCTGGGTCTAGACCAGAGCCAGGTTAGAATGTTTTTGGAAACAATCCCCAGGGCTGTCAGAAGGTTGGGCAAAGACTGTCAAGAGTCATGGCTTCCAACACTAAGACCCCAGTGACTACTGGATTCTGGGTTCTGAGTTCCTTAGTCCCATCCATAAAGCAGTCACGCACACCCCAAGTCCCACCCCTTCCTGGTGCCAGTGACCCTCCCTCCCTCAGTCAACAAAGGCGGGAGAGAATGCCATTCCCCAGGGAAGCGGTCTTTTTCTTGGAAATTGGAGAGGGGAGCTGAGCCTTTGTCATGCAGACAGTCCTGGGAGCCTGGTGACCCTGGTCCTCCATTTTTCTTTGAAGAATTTCGAACTGGATGAGGGCAAGTCTATATGCCCCCCCCACACACATTGGGAGGCTGAAGCAGGAGGATGACTGTGAATTCAAGACCCAGCTGGGCTATATAGTCCCTGGAGAGCCTTAAAAAAGCAAAACAAAAAGGTAACTCATCCCCAGCACTTGGGAGGTAGAGGCAGGCAGAGCACTGTGTTCTAAACCAACCAGTCAGGGCTTCATAGTGAGACTCTGTTTAAAAATAAATAAACAAAACCAACACAGTCAGGCTCTTGGGAGGTGGTGCAGGAGGACCCAGAGTTCAAGCGCATCTTTGAGTACATAGTCAGTTTGAGGTCAGCCCGGAGTACACAAGACCCTGACTCAATAAGCCAAACCAAACCAAAATTAAAACTGTCTGCAGGAGACCTGGGGGCCTTCATGGTGAAAATCTATAATTGCTACACATTTTATGCTTGTGAAAACTCCTGCAGTTGGGCAGGGAGATGGTTCTGTTGGTAGAGCGCTTGTCTTGCAGGCGTGAGCTCCATCTCAAGACTCCATGTAATTTGGTATACACTCAGCACTGCTGGTAGAGACAGGCAGCACCTAGGGGCTGTCTGGCTGTTCAGCCTGTCCTACAAGGCAAGTTCCAGACTATCCTACAAGACAAGTTCCAGACTCCATCTCAAGAAACAAGGTAGATGGCACCTAAGGAAGGATAGTGAAGGTTGTCCTCTGGCCTCCACATGTGTGTGTGTGTGTGTGTGTGTGTGTACATAAACCCCCATACACATACACACAGCTCCTGAAGTCAGTTAAGCTGTGCCGAGTCAGGAGGATCATGAGTTCTAGACCAGTGTGGGGTCCACAGCAAGGCCCTATATAAACTAATGAACAAAAATCTGCAGCCATTTAAAGTATTTACCATGCGTAGGTGCCTGGCATGGGTGAGCTGCTACGCCCCCAGCATACATCACATCTCACAGAAAGAAAAGTGAGATTCAATGAGCTTCAAATAACACTCTAGTTCGTAGAGCTGGGGAGAATCCAAAGGGGAAGTCTGTCTGGGAGCTAGCCTCCAAGGACACAGCTCAGGTGACTAGCCCAGGCTGTCCCACAGTGAAGATGAAAAAGTCTGGCACAGCCCCACACTGCTTTGTCCCTCTCTAGACAGACAACTAGATCCACCGCTGAGGTCACTCTGGTTGGACCACATCACCGTCTCTCCCTGACTTGCTCTGTTTGTTTGGAGGAATGGATTATGGTCAGCATGGTCTGGGCCCCATGCAGATACAGGAACTGTCACTCACAAGAGGTGTCCCTGGTGTCCCTCCTAGACTTGGGTCTTCAGCTGTTTAATGGTCAGTAGCCCCCCGCCCCCTGGGCTACTGAGACAACGCAGACCCTTTCTGTCTATGGACGGTCCCACCAGATGATGACAGCCTGCCATCTCCCAACACCCATGACTCTGGTGCACTGGCAGCTTCTAAACCATGAAGATTCGCAGTCTGTTTTCCTGGGCTCCCCTGTGCCCTAGATGGGGAAAGGAAGCCAGAGGGTGACACTACTCAGCTGGGCTCAGAGGTCCCTGAGATTCCCTGCTTCAGAACTCTCCCCAGGACTAGGGGTCCACAGGTGACAGGTGGCCAACTTGTATAAGTGTGGCTGAACTCACAGCTCATCCCTCCCTGCAGGGCTATCCACCTCTGTCTTCTCTGATTCAGTGACTTCAGCAGCCTTGGAAGAAGGGGACTTCTGGGCTCTTCCCCTTTATCTACTTCAGAAGAACACTCACTCTGTCTCTTAACACTTCCTTGCTAATGGTCTTTGGCTTGGAGCTGGGGCGGGGATCTAGAAACTAGGAGGAGGGGTGTGTGTGTGTGTGTGTGTGTGTGTGTGTATACCAGGCCTTGAACTGAGAGATCCAACTGCCTCTGCCTCCAGAGTACTGGCCACCACCACCTGGCTAAAAGCATCCTTTTCTTAGGCCAAGAGTAACTTAGCACATTCAGGGCTGTGGTCAATCAGTCTGGACATGAAATGGAATTGGAACATTATGTGTCCTCTGGTTGTCCGGGAACTCACTATGTAAACCTGGCTGACCTCAAGCTCTGCCTGCTTCTGCCTCCCAACTGCTGGTGTAGCACCATGCCCAGCTTCATAGACCTTCTTTCCTGTGGTTCTATCAAGTGCCTTGTTCTAGATCACAGAAAAGTCTTGACGGTTACCCCTAGATCTGCTGAGGTGTGGATGACAAGGACCACACCATACTCCTCACAGGAGGCTGAGTTGGAGAGAAGAGAGCCTGGGAAGGCTCTGAGTCTGGGTAGCACAAAGCAAGTGCCTTCGTGTGGTCACAGTCCTAGTGGGGAAAAAGGGACACAAGGGAAGAAATAAAAGGTCGCTGGGTACTAGGAATGAAAGGTCTTGCTTGCTCTGTCACGGAATGGTCATTTGGATGTTTTATAGATGCGAGTGTGGGGTAGGGGCAGAACAGGAAAGAGGGTTCAGTGGTTGAGAGCATTTGCTGCTCTTGCAGAGAACCCAGGTTCTGTTCCTATCACCCACATGGCATGATGGCTCACAAGTACCTACAATGCTAGGTCCGGGGGATCTGGTGCCCCCTTTTGGTCTCTGTGGGCACCGAGCATGAACATGGTGCACACACATATACAGGCCAAGCATTCATACACATAAAAAAATTAAACCAAAAAACAACAACAGCGGCCGGGCGATGGTGGCGCATGCCTTTAATCCCAGCACTCGGGAGGCAGAGACAGGCGGATCTCTGTGAGTTCGAGACCAGCCTGGTCTACAGAGCTAGTTCCAGGACAGGCTCCAAAGCCAAAGAGAAACCCTGTCTCGAAAAACCAAAAAAAAAAAAACAGCTATGTGTGTTGGTGGCAAGAGAGGCTTTGGGAGCCAAAGAGAACTGAGTTCAAATCTGGATGTCGGCTGGCCAACTGCTGTCAGAAAATAGTCTCTTTATCACGATGCCTCCTCCTGTAGCATGAGAAAGCAAAGGGGCCCACCTCCCAGAGTGGGGAGATCCTCTGAAGATGGCCCTGTCCGCTTTCAGCCCTTTCGGGCCAGAGCATCAGGACTCAGAGCCAAGTCCCCTCATTCCATTTCGTAGAACTGGATGGGTCGTGTGCACTGATTTAGACATGGTCTCTAGCTTAACCGCAATGCCAGCTAGCTGTTGCTGCTTGGCGCTTCAGCAGGCAGACGCTGGATCTCACTCAGAGCCTGAGCCACTAAAAAGGCAATTTGTTATGAGGGTGGGAGACTCAGTCAGCCCCGACAGAGACGGGAGGAGTGAGGTTTCACAGTGACTCCAGGTTTGTAAGCGAGAAATCTTCAATAAAGAGTTTCCCTGAAATACGAAGTGGTACCCATTCGCCACACGTATCCCATATCCATTTTTCATCGGAAGTGCCCGGTGCGTCTGCCAAGCTGGGCGTTTTGAACAGCAGCTCATGTCTGCTGCCCCTCTACTTGATGGAAGCACTTGAGCAGCGAACCAGTGATTTTTACAAATTATTTCAAGCCAAACATTCACTTGATCACCCTCGTTTAGCTTGGAAAGCTGCTTTCTGAGGGTTTTGGAAAGAAAGAGAAAGAAAAAAAATAAAATAAAAAAGAATGGCCATGGCTTAAATCAGAATGTGGAATAGAATGATCAAAAACGTATGTTCTCCTCTCGGAGCGGACTGGAGAGGCTTTCGGATACCAGTCTGTCCAGAATTCTAAAGTTTCAGAGAGAGCACTGCCATTGGCTGCGCATGGATGTGTCTTGACGTCACTATTTCACTTGCAAATATTATATGGACCTACCAGGCAGAGCTGAAAATAACTGCACCTAGAAAGCTTCCGAGAAGAATAAAATGTTCTTTGGTGACCTTGTTGAAAAGACAGTCCTTCCTAGTGTCTTCTAGACAGGGTGGTTCTTTTTGGTCAAACGGTCCCATGTTTGGGTCTTAACATATGCCGAGTCCCCCCAGACTTCACTTGATGAACTTTCTCTCCTGATTCATAAGTTACCCACAACCCCGTGGCACAGAAGATGGACCTTAGTGGCTTTAAGCCCACCAACCTCTGGCTCACCAAAAGAATCTTACACAAAGTGAATCTAACTTCATGGCAGAGGTCACCGTCATTGAAATCTTCATCCCTGACCCTCCTGGAGTTGGCAAGTATCACCCCTATCCAAACAAGAAAACAACCATAAACCAGGGAATTCAGACTTGGATAGACTGGCCTAGGGAAGTCCACTGTGGAACTGTACAAAAGAAGCAGTAAGGTGTGTGTGTTTCTAAAATTGTTGATTCTTTGGCTAAGAATGAAACAAATGAGAGGTGAGGTTGTCTCTGAGTTTTTCTCCTCTTTTTTCATGAGGGGAAGTGGCCCAATGTCCAGCCTCTTTTGTGGTGGCAAAGTCAAGGCGAGGCTAGGGTTGAGGCCCAGCCTAAAAGCCTGTGATGGTAGACCAGAAGTTGTGACTGAACCTGGCTGTGATAGGACCTATGCAATGTCCTGTTCCTGAATACTTGGCTTCTTTAGGAAGTAGACAGGCATCCAAGGGCCCATCAATGCCCTTTGAAATTTCCATCAAAGGAAGTCTAGAATCTCTTGCACATCATGACCCAAAGTGATGCTGGCATCTCCTTTCCTGGTGAAACACACTCAGTTGTTTTGGCTTCCTCTTTCTGATGTTGAAAAAGTATCAGTAACATTATTTGGTGTAAGCTAAATCTCAAGATGGAAAGATAGGGCGAGGGTTGTAGCTTAGTGGGCACCGTGCTGGCCAAACATGAAAGAAGTCCTGGGATAGATAAATCTCCAGCTCTGCCTAAACCCAGGGTGGTGGCAAACATATTTTTTAAAAAAAATTAGGAGATGAAAACAAGAGGATTAGATACTTAAGTTCTTCTGTCTTCATAGTGAGTTTGAGGCCTGCCTTGGCTAGGTGAGACTTTATCTCAAAGAAGACAGCAAGAAAATGAACGTCAAAGCGAGTGACCCTTTCAGCAAGACTAGTTTTGAAAAAACTAAACAGGGCAGCAACACTACCCATGGCTTCGCTAACACTGCAGTTCTAGACGTGGAAGGCACCCAAATACACGAAACTCATTGTTTTCAGTTTAATTTCACGATATTCTTAAAAAGGAAAAAAGGAAGGAAGAAAGGAAGCAAAAAGAAAGAAAGAAAGGAAGAAAGAAAGAAAGGAAAAAGAAAGTCAATCTCACAAAGTATCCTTCAAGTATTAGGTGTCTTCTCTTTTACCCAACATACATACTTCCCAAATAACTGATCCCAAACAAATTTTAGGGAGCAAGTTGAGCAGTTGAACGTTACAGAACTATTCTATTAGTAGGTCAATAGTTTTTCTGAGAACTTTCCAATGACAGCTAATAGAAGAAAAAATGTTTTTTGTTGTTGTTGTTTTTTTAACCTTCATTCATTTGAAAATAGTTGGATAGGTTAGACAAAGTAGAGTGTAGCATGCTTAGAAAACCAGTCAGGACAAAAACAGCCTTGAACTTCTTTTTATGTCCTAAAATGTGTCCTTTGCTTTCCGGGTTGTTGGATTGGAATGCAATGCCTAAGAACGGTAAAGGAACCACCCCCATCTTCCCTGGCCAAGCAGTTTTTCTTAATTAGATTCGTGCCAGCAAGGTCTTTTCAGAGAGGGGGCTCGGTTTCCTCGGGCAGCCCACCATGCACAAAGAAACTGCTCTTCCCTTCCTCTGAACTTCTCTGCTTCCCCAGTTCTTCTGAAATTCTACCGAAGGGCAGTGTCACCCTGAAAAACGCACAAGACAAGCCTGCTCCATAGAAAAATGCAAGCGAGACCAAAAGCAGAGCCCATGCAGGAAGTCAGCCTCAGTTCCCTCTCAGGCTCTGGGGGACCGTTCTCTCGCCCTCTTCCTGGTTATAGCGGAATCCACATTCCAAGCTTCAGTTTCGACCCCAAGCTTCAGTTTCCACCGAGAGATACACTAGTAACAAATGGGTTTGTGTAGACCTTGGTGTAAAAACTCTAGCAGCCACAGAAGGAGCTCTGCGCTGTACCCTGAGGGGACTTCGCAGCTTCCACCAACAGCCTCCACCCTCAGATGTGTCATTTTGTATCCCGAGATTAGTGCCCTGGAAGATTCTCTTCCCAGACTGATTTCTCCATTTTAACAGGTTCTGTGACATTGCAGCCATTTAGCTGGTAAGGTCCTGAAATGATACCTAGACTTTTTTTTAACACTCATTTTTTTGTGTTGGACTGACTGGCTCTGCCCTAAGACAAGCATTTAATAACACACCAGTCATTCCTGAGCCCCGCTTAAGTGTCCCCTCCGATGGGCTGGCTTAAAGAAGAGTGACAGAAATGTTCTTTAATAACTATGGTTTATCCACGTCTTTCAGATAGTAAGTGGCGTTCTCACCTCATCTGCAGCTTTTAATCGCAAATGGACAATACTTTTGAAATATCTTCCTTTCTTCTCTTTATTTTTTTTTTCCCTCCCCAAGGCTGCCAGTTGAAAGTTGAAATCCAGCAAGAACGTAATGGTAGGTGCCAGCTTTCTGAATTACAGGGTGACTGCCTGAGCTGATCCGAAAAAGCAAGTGTCTTTTTTATACCGCATAAAAGGCTGAAATGTTTACATATCAAAAGGCTATAGGCCAATTTCTGTCAAAATTACACATGAAGTTAAGCAGTACAAGCAATTTATTTAAACACTAGTCATTGTAGAAGAATTCAAAACCATATGCTCTTTTAGCAGTTTTTCACAAACGCATCTGACCCATGACTTGGCTAGACATACAAGCTTCATAATTTACTCTAAATTTCAAATCCCCTTGACGTTTAAATAAAAGATCTTCATTAATGAGGTTTACGTGAATGAAAACGTTAGAAGCTGATACGGGTTAGCTAGGGGCTTCGGGAAGGGCTGTGCTGGCTGCTCTCATTTTCAAATGACTGACTTTGCTAATCATTTCAAGAGAAAGTTCCTTTGAGAACAAATTATCCTCATTTGCATTCTGTGATTTACGAAAGCCACGGTGCAGTCACTTTGAAACAAACTTTGGTAAATAGCTCAGCTGAAAGCCGATTTCTGCAACCCGGGAAGTCCATGCTATTTTCTCTTTCTGAGGCCTTGGGAAACACGTCATTTGGGGGGGGACGACGCCCCTTTCTCTCCCAGGATTAAGTGGCCCTTTCCTAACACTTTGATTAGTTGCCGCTTTTATTGTGAACTTGCAACGCTTCTAACAAAAATCAGCTAGTAAATATCTTCGGCTCGCAAGCCGCAGACCCCACATTTTGTTGGTGGTGCCCAGCTCCTTGCTCAACTGCACGGTCCCAATTTATCTTGAGAGGAAGATCACGTGGAGCTCTCTGAGATGTCTTCCAAGGAGTAGTAGAAACAGGGAACTGGATTTGGGACACTGATTATTTTTTTTTTAAGACAAAATGCAAACACCAAAACCAATTGGCTTGGTGAGACTGTAGGAGGACTCCGCTAACCTCTGGCTTCAGTGGGATTCTCCTATGTTTTTATTCGTGCATCCCCAAACCCTTTTCACACAACTCGGAAACTCCTGCCTAAACCATGTACCTAAAAACCCCATCTAAAATGTTCAATTATAAATTGCCCCACGTGTAGGCAAAAAAGTGAGTGTTAAGAAATAAATCTTGTCTGGGACGGTTAGTGACCCGTGCCTTTAAACCCAGCACTCTGGGGGCAGAGGCAGGAGGATCCCTGAGGTCAGCCTAGTCTACAGAGTGAGTTCTAGGACACTCAGGACAACACAGACCCTGTCCCAATAAATAAATAATTTAATTAAAAAAATAACATCTTGAGGATTTGGGTCCTAAGACCCGTTTTCCGGAAAAAAAAAAAAAGCTAAGAGACTGAGGTGTAAGAATAGTGGGGAGACAGCCCGCTGAGAAGACATCCAGATGCGCACTCCAAACTTGGTCGCTATGTTTTAAATCAGAAAAGCAATTTAACCTACACTCTGAATCAATTCGGAGATAACGGTGGCGGAAGAGCGGTCTTTGATAGATGACTAACAGCAAATGCACCTTATGCATGTGGAATCCGCTGATCCTTTCTTTAATATCTTAAAAATGAGGGCTATTACTGGGGCGAGTGACTCCTCAACAAACACATTTTCATAGACTTCTGCGTGGTGATTGCTTTTGTGTGAAATCGTGTTTGGGTGATAATAGAGAAAATCAACAGCGTGTTTACTTATTTCTCACCAAAGCCTCGCTGGCTGCCTCCGGACTGATGCGCTGGTCCTCCCATGCTGAGCCAGGCGTGCGGGGCGACAAACAATCGCTTAGCAACTGGAGGGGGGGGCAATTTGCGTGCCTCGCATTTGTTATTTCAATTGCGCCTGGCTACTCAGGGCAAGATTGTTTCCAGTGCGTTGGGGACACTTTATGGTTTCCGCAGAGAAAGCACAGCAAGGGAGCTGGGCCCCTGACTTCCTTCACAGTCTGTCTCCCCGCGGACAAAGTGGAACAACCTTGTGCTGAGGGGATGATTGTACCAGGGAGGCCTGCCACGGGTGAGCTCTCCAGGAGCGCAGCGGTTAAGCCGGTGCAGTTGTGTGGTTCGAGTCCGTGAGTTCCCTTCTGGGAAAGTCCTGCCTTCGAGGAAAGAGCTAAGAGACTTTTCTTTATCTTGAACCCAACTGAACAGACTTTGGTTTTGGCTTTGGGCAGGGGTGGGGGCGGCACACTCCTTTGTCCCAAGAAAAAGAACAGAAACAATCCTCATTAAATCCTACGGTTTTAAGGGATTTAATTAATGTTGGATTTGGTTAGATTATTTAAAATCCCGAGGTCTTCAAAGGAGGGATAAGTTTGCCAGGTGGCAATGTTAGGTCTTGAGCTCTGACACCCAGGACTCCAGGTGAAGCGCTTTTCCCCTCTAGGGTCCCCGCTCTAGCTAGAGCGCTGCAGGGAATCAAGCGTCGCAGTGAAATCCGAGACTCGCTAAAACTGATCATTAAGTATCAAGCTAAGAAGACACGAAGGGATGGGTGTGGGTTGCCTTAATCTTCCAAACTCTCTGCGGGACTCTTTCAGATCGGTGGGTGAATACCTGTCGGGTCTGTGTCTGAGCTGCCTTTCAGAAATTGCAGGGGTCTAGGAATCTACCCCAGGTGTTCTACGGCCTCCTGCCTCCGCCTGGCACCCCTGCAAAGGGCCTTAGAGAGCCGCCTGCGCACGCGCCTTACCCACTCGCAACCACCACCACAAACGCAGCGAAGTCACCGCCGCCTAAGCGGCAGGCTCTCATTCTTGTCCATCAGTTCACCTTCCTTTGGAACTGAACGTGGCAGGCGGCCGGTGGCGTCTTGGAACCTGGCGGCTGTAAAGTCACTGTAAATGGAGAGTTTTTCTAGGTAGGCTTGGCCTTTCTGAAGGAGGGTCACACTCCTGAGAGACTTTTATTGTTTCTTTTGAAAACAAAACCAAAACTTATCCATCCCCCAAATGAAGCCTGTTTCTATCCAGTCCTATAAAACTCTCCCTACCACCACCTCCAGTCTACGAAAGTAAGCTGAGTCAAGTGTCCCAGGCCATGCGCGGGTGGGCTGAAGGGCGCCGAGGTCCACTGGCGAAGGCCTAGGAGGAGAAGCGCACTCTCCCAGCTCTGGGTGGCAGCTCTCTAGCACAGTCTGAGTTCTGCCTCCAGACTGGAACAAACTTACCGCTCCGGTCCTCTAACCCAGGAAGAGCAATTTACAAGAGGGGTCTCCCTCGGTGCCAGGGGTGAACTTAGCATTTATTGTACGACTTTAGAGTGCTTTGAGGCCAGTGTAGAGAGGGAGAGAAATCTCCACAAAATGGATAGGAACTCCTGGCGGTCCTCCACTCGGTCCTTGGTGGGAGTAGTCGGAGAGTGGCCGCGCGAAGGCGCGACAATGGCCCGCTCCGCAATTCCGGGGCAGGCACTCAGCCCGCACGACTTCGGGCCTCTGCTTTCGTTCTGCACAGACGGTCGCCTACCTTCCCGAAGCTCGCCCAGCCTCCTGCGCGCAGAGCTGGCTGGCTGCGCCTCCCGCGGCCTGACCGTGCCTCACGGAGAATCCCGCAAATCATTGCGGCCGCCCGCGGTGGCCCGACTTTCGTCCTGGCCGCTGGGGTCCCACTGAGGCCGGCGCGGGCCTGGAAGGATAACTAGAGGCCTTTAGAAGAGTTAGCTCATCGACGAGAGGAAATGCCACTCAATACGATGAGGAAGAAGACAGGCAGTCCCCGTAAAGCCTATCTGAATTAAAACCCCCAAACGATTTTGGGGGAACACACCCCTTTCCCCAGAATAATAATTTAAAAAAGGTACAGAACCTACCGGCACCCACGCGGGAAGCCTCTGGAAGCATCGCTTCAGAGCGCTCCTCTCGGTGGCGAATTTTAAACAGTGGTTGAATTTGGTCTTCAACTGATGTGTTAGGAGCTAGGGAGCGTCAGGACAATTTTCAGTCCCAAAATGACCGCAAAAAAGGAATGCAACTTTTACGAGGCCCGACACGTTTCTTCTTTCGTCATTTTTGCTCTGAGAAAATTTGGCTTTCGCAAAAACAAAAGATTTTGAGGAGACAGGAAAAAACAGTGAAATTAGGCCCCGAGTTCACGGGGGGGGGACTTGGCGGCGAGAGGAGCGGTGGAATTTTCCGTCTTACTTGAGGACACCCTCATTTTTCTAAAAGCAAATAAATTCCGAAAGAGATTAAAAAGTAGTCCTAAAGTAAAATTGGCCACAATGATTTTGAGCTACAAGCAGAGGAAATCGCACCCCATAATAGAGAGAAAAGGGTCGGGGCGGAGAGGTCGGTGGCGGAGCTGTTAACGGCGGCGGGACAATAGTATTAATAAGATTAACCTGGCAATTAGGCCGCCCGCCCAGCTAGGCCGGGGCCGCTCCGGGGGCTGCCGAATGGAAAAGATTAGGTTAATTTCATTAATTCTCAATCCACAATCTCTTTTTCAGGCTCTACAGCCCCCCCTCCTCTTGGCATCTCCCCCCCCCCGGCAAGCGCCCCCACCACCCCCGCGCGCGCTCCCCCATTCCACACCACCCAAAGGAAAAGAAAAGGACCAAATCTGGTTCTGTTTGTCATCTGCATATTACCAGGAACTAAATCCAGGATGACGTCGACTCAGTATAAAACCAACAAGAGGTTGAGTCGGTCGGAGCTGCGTCCTACCCGCGGGTTGAGTTCAGCTAGGCGGCGGCGAGGGGAGGAGAGGGCGGGAGGAGGGAGCGCGGACGCAGGGGGCGGGGAGGGGCGCGAGTTGCGCGCTCGCCCGCGCTCTCTTTCGGTTTGCTCGCCCTCGGGAGGAGAGAGTGGGACAACCCCCACCCCCCACCCCAAACAACACCACTTGGAGACTTCTCCTTCTTCGGCGCGTCCCCGCCGCCCCCCGGTCCCGGCGCGGGGCTCGGGGATGCCCGCCAGCATGTTCAGCATCGACAACATCCTGGCCACCCGGCCTCGCTGCAAGGATGCGGTGCTCCCGGTGGCGCCCAGCTCCGCGGCTCCGGTGGTCTTCCCGGCTCTGCACGGGGACTCGCTTTATGGCGCAGGCGGTGGCACCTCTTCGGACTACGGCGCCTTCTACCCGCGTCCTGTGGCCCCTGGAGCCGCGGGCCTCCCGGCCGCGGTCGGAGGCTCCCGACTAGGCTACAACAGCTACTTCTACGGGCAGCTGCACGTGCAGGCGGCGCCCGTGGGCCCGGCCTGCTGCGGAGCTGTGCCGCCTCTGGGCGCCCAGCAGTGTTCCTGCGTCCCGACACCCCCAGGTAGGGTCGCGATCGCGTGCTGGCCTTCCCCACCGCGGTAGTAGGTGGCTGCCGGGACGTCGATGCACGGTGCTGCGCTGCTTGCTTTATTCACCTGGCACCAACTTTCTTCCTTTGCAAGTTTCCCCTCTCTTTTATTTATTACTACTACTACTATTATTATTATTAATTATTATTTCTTGGTCAATGGGTACGGGACTTTGCATATGTCTGAAGCAGACTTTAAGCTAGAGTTAAAGAAACGAAGCAACCTAAAGTCTCATGGCGATTCCATACGCGCACGGAAATTGAGGGCTGGGGAGACTACGATTCTAAAGTGCCTGGTTTGGCTTTGGATGTGTGCGGGCGGACGCTCCTTTCACGTCCGATCATCCCTGGTCTCCTCGCCCTCAAAAACCTAGAGCCCCTTGTAGACCTATTCTATTTTTAAGTGAGAGAGAGCAGTGAGATGGTTGGCGTACGGTGCAGAGAGAGGATGACTGACCGGCCTCCCTCCCTCTGTCTCAGGCTATGAGGGCCCCGGCTCTGTGCTGGTGTCCCCGGTGCCGCACCAGATGCTTCCCTACATGAACGTGGGCACGCTGTCGCGCACTGAGCTGCAGCTGCTCAACCAACTGCACTGTCGGCGGAAGCGGCGGCACCGCACCATCTTCACCGACGAGCAGCTCGAAGCCCTGGAGAACCTCTTCCAGGAGACGAAGTACCCAGACGTGGGCACTCGGGAGCAGCTGGCCCGGAAGGTGCACCTTCGGGAGGAGAAGGTGGAGGTAGGCAAAGGGCCTGCCTAGTGGTGGGTGGGAAGGTCTAGCGGTCCTTCCCTGTATGCGGGGTTTGCACAGTTCTTTGTGGGGCTGCAGCCACTCTAAGAGCATCACGGAGGCGGCGACCTGGAGGCTGCTGGAAGGCGCTTTAGGCCCAGGAAGTGGAGTGGAAATGCGGAATGTTGGTATTGGGCGCAGCGATTACTTGCAATTTCACGCGGCCAGTCTGAGATTCCAGGCTGACCTCTGGCCACGCGGAGGTGGCTTGGCGTTGGTGGGAAGCGAACCTTTGGTCACCACTGTTTTGTTGCTCCCTTGCGCAACAGGTCTGGTTTAAGAACCGCCGAGCCAAATGGAGACGACAGAAGCGGTCCTCTTCGGAGGAGTCGGAAAACGCCGAGAAGTGGAACAAGGCGTCCTCGAAAGCCTCGCCCGAGAAGAGGGAAGAGGAAGGTAAAAGCGATTTGGACTCGGACAGCTGACGGCCGCAGGCCGGCCGTGGCGCTTGCCTGACGCAAGGACTTGCACAAACAGACGATGCTACTTGCACACGCCCTGCCTTGTGGGAGGGGGTCGAGAAAGCAACGAGGAGCTAGCTGTAAATAATGTACAGGCCCGGGACTGCCGGGGACGGGTGTCGGGGAACTGCAGCCCCGCCCGCCGTCTCGGGCTGCCTGCGTGAGCCGTGTTCCCCACCGTAGTATTTATAGTTAAGTTAACGGTGACAATACAATAAAGTGATGGCGATGTAGACCAGCCATGTTGTATTTCGTACCCTAGTGCCTCCCGTAGAGGCCTAGAAAAGAAATCGGTTTAGTTGCAACGTGGAAGACAATTTAAAACGCAGCGAAGTGGGGGGCGGGAGGGTCGGAATTGGTCGCGTTGGGTATCAGGGGTTTTCGGGAAGGGGTGCGGAGTGGCGAGCCCAGGTTTCTAAAGCTTCACCTCTTCCATCATTCTTTCCTTCCTTGAAACTTCCTCAGCGTCCCCTCCCAACCACTCACTCGGGGACCTTCGCTTTCGAACACCGCTCCTACCCCTCCCCGCCCCCCCCCCCCACCTAAGGCCAACCACGAATCTAATTCCGGTGCAAAAAGTAGCTGGGAAGAGGGTAGCTCCCCTGGGTGTTGGTGCTTTCTTTCTGGCTGTCACCTCCCCAGGGAGCTGTCCCCTCCTCCCTGAGAGCCTAGAACGTTTGTTTCCACTACAGACTTGGTGCTTGCACCTCACCGGAGTGCCTCTTAGAGCTGTTGCCGGAGCGCCCGCAGCGGACTCACTTCCGACGACGCTAGGTCCTCCGACTTTCCTAGCTACTCGCGGTAAAGGTTGGGGAGGACCCAGCGGGTCTTTCTATGGGCTTTGTAGAACTCCCTGTCGGAGGAGTCCCTTGGAGACGGTTGACACGTCTTTCAGTGGGTACTATCTGCCTATAAACCTCCCACACCTGAAGGAAAAGGGCACTGTTGAAGGAAGGAGTACTCCCGATCTACCGCACAGGTCTGAAATTTACATTTCTCTGGAGCAGGGTAGTCACAGACTGCGGCCTGTGACAAGAAGGCTTTAATATGTTAAACTCCTAATCGGTTCTACTTTAAGTGTGTTTACCTAGGAGGAAGCCAAAGCCCCATTCCTTTAGCTGTGGAGCTGGGGGATTGGCACTTTCTCGCTCTCCCCCTTGGCCATTTTGGATGTGTGGAGCAAGATCTGTTCAGGGTTGGACACTATGGCTAGAATAAGGGCGGGAAGAAAACGCATTGATTTACAGGAAATGCTCCCCCCCCCCATCAGGGTTTGTAGGATTATGGAGCCAATGTGACTAAGTCCAGGGGGTATGGTACAGAATATGTAATAATACCCAGTATAGTTATTTTTCTTTAATTTGGGATCTCAGGCTGGCCTTGGGCTCCAGATCACCTCTTCTTTCACCTCCTCTGTTGGGATCTAGGCACACTAGCTCCCAGCAGGGCTTTTTAAAATAAATACCCTTATTTAAATCCTTTATGCAGAAAGAAAGGGACAAGGCAAGTTTGAAGGACAGATCTGCCTACAGGGGAAGATCTCTGTCGTCCAGACGTAGACTCCATCAGTTTGAGCTGTCTCTGATACTGGCTTCCATAGCTGTAAAATAGGAACAGACATACAGCATCTGCTTTCTGAGGTTGCAAAATGTTTCCAGGCACTAATTCCATAATTTCAAATGGCACCTGGCATAACAAAATTGTGTGGCTGAATAAATAATAATAATAATAATAATAATAATAATAATAATAATAATAATAATGCTAGCATGAATTTTATAATAGGTCAGAACTAATGCTTCAGAACACACTTTTGTTATCTCATTTCATCTTCCTAGAACTCTGAGCTGGGGCATAATGTCAGCATTATTCAGGTGATGAGGTTTCTGAAAGCCTGAATGGTTTCACGTCATGCAACATGTAAGAAGTCAAGGGCACACACATGCTTCCTTCCCAAGTGAATCTTGTTCGCCACTGAGTTATTTCTGATAGTCACAGATTTTGTGAGAAACATTCAAAGAAGCCGGCCAATTCTAGAGGAGTCTTAGATGGCTTTTTAGTAGACCTTACTTTAGATGCCAGACTTCCGGGGTGACAGGGCATGGGCGTGCACACCCTTCTTAGTGACAGTTGCGTTGCCAGCTGGGGTCTTCTGTGTCGATGGACAGAGATGAGCCTCAGAGGCATCCATGCAACAGAGGTCAGCATCATTCCATCCTGAGAGCTGGTCTCATTTACAGCAGACTCCACGGCTCTTTGCATCTGACCTGCCCTCCAGCTGGCTACAAAAGGGAACCTTTTCTTTTAAAGAAAGTTTTAATTTTTCTGGTCTGGGAAGAGATACGTGGCAAGTGATAGGAAGAGGGGAATTGAGGGTTCTCACATTAAGAACACCCAGCGAGAGGTCACCCATAAGCGGAAGAAGGTGTGCTAGCTAGCTATTCCTTGCTCGGCTTAGGGCAGATCTGAGGTGGTGAGAGACCCCGCCCCCTCCCCAGTCCCCATGCCTGGAGTTCCTTGTGAAGCCCTGTAGCCCTCGCTCAGCTCACAGGAAATAAGTATGAGAGAAGAGGGAAATGCCAGCAAGGTTGGCCTAATTATAGTCTATCCTCCCTTCTGCATGCCCCAGGCAGCTGTGGGGCTCAAACCTCTGTTATAGCTGGCTGTCAGTGTCAGACAGGGCCAGATGGGGTCACAGGGCAGCAAGGACTGGGGCCTGGTAATTTTCTCTAGTGGGACTTTGACTCACACTGTTGGAGAGTTCTGGCTACATGTGGGCAAGGTGTGGGCCCAGTGACTTGTCTGAGTGGTTTTCATCTCACACCCTTGTGTCCTGCCCGTGGCACGGTGAGCCAATGGAAGCACAGAACTAACATCTAGGGCTGCTATGGGGACCGTGGTCTGCAAAGCTCCTGGCCCTTGAGTTTTGATAAACCAAGATGTCTTGAAGAACCTAAGCTGTTCTTTTGGATTATGATGCAGCCTGAGCAGATGTTCACCAGTAATAAATGACCGTGGGAATGAATGTAGCTACTTCAGGGGCACATAGGAACTAACGTGCTCTTCCAAACAGTCCAGCGAAGAACAATACTGGTGAGTATTCCCCAATAACAATAGCGTTTTCTACTGCCAGCCCTTCTGCACACAGCTCAGGCCCACGTTAGTCTCCTTTTTATTTGTTCTTTTTAATGTGTTCTTCCAAACAGTCTGGCGAAGAACAATACTAATAAGTTTATTTATCCAAGGCAGGGTCCCATTTTGTAGCCCTGGATATCTTGGACCTTTATGTAGATCAGGTTGTCCTCTAATTTTCAGCTAACCTGCCTGCCTCTACTGCTGGGGTTAATAATGTGTGCCACCGTGTCAGATGACTTATCATGCAGGTAGGAGTTTGGAGGCTTGGGGTCATTGAACAGCAAGCGGCAGAGCCAACCCTGGTCCCCCACCTCGGCTGCGTCCCACATCCCTCATCCTCACTCATGATGAGGGATGGTGTGATACTTTCCAGGTATCCCCCATCGCTTGGGCCATGGGGGCCCCTGGCTGGAAGGAGTTGTGGGGTGAAAGGTAAATGGAGAGGGGGTGAGATTGGGGTCTTCAGATTATTATCTTTGTCCTGGAGAACATGTAGCCATTCTTTGTAGCGAGCTGAGCAGGGTTGAGGTGGGGGTTACAACCTACTGGTGACCAGGGAGCGTGTATTTTAACTATAGCTTGTTGGTCAACGTGTGTTTTATTGACATTTGAACTTTGAACCCAGAGGCTTTGTTTTGCTTTTCTGGGGAGAGGATGGTCTTAAACTGTGGCAGCCCCGCCTTTGCCTGTTGAGTGCTGGGATTAGAGGCATCAGCCACCATGCCCTGAGAGACTGTCATTTTAATGCATACATACATATACATATGATAAATCAAGATGCCTTGAAGCAGCTAAGCTGTTCTTTTGGATCATGCTGTAACCTGAGCCATATGTATGTGTATGAGTATGTGTATGTGTATGTGTATGTGTATGTGTATGTATATGTATGAGCTAGAAGCAGACAGATACTTGTTTCACTTCATTCATGGGGGCTCTTGAGGGGCCAGGAGGCAAGAGTGACAGGGAGAGCTTTTTCCAAGTGGTGGACAGTTGGGTCAGTGGATTTGAAAATCACTCTGGTCCAACTTTCTATCAGAAGGAAACCTGCAGCAGCAGGTTAAGATGTCTGTCAGTCTCCTTCCCCACCTGCAAAATGGGTCTGAGGAGCAGATTGGAGATAAAGGAAGGAACCCAGCTGAGCGTCTGACACATTCGTTTATTAAGCCTAGCTTTGATACTGCCCTCTGATCAAGGCCCCACTTAAGCAGATTAGGGAGGGCCCCTTGTTTTTAATTGTTGTTGGTTTAGGAGCCTATGCGTGACCCTGGGAGGGACTGGAGTGGATTTAGAAGCATCTGCTGAGATGCAAATGCTCTCGTCCTCCCCAAACCCCGGATTTAGAGTGAAGAGGAGCCTTTGCAGCGGGGCTTGGATTTAATTTCAAAGTTTTGTGAAATGACCTTGAAGTTTTTCAAAAGTAAAACCCAAACAAACCCGAGTGGCAGGGCTCGTGCAGAGACCCTTGAACGTTCCAGAGGAAATGGATCTGGGTTGTTTGGCAATGAGGCCCTCTCCTTTGCTGAGCAGAGGAGAGGCATCCCCCCCCCATGCCTGTCCTTAGAGTCATGTGACCAAGTAGAAGACCTCCGCTTATGGCTTGGTTATAAATCTGGGGGAAATAAAAGAGCTTCGTCTTTGCAGTCCGAGAGGTCCGCAGCACCGGTGGGGCTGAATTATGGCTTATTATGGCATCCGGAAGTGGACCCATAAGTTTTGGATTCCCGAAGCTTCCATCTGTTCCCAAGTGTGCAGTCCTGGGAAGCATCAGCAGGGATAGTCGTAGGAGTCCCTCACCCACTCTCCACTCGGAACTTCGGTCTCCCTCCCTTGAGGTCCTCAGCGTCTGCTGACCATGGGTAGCGGTCAGGTTTAACGGGACCAACTGCATGCTGCCCAACACCTCCTCTCCTGCTCCCGAGACACCAGAAGCCGACTTATAGAAGCTGTGATTAGTGGGATAATTTTAGCTTCCATGCAGAGGTTAAAAGCATCCCTGTCACCTCCTCACGGATTTGCCAGCAGTATAATGTAGGACGGTGCCGTCCTACCTGTCGCTGACCCCGGCCAAGGCCTTGGCTGCAGGAGGCCTGCTCCCAGACTCAGAACTGGTGTGTGGGAACTTGGTTTAACTTTTCTCTTTTGGTGGGCTGGGATGGAAATATTTTTAAAAGTTTTTTTTTTTTTTTAAATGCCCTGTGTTGTCCAATTTCAAGGATGTAGTTGTGACTAAAAAAGGTGGTGTCACTATAGGCTACATTCAACAGTGGGAACAGACCCTAGTGGCAATGGACACTTTGACAGAATATTCTTCTCTGAGCCTGAGGCACCATGTTACTCCAGAGGCTTCTGCCCCCAAGCTTGCTTCATATACCCCAGGGGGCAGCACGGGTCTGGCTCTCACAGTGTCCCTCTAATCCTGTCCCACACAAATCATTGACATCACTTCATAAGGCCAAGAGAGGGTGTTTCCTTCCAGATGGGGTATGAAGAAGCCTGCTTTGAAATTCCTCTAAGTGCTAACTATGGGACCAGAAAAGAAAACCACACTGCTCCAAGAGCAGGGAGGCCCAGTGTGTCTTTCAGGCACACCCCCTCTGCCAGGAAGACTCAGTACCCGTGAAGCTGGAATCCCAGCTGGTCCTTTCATCTGAAGACATCTCCAAGGCCAGATGGCTGGGACATTGGGGAAGATGCATGCTAAACATTGCTTTGTGTTTGAGGAATAAATATTTAAATCTGAAGCCAAGCGAATCACTTTCTACTGCGTTGGGCAGGGCTGCAGATCCTGTGAGTCAACACTCACCCTTTCCCCAACCCTTGTCTTAAACACACTCCCAACCTGCATGGTTCCTGTCCAACGTGGAGCCTGTTGAAGAGCTTGCCCCTGCCCCCTGGTGCAGGGTGCTGGCTGGATGCGTGGAGTGATATTTAAGACTGAAACGGAGATGCTGTCTCTTCGTTCTTCCTTTAAGACTGCCTGGCTTTTGCCTCAGTCCTTCCTAGGACCTCAGACACAATGGTGAGCTGAGAAAGCCGTCCTGAAATTGTATTTAAAGTTCTGGAAAGAAGGCAGATCTCCCTGACTTCGCATTGTCTGTGGAAGATGTTGCTTGTGTAGCTTTTTTGGAGGGGACAGGGGAGGAGGATCTTCCTATACAGCCCAGGCTGGCTTTAAACTTGCTCTTTTGCCTCAGCATCTCAAGTGCTGGAATTAAAGATCTGTGCCAACATACCCAGCTTACTTCTGTAGTTTCAAACAAACAAAGCAAAACAAAATAAAAACAAGACAGTTCTGCATGTGTGGCTCACACCTGTAATCCCAGTACTAGGGAAGCTGAGCGGGGAAGAGCACACAGGAATCGGAGGCCAGCCTGGGCTACATTGTGAATTTTTCAGGCCAACTTGGGCTATACAGTGAGACTCTATATGGGTAAAATAAAACAACTTAAAATGATAGAAAATACTTTCTGCTGGGCTCTGGGATTTTATGAAAGTAGGTTACATTTGTCTGGAGGTTTGGCAGTTGAGTTTTTAGGATAATTTCCCCAACTATGCCCATTTGAATTCCCGTCTGCTCTCTGTTGGGACATGGTGGACATGGCTGCCTTCGTGTTTTGTGTACTGGCTGCTTAGATAACGTCGTTTCTGGTGGTATCTCCAGTACTTTATTATCTTTGTGTTTGATCAGCACACACTGATTGATGTGTTGTGGGTCAGCGTTGGCCTCATTGTCACTGCTGTGCAAAAAGGAAGGTGACTTCAGTCAAGGAAGGCCAGCCATCAGACCCCACATCCCAGCAGGCTCCTATACTATGAGCTGCTTCCCTTAGCAATGACCAGCCAGCCTGCCTGGGACCAAGAAAGCAGCGTGGCCTTAAGAGCATCAGCCTCCTTCTTAGGAGAACTGTAACCATTTTGTGGCTCAGATAGGGTGGTTAAAGTCTAACATTATAATTTCTGGCAACACATGAAAATTACCTGGGGTTTTGCAAACACAGATTACTAATCATGGTACATATATCAGCACATTAAAAATAGTCCCAAGCACATAGTGAAACACTGTTTGAAAGGAGCCTCAATACGGTCTACAAATATTAAGATGTTACCTAGTGTGTGTCAGAAGCTGTACCAGATGCTGACAACACAGCCGTTGCCCTTATGGAATGTTTCTCTTTTTTCTCTCACTGAACTAAAAGCTCCCCGGGGTGGCCATTGAGCTCCTGAGATCTGTCTGTCTTCTGAGCAGTTACAGGTTTGTATCACCACGTCCAATTCTCACCTGCGTTTTGGGGATCCAAACTCAGGCTCTTTTTGCACAAAGCATTTCTCTCACCGAGCCATCTCCCCAGCCCCCTTGGTGTCTCTTCCTTGTATTTTAAGGAAACCAGTCTCGTCAGGGTGTGGTGACACAAAGCAGCAGCCCTTGAGTGCAGAAGGCGAGGCAATGGGATTGTGAGTTCACAACTGCATAGAGTGGAAGGCAAGCCTGAGTTACGTAATGGGACCCTGTTTCAAAACACCGAAGTCTGCAGATGTAGCTCGGTGGGAGAACATTTATCGATAGCATGTGGGAAGCCCTGGGTTTCGTCACCGACATTGCAAATAAAAAATGAAACATCAGCTGGGTGTGGTGACATGTGACTTCAATCCTAGCACTTGGGAAGCAGAGGCAGGCGGCTCTCTGTGGATCTCTGCATTGTAGACCAGCCTGGTCTACAGAGTGAAATTCCAGGACAGCTAGGACTACACAGGAGAACCCCGTCTCAATAAACCAAAGAAATAATAATAACAATAATAACAACATAATAACAATGAATAATAAAAAGAAGTATCTTTACTTTCTTAAAGGTCCTACTTCTAAATTTACTCATATAAACATTCTAGGTTTCAGCCCCTGAGTCTTGGGGAGCATATTGGTCCTCAGTAGTCTTTGCCTTGTCAACAGAACCAACATCTTTGCAGACTTAACGCACCAGGTGCTGGGTTTCCAACGTGCCTTTTCCAGTTTTATGAATCAATACTGCTTGCCACAGCGTCTACGGACCACAGACAGTTCAACGGAGTCTTCATGGTTCTCTTCTGAACAACACTATTAGAGTCTGCGTCACACTGTCACAGAGCTAGCCCATGTGTCTGTGTAATCTTTGTCCGTGACCTGTGAATGGGGTCCAGAGCTATTCCTTCATTATTTTTTTGAGACAGGAGCTCGTGTTGCTCGGGCTAGCTTTGAACTTGCTCTGTAGCTAAGGATGACCTTGAACTCCTGCTCCTCCTGCCTCTACTTGCTGAATTCTGGGTTTATTGAGACAGGTATCATCACACCTGGTTTATGCTGTGCTGGGGATTAAACCCAGGGCTTCCTGTATAGCAGGCAAACACGCTACCAGCTGAGCTACATCCCAGCCCTGTTTGGTCCATTTGATCGATGCAGAGCTCAAGGGCGGAGAGCAGAGATATTGGAAAACTACCTCCTCTGATGGAGAGCAGTCCTTTGTCTACCACCATCATTTCTCACTCTGGGTAGGAAAGAAACCTTGGGTATATCTTGGGCCCTGCCCCCGCTTTCTTCATTTTCTTTTAAAGGCCGGCTTTCCCTTACAGTACAGTCATATAGTCCATCTGCTCAGAAGGTCACCAGCTTCTCCAGGTAACCTGGTCACTTTAGAAATCAAAGCCACCTCTGAGGGCTATCTCAGGCACACTGACTTCCCACGGCCTGCTGTCTGTCTCGTCCAGGGCCTAAGGGAAAAGCCTTTCCACACCGGGAACATTCTCTAGGCCCCGTTGAGCTGGGGGGTTTCCAAGTAGAGGGGTCATTTGGATACTGACCAGCATCCTCTAGGCATGGGAGTGCCTGCCAGGCAGCTGACCAAACAGAATGGATGTCTTCTTTTGCAGTAAGGGCTGATTGGCTACAAGGATGCTGCACTCTTCCCAGTGCCTAGCCTTTCTCGTCCTTGTGCCAGGAAGACAGCACTGATTGCCTTTTAGAAAGCAGTGCTCCAGAGATCTAGTGAGCGGCCCCTTCACACTCATTTTCTCTAGAAGCATCTATTGCCAGGATGATTGCTTGTGCACTTTTTCTTCTTCGTTTAGATCCTCAGTGGACACCAGCGATTTTCAATCATTTCGAACCTATTCGGCTAAATAGTAGAGGCTGTCTCTATTTTCGCCGTCCTGAGGGGTTGATCTGCATTTGGTCCGCATTATGCGGCTGTCGACAGACGGCAGTAAAAGTGCTTTTGCAGGCAGGACAGAGCGGTGGGGAGAGCTGGGTGTCTAGAGACAGAATGGGCAGCTTGGCTGTGTTTCCCAAGCCCCTCCAGCCCGGTGACACAAGCAAGCCGTTTAATCTCTAGGAGACATGTTTGCTTCGAGTATAAAACAGAGTTAATAACTCAAGCCTCTTTGTTCTCTCTAGGGCAAATTACGGAGATCTTGGAAGCCTAAATGCAACTTTCCCCCCATTATTTTCCCTGGAGAGGGAGGGATAAGTGGAGTTCTCAAATGAATTGAATGTGATATGGCAGAATATGATGTTGGTAGCAGTCCATATTTTTTTGCTTGAGGAATATTGCAGGGAGGATTCTTTTTCTAGACCCAGAAGAGAGCATCTGAGAGACCAAAGCTGTATGAACATAGTCTGGTCCTTGAAGGAATCAAAACAAACAAAGCAAACCACAGCGCCGGATGCCTTGGCTCTGCTGGAGGCCTCTCCCTGTTCAGTGTGGGTGACAATGGATAAATTAGGTAAAGCAGGAACATTGCAGAGAAAACGTGACGAAGGGCTTGGTGGCAGGCAGGGCACAGCCTTATCAGACTCTGATAGCAACTTGGCATTGTGAGGCAGGGGCGAGCTCAGCACAGACTGATGCTGGGCCACCCAGAGCTCTGGGAGAAGGGGAAGGTTGCTTAGGGGACACGACAGGGCTTATCTAAGATAGTTAAGATGCAGTCCTTCAGGGTGAGAGGGTGAGAAGGGGCTGGAACCTGGGTCAGAAGGCTCATGCTGATGGGAACAGCCCTGAAAGTTGTCTGGGCTGCGATGGCTATGTTAGCGTATCAGAACAAGTGGTCCAGAATGGGGCTTCCAGCACAGGGCCTACTCCATAGGTTACAGGAAATTCTGGGCGTCAGGATGCACTTAGGCAACAAATGGTGAGCCTGAACTGACATCTGGGCCCAGGTCCTCATAAGAATTTGCTCCTGGGAGCATGTAAACATTCCCTTGGAACCAACACTACTTTCACCCACTCTAGGAGGAAGGCTCTGCATAAATGTAGTCACTTCTTGTTTGACCCTTTTTTCCTTCGTGCAGCCCTTCCCTGCCTCCATTCTAGATCATTCTGAAGACCCTACCCAGGATCTTCACCGTCTCACTTCCCCCTTGAATATTTTCCCCAGAGCTGCTCCTTTTTGTCTTGCCTCTTCTTCAGCCTCACCTACCCTCATCCAACATCTTCACCTTTTGCCAGGGCTGAAGGATGCAGAGAGGACCCACGGCATCCGTTGTCCTCAGGGCCCCCCAGCATGAAAAGCCACAGCCTCAGCAACAGCAGTTCGGATGACGGTGACAAGAAAGGAGACAGCAGCTGGTGTGGGGCCAGTGAGGCCGCCAAGGGTACACGCATCTCCATAGTCAGTTCTTGACCTGCCTTGGTTTCCACGTCTGTGTATCGAGTCTGTAGAAAAGAGGTTGCACGTCGGGGTACCCCAGAATACCACGGGGTACCATGTGCTTATAGAGCATGGCTCAGTGGCAAATGCCCAGCTGATATTCATAGTTCTGTCACGATGGTTCTGGTTCTGATTCTCCTGGAGGAATGGGACAGGTCTGAGGTCAAGTTAATAAAGATTTTAAAGAGCACAGCTCAGAAGCCATTTCGTAGGACTGACCAATGAAGGGCATCTAGGTAGAGTTTAAAGAAGCTGGGGCGAGGGTGGGTATACAAGAAGCCAGGAGTGGGGACAAAAGAGACGCCCACCCATTAGAAGGGCTTTGATAGGACAATGTCTACTAACAGGGGCTTTAATAAGACAATGTCCTCTGGCTTTTTTTTTCCCCTTCCACAGATTTCTTCCCAGTGTCTTCACTGAGACAAAGATGCCACCGTATCAGGCTCACATCAGTGACATCTCCATTCATAGTTTAGTTAGATCCCATACTGGACATCAAAGCCATGAGGGTCACTTTGGGAGGGCTCATGAGTTTCGAAAACAGTGACTTCTTGAACAGAAAGTAGCGAAGGGCCAAGGAGCCATTTCTATGCTCACATAGGTCTCTAAATCTATCCCGTATCAAAATGCAGGCATTCATCCTGTTTCACACTGATCTTCTTTCTGGCATTGTGTTTCTGTTGATTGCACATGCCCTGTAGAATTTTCAGTCCATACAGAAATTCAGTGGGCAGTGAGAGTCCTCCTGTCTTTCTCAGTGCCTTTCTCTATGGGATGCGACCACCCCAGGGAGCCTGGCCTTGTCTTTCCCTCTCTCCGAATGTGTGCACACACATATGTGTGTTTTCAGGACACAATCCATCTGGAATAATGCATGGATGTCACTTGTCTGGGCAGCATCCAGTCCATCAGCCTTCTGGCTCCAAGTGGATGCTTTTGGATTTTTGGAACATTTTGACCATTTTCTCATTGCAGGTTAGGAGATCACATCTGATGTGTGTGTGTGTGTGTGTGTGTGTGTGTGTGTGTGTGTGTGTGTGTGGTGTGTGTGTTTTAGACAAGATCTCGCTGTGTAACACAGACGTGTTTCACATTCATACTGATCCTCTTGGTTCGGTCTCCAGTGCAGCTTATGTCTGACTATATATATAACCCTGCCTCAATATATATATATATTTTGAGGCAGGGTTTCTCTGTGAAGCCTTGGTTGTTCTGAAACTCATTCTGTAGACCAGGCTGGGCTTGAACTCACAGAGATCTTCCTGCCTCTGCTGCCTAAATGCTGGGATTAAAGGCATGTGCCACCATGCTGGGCAGGAGAACCGTCACAGCCATCTGTGACTCTGGGTCCAGAGTATCGCACACTTTTTTCTGCCTTCCGAGGGCACCAACACAATGTTTACATACACACGTGTGTATAAATAAAAATAAAAAATCATAAAAGTAAATCTTTAATATACATATGTGTTGGAGAGATGGCTTAGCAGTAAGAGCTAATAAGAATAAGAATGACCCCCATAGGCTCAGAGATTTGAAAACTTGGTTACCAGGGAGTGGCATTATTTGAAAGGATTGGGAGGCGTGGCCTCATTAGACAAAGTGTATCCCTAGGGTTGAGCTTTGAGGTTTCGGAAGTCCAGTGCTGCTGCCTGCCAGATGGGTATACAGAGCTCTCAACATTTTCTCCAGCACTGTGTCTGCTGTGTTCTGCCATGCTTCCCTCCATGAGGATAATGGACTAAACCTCTGAACTGTAAGTCAGCCCCCAATTAAATGTTTTATTTATTTATTTTTTATTTAGTTTTTATAAGAGTTTCCCTGGTCATGGTGTCTCTTCACAGCAGGAGAGACCCTAAACTAAGACACTGCTGTTGCAGAGAAACCAGGTTCAGTTCCCAGAAACCACACGAGTACCCTGGCACTGGTTACGGCTAGCCACCTTTGTCACAGAGCTGTGGTACGCTGTACTTTTTGATTGTGATAGTTTGCACCCCCTAGCCTTTTATTTTCTTTCATTTTGTTGCTTTTGAGATAGGGTTTCCTTCTCCCTTTGCTTCCTCCCTGACATCTTCAGGAGCATTGGCTTCTGTCCTGGGGAGGGCGTGGCCATGCCGCGCGCGTGTGTGTGTGTGTGTGTGTGTGTGTGTGTGTGTGTGTGTGTGTGTAGATCTGAGGACAGCTTGCAGGCTGTTGTCAGTTCTTTCCTTCCACCACGTGGGGCCTGGGATTGAATTCAAGTCACTAGGCTTGGCAGCAGGTGCCTTTATCTACGGAGTCATCTCATTGGCCTTCGGTTTCTGTCTTCCTTTATATCTCTCCCTCTGGTGTGTGACTTTCCTCAAGTTTTGGTACTTTAAAGTTGTTTGTTTATTTATTTACTTTTATGTGTCTGGGTGTTTTACCTCCACAGAGGCCGGAAGAGGGCATCAGTTCCCCTGGGACTGGAGGTACACGTGGTTGTAACCATGTGGGTGCTAGCAAGAGCAGTCAGTACCCTGAACCACTAAGCCATCTGTCCAGCCCCTGGATGCTTCTTAATATTTATTGAAGTTAGGCCTTTTCTTCCTCCATTAGCTTCTTTCAAAATTTTAGTGCTAAATTTGCTTTACAATTTGTTTTTTTTTAAGTGTCAGGGAAATAAGTATCTATGGTTGTTTTTATTTGAGTTATGCTTCGTCACAGTGTAGTTTTTAGAGAGTGCACATCTTTCCAGCAGAGAGTGTCTCTTCCTAGGACTATGATGTTTATAGTTAGCTCTTGCTGGGTAACAAATTAGCCCCGAACTTAGTGGTTTAGTGTGCACCTGTGTGTCCCAGCTCACAAGTTTGTATACTGCAGACTGGCTGGGGCTGGATGTATGTATGAGTTGGTTTTCTTATAGCTGTGACAGAACACCTGGCAAGAGCAACTTAAGGAAGGAAAAGTTTAGTTTGGCTCATGGCTGTAGAGTACAGTTCATCATGGCCGGAGGAACTTGAAGAAGCTGGTCAGCCTGAATCTGCAGATTCAGAGAGAGACAATGCTGGTGCTTGGCTTGCCTTCTCCTTTCCAATCTTTATATTCACTCTCATCTCCAACCCAGGTGTTGCTTTTCCCTCCTCTGCTGAACCTCTGGAGATGTCCTCACAAGCATGCCTAGAGGTGTGTCTCCTAGGGGATTCCAAATCCAGCGGTGTCAGCAAGGAGGTTCATTACAGTGTCACTGGGTGGCTCTGCTCCAGACTGTAGGCAGATCCGGCCGGGTTTGACTCTTCACCAAGGTTGAGGCTCAGCTCTGTTCCTTGCATTCCATTTTGAGAGCAAGTCTGAGCCCAAATCCTCTAACGATAGAAAAGGCAGAAAGCCAAGCAGAAGTCTGAAGCTAGGGCTCAGAACGCCTGCCTACTTTATCCTGGGCAAAGCAGATCATGTGGTCAAATCCAAAGTTAGGGGACAGCAAGTTGCACATTCCCCCTGAGTTTAGACAGGAATGAAGAACCGTGGCCAGTGATACACATGACCTCTGTATGGTCATATGGTCATGTGGACTATATGGTCTCCAGATATGCCTTCATTTGTGTTGCTTAGTAAAATTTTATGTTCAACGTAGAGATTGTGGGGTACACATTAGGTTTATTTTCTGGTTCTCGCTGCTTATTGTTAGTGCTACATTTCCCCCATTATACAGTGAAATTGTTTTCCATCAACATACAGGTAAACAATTGGCTTTGGCTGTTTGTGTTGTGTCCAGATCCCTTATAGACCTCTAATCAGTTCAACTTGTTTTTCAGTTGGCTTTGTGATTTTACTAGTGGACCATCCTGTCACCCGAGGACCAGGTTATGTTTGCTTTTCCTTTCAGTTCTTTGCTTCTATCATCCCTTCCCTTCTCCCACCACACTTACTGAGCCCTCCATGACCACAGTGACTCTGAACAGTGCTGGCAGCGACATCCTTGCTTCATTCCTTAAGGGAGCAGTTGCTGAAGTCACTGATACACCCTTGCTCCTGCTTGTTTCTCTAAGAATCATGGTTGGGGGCTAGAGAGATGGCTATGAGCACCGACTGCTCTTCCAGAGGACTCAGGTTCAATTCCCAGCACCCAATCATGATTATGTGTAATTCCAGTTGCAGGAGATCAAACATTCTCTTCTGGCCTCCATGGGCGCTGATCGCACACAATACACATACTCCGGCAAACACTCGTGGATATAAAATAAAATAAACCTTAAGAAGGAAAGAGTCATGGTTGCAGTGGGCATGAGACACAGGCAAGAGGATTGCTGAGATCTGAGCCTGGCATGTGGAGTCAGACTCTGTTGAAAGTCATGTACACACACACACACACACACACACACACACACACACACACACACACTGCGGGGAAGGGCCTGTCGTAGCACCATTAACAAAAGGACAGCTCAACACAATAGTATCATTCTCTGGATGTGAGGCAAGAACACAACTGGCCTTCCTGTCCAGCTCAGGCTGCCACCCTTTGGCCTTCATTCCATCCCACATCTCTTTGTGTCTTTTGTCCCCCAGAGACCAATTTTCTTGTACCCCAAGCCATAGGATGAGCCAGTGTTTCTCCAGACTCTCCAGGGGGCCACTCTTGTTTCTCCATGGCCCAGTTCCACATTCCACAGAAGACCTCTGGTCAGCCCTGCTTGAACGAAAAGTCTTCAAGGCATCTATGATCAGGGGACTGTAAAGACTCTACAGGGCCAAGAGGAGCCCCACCTCCAGCCCAGGCAGGACAGACTCATTCCACAGGTCTTTCGGATGAAGTGGTCTCCGCTCAAGGGAGGGAGCCCGGATTTCATGCTGAGAGTTTTGAGATGAGGCTTGTGTCTACAATGGCCTTTGGGGACTTTAGCAGCTCCAGAGTTCTGTTTCCTAGTTTTTACACCAGATGAAGAGTATCTCTGCTGCTTCCTTGTAGGGTGATTGGGAAGAAGCCATGTTCTCCTTTATGTGAAGGAATTTTTCAGTCTTGTAACTTTTTAATTGTGTAATTGATACTCCCCCCACCCCTTCTGCTTTCTTCCTCCTCCTGTCCCCTCTGCTTCTTAAAATACAACTTGCTCCATCCTTATTAGGAAAAACCATGTTTATTCATCCCAGAAAAAAGGACAAATAAGCCAGGGCCAAAAGCTACAGTCCTGCTGTTAACACCCTATGGTGTGCTAGTCTGACTTTAAACCCTCTGCTCGGAATTTTTTTTTTTTTTTTTTGTTTACTGTTATTTTGAGGCAGGGCCTTGTTACAGTGCTCCAAGCTGGCCTTTAAACTCAGGATTCTCCTGCCGTAGCCTTCTGAGAATATAGGGAGCGCCACCACTTGAAATTTGCTCTCCCCCTTCTTCCTTCCCTCCTTCCATCCCTCCATCCCTCCCTCTCTCCTACCCTCCTACCCTTTCTCCCTCCCTTCCTTTCTTTTTTACAGGGTCTCCAGGTCTCCAATCCTCTACGTAGCCAAGGCTGGCCTTGGATTTCTGGTCTCCCCTGTCTACACTGCCCAAGGGTTGAGATTGCAGGCTTAGACCACCATGTCCAGATTTGGAAGTGCTGGGGATCTAACCCAGGACTTCACGGAAGTCAGGCAAGTGCTGCTCTTACCAACTGAACTACAGCCCCGGATTCGCCCCTCTTTGCTCTGTGTGTGCTTGCTTTTGTATGTGTGCAGGTGCACAAACGTGCACATGGAGATCAGAGGACAATCTTCACAGCGACTTCTCAGTTGCTCTCCACTCTTTGATGCAGGGTCTTCCTTGGACTGTAGCTTGCCCAGTAGGCCAGGCTGACTAGCCAGCAAGCACCAGGGATCTATCTGTCTGCACCTACCCCATAATGAGATTATAGGCTTTTAAGTGAGCCCTGGGGGGATCGAACTCAGGTCCTGTTGCTTGCAAAGCAAGAGCTTTTGCAGACCGAACTGACATACAGCCTCTTGTTTTGTGCTTAGGGTTGGTCTTGCTATGCAACCCCTCCAGGCCTGGAACTTGCTCTGTAGATTAGCTAGCCTTGAACTGGCAGTAATCCTCCTGCCTCTGATTTCAGAATGTTGGGATCCAGGTGTGTGCTACCATACTAGTCCTTATTTACTTAATTTTTTTTATTTATGTGCACATGTCTGTGCGACTGTATGCCGTGTGTGTGTGTGTGTGTGTGTGTGTGTGTGTGTGCCAGCAGAGGCCAGAAGGGAGCATCAGATGTCTTGGAGCTGGAGTTATAGGCAGTTGTGAACTGCCCAAAGTGAGCTTTAGGAACTAGTCTCAGGCACTCTGGAGGAGCAGTTCTCTTAACTGCTGAGCCATCTTCACTCCAACCCCTCCTATGATAAAGGCAATCATCCCTTGTTCTGAAGCATGGCTTCCCCTGAGCTGGAGTTACAGGGAGTAGAATGGGGTGGTGTTTCCACCTTTCACGGCACCCACTGTGTTTGTTTCAATCATTGGGACAGTTAGTGGGAAGCGCAGCAGGATGCTGGGCAGGGTGTCCCACTGCCCGCTTTCCTTCTGCCCCCCGAACTTTGAAGTTTCCAGGTTGGTGTGTCTGCTGGCTGAGATAACAACTGCAGAACATTCCAGACACTGCTCCTCTGGGATGTCTAAGCCCACATTACATTTATAGGAAATGTAGACCTGGTGTCAGTGGCTGACCACCTCTGTCAAAAAAAAAAAATGACTTCTATGTATTCTTTTCTTCCTGTCATGGATTTCATTTCTTTAAAAAAAATTTGTCCTTTACAATTAACATTTTATTACAGCCATTTTCCTTTCAGCAGGTGGTCTCCAAGGCAATATGAAGAGAAAGCTGACTGTCTCAATGTGTCCCAGAAGCTGTCCAGGGGGCGCACTTCAGATGTCCCCATCTGTGTGGAGCACTCCAGGGGAGTGCTCTCAAGAGCCCCGTGTTCAGCCCATCTCTCACACGATTCTGGAAAACATTTGTAAAGCATTTTCCAATTTCCATGGTGAATTCATGTCGATTACGGCTTCTCACTTGCCCCATGAGCCAGGGTCCTTAGAAAAAGCCCCAGAACAGAGGCCAAAACAGGGCAAAGATAATGAACATTTTCATTGACTCTCTGGACACTTGCCAAATTGTTCTCAGTTCAGCAGTTTGGCAAACATCTCAAGAGGCTACTGCGTGTGGTGGCTCCTAACCAGAACCGACAAGTGCGCCCGTTACAATGCTGCCAGGAAGCCAGGAGCACAACACCGAGGCTCAGTGGGACCCCTCCGCACACTAGGGGTCTGTTCCAAATGTTTTCCCAGGAACTGATGTCTGGAATCTTAGCACTTGGGAAGTAGAGGCAAGAAGATCATGAGTTTGAGGTCTCTCCAGGCTATATAGGGAGATCCTGTCTGAAAAAAAAAAAAAAGACAGCATATAATCGTTTCTCTTAATAATTGCACATGCGAAAATATCCTAAATAAATTGTGAGCACGCTGAATCCAAAAGCCTTTGAAATAAACAGTAGGCTGAGCCCTTTGTATCTGTGGGCTTGATCTGTACATCTGCCATCATAGATCAGAAATATTTGGGATAGCTGGGCCGTGGTGGCACACTCCTTTAATCCCAGCACTCAGGAGGCAGAGGTGTAGATCTCTGTGAGTTCAAGGCCAGCCTAGTCTACAGAGGGGAATCCAGGACTACCAGAGCTGTTACACAGAGAAACTCTGTCTTGAAGAACAAACAAACAAACAAAGGGAAACATGACTTTGCTAGCCAACTCTATAATCACAACACTCTGGAGCTGAGGCAGGAGGATTGCAACGTTGAGGCTACAGCCCCATGTCAAGCATCTAGGACTTTTGATGGAATCTTTTGGGCCATAAGGGCTTAGATAGTCCTCTCCCCCAGCTCTGCAGCCTGCAGCACACATAGCCTCTCTCTTGGGTTAGCTCTATTCCGTGCCTGCAGTGTTCCTTGGCATTTGTCGCGTGGTCTCTCTCACTGTGGACCTGGATGAGGGCTGTGAGCAGTAGCCGTGCTGTAACCCGAATGCTATTTTATTTCCTCCACCTAACAAATTAGCCGATCACTCCTGTGTTTGGCACTATTCAAGTTTAAAGGACACAGGCAACATCCATCAACGTTATATCTAGAATACCCCATGAATGGCCTCCAGCCTCATTGCCAGTAGTCTTACCTCCTCCGAAGCCTCCTAACCAGGCCTTTGCTGTCCACATTACTCTTAGCACTCTTGACTTTAAAATCCCCCCCCCCCATAATGGTCCATTAGGTTCTGTTTATAACGTTCTACAGCTTTCCAAGTCCCAAACTCCAACTCTCCCACATCCTTCCCACAAACCGCTTCCAAAGGCCTTTCAACCACACACTCAGATTCGTCACAACATCAGCCCACTTCTCTCTACATTGATTTCCAAGTGCTACCACTTGGAAAGTGCCTTATTGTCGCAGCAAAATACTTGACAAAATCAACCGAAGGAAGGGAAGGTTCACGCTGCCTGACAGTTCGATGGGTCAGTCCATTATGGTGGGGAACTTGTGACAGTGGGAACTGGAGGCCACTGGTCACATGGCTTCTGCCGCCAGGACTAAGGAAGGCAAGGGCTGATGCCCAATGCTTTCATCTTCAGTGTGAAACTCCAGTCCCCCCTCCCCTATACAGGTTTCTCCGTGGCTTTGGAGCCTGTCCTGGAACTAGCTCTTGTAAACCAGGCTGGCCTCAAACTCACAGAGATCCACCTGCCTCTGCCTCCCGAGTGCCGGGATTAAAGGCATGTGCTACCACCGCCTGACTTCCATAGTGGTTTTAAATCCTGCGGTCAAATTGACAATCAAGATTAAGCATTATGTTTATGGCGTCAATGCCAGTGGCAGCCTGCATGTTGATGGGTGTCTCGGGTTGGATCAGGAGGTCACATTTACTATTTAGGCCTGTGTAAGCCCACTCCACAGTGCTCATATGACAAGGAGCCTGCCCAAAGGTGTTTCTCAGAGCGCAGTCCCTCATTCAATGGCACAGGGATGCACGGGAACATGTGCTGTGAACATATCCAAGCACACTCATGGAGACCACTCTGCTTCATGCCAATGAAGCTGCCCCAGGCAATGGCATCACAAGACTCCACGTTTGTATGAATAATGAGGTGTTGTTGGGTGTCTGGGTAGCTGAGCATGAGCAAAACACCAATCTGTGCCCTCTCCACCTTTAGGCATGGAGGAGGAAACCCCTCGGACTGCTTGAGTGTTCTCGTGAAAGTGTGCACGGTACTCATCAAATGTCCTCCCGCTCTACACAGCCTTGTTAGCTACTGAAGGCTAACCCATCCTGGCTAGCTCGGCATGTTCCAGGGGCCGTGGGAGCTCAGACTCACTTTTTTTTTTTTTTTTTGTTTTTCGAGACGGGGTTTCTCTGTGGCTTTGGAGCCTGTCCTGGAACTAGCTCTTGTAGACCAGGCTGGTCTCGAACTCACAGAGATCCGCCTGCCTCTGCCTCCCGAGTGCTGGGATTAAAGGCATGCGCCACCACCGCCCGGCTCAGACTCATTTTCTAAGCTGTGTGTTCTGGAGTTTTCCTTGACCATATAGTTCTCAAGGTTGACCTCTTGCCCTCTAAGGCCGTTTCATGGGGGTGGTCCCAGGCTTTACGGGATGTTTAGCAGCCCCCAAGCCTCTTGCCCAATAGGCACAGCAGAGCACGTCCCTGCGAGATGCTTAAATCAAATTTTAAAATCAGAAGAGAAAATGAACATACTAATAAAGAATATGTAGCCAGGTGTGATGGTGTACACCTGTATTTCCAACATATGGGAAGTTGAGGAATGAGTTTCAGGCCAGCCTGGGCTATATTTTATGTTCAGAGCCTTATGCAATTCATTATCTATTTTTTGAAAAAGACGTTTTGGATGGCAAGGTGACTCATTGAGTTGAGGCCTGGGTTTTATCCCTGGGAATCACATGAGGGCAGGATAGAACTGACACCTGGAAGCTGTCCTCTGAGCACCACAGAGATGGCACGGCACACATGCCACCCCCTCAAAAATAAATAAAATAATTAAGTGGAAAAAAATTTCTAAAAATGACATTATTTTGTTTTTTTTTTTTTTTACACAACCCAAGTAACTCGCAACCAATTTTAAAAATTATTTTTTATGTATTTTATGTGTCTAGGTATTTTAATTGCATTTATGTTTGTGTACCGACATGTGTGCATGGTGCCTATGGAGACCAGATGACGGTGTCCGATCTATTGGAACTGGAGTTACACATCTTTGTAAGCCACCGTGCAGGTGCTGGGAATCGAACCTGAGTCCTCTGAGAGAGTAGCCAGTGTCCTTAACCCCTGAGACGTCTCTCCAGTCATGACCTGCTGCTCTTGATTTACAACCTGCTGTGATTAGAGGCATGTGTCAAGATGCGTGGCCCCAAATCATTGATTTGTGTTAATGAGAAAAATGGTCATTACTTACACAGCAAGAATGTCCACAAGGTCCCCTCTTAGGGGCCAGGCTTGGAACCTGTGAAGACCGGAAGAGAATGGGGGCATTACTGTACCTGTCCCAGGAGCTGTTGAAAAGTGACAAAGGGGCCACGTGAAGTTAACAGAGGCTCTGGATGTCTGGAGACCCATTAGCTCCTGGTCACCTACAAGCAGGCCTGGGTAAGCGGGAAACTGGGTAGGATTCTCAGAGAGCACTCTAAGCTGGGTTTTGTAGGCTAGTAGGAGTCTTTTCAGGTCAAGAAGTAAGAGACAATCCTTGGTTAGCACCCAGAGGGGCGAAGGGTCCCCTGGAGTCTGCCTATGCGATCGTTGCAAAGTTTCAAGGGAGGGACAGAGGCCTCCTTTGTAATAAGTAAAATAGGTGGGTGTTCAGTTGCCGGAATCATGGAAATACTCATTTCTTGAATGTTCCGAAAGATTCATGTCTTCTGTCGGCACCAACAATAACATACGACGTGAAATGCCACCGGCCCTGGCACCACGTCCAGCCCCGTGACGTCCAATTAGAATTGAGTGCTGATTTCAGATTTATCAGATTCCAGTTTTGACTTTTGTCCAGGAGGGAACAGGGATCCAGTGTTGTTCCAGGCTTATATTTCACCTTCTCGAGGAAGGAAAGGAAAGACACACATCGTTTTGACGGGATACAGAGCCGGATTCCGAGGAGAGGCGCCCTATTTCATAACAGGACCGCTGTCTCGGACAGCCCCGCCCTGTGGGTGCTGGTTAGTCTCTGGGCCCGTCATGCCCGAGATGTGAAAAAGAATGCAGCCGTGGGCCGCTGGCAAGTCCAAGATGAAGGGCATCTGCCAGCTGCGGGGCCAAGTGGGCTTGGCTCGGGGTGCTTGTCCTTTTTAACTAGAGCTGGGGAGTTGGGAGGGACTGGGGTTAGGAAACCTTAAAATTAGCCACAGCTGGCCTTTGCCAGAGAAGAACAGTCATGGGTCTTCCTGGAAAGTGGGGTAACCGGAGCTACCAGGAGGCTTCTCCTTTCATTGGGCTGCTCTCTGTCCCTCCAGGGAGTGGTGGATTTTCCTTCCCCAGGAGACAGGGGATGCTGGGAGTGCAACCCAGGGCCTTGAGTATGCTAGGCAAGCAGTCTATCACTGAACTCCACCCTAATCTGTGTTTTTATGTTGTTTGCTTTTGTTTTTGAGCTATGGTCTAGCTGCTTAACTTGGACTGACTCCTGCTATAACCTAGGCGGGTCTTGAACATGTAACCCTATTGTCTCAGCTTTCTGAGTGCTAGGATTACAGGTGTATAGCACCCCACCAAGCTTCAGAAACTGCTAATAACAAAGTAGTTCACCCCAACACACACACACACACAGAGAGAGAGAGAGAGAGAGAGAGAGAGAGAGAGAGAGAGAGAGAGAGAGAGAGAAGCCCTGTCCCTCCAGGAGATGTTCTATAGAGAGATTGAATTGAGATGGAGTCTCAGCTCTGCCCCTCACTTCCCGAGGGACATTGGTACTGTTCTCTTAACTTTGAGTTCCCCCACACAGGGTTGTGTATGTTCTAATCCCATTTCTGCCACTCAAGTCCACAGACTTGGGAAGATGGCTGGTCTGGGGTGGGCCAGTAGAACCAGGTAGTATCCCTGTGTCCTTCCCATCTTTACCCCTGTGGCCAATACCAACCTTAGACTTGATGCCGGCATAGGGCAGGTACTCTGAGTAACTATTGTCATGGCATTATCCCAATTATGGCTAATTTGCATATGGAGATCCCAATCCTGAGGAGCTAGGCACCCAGCTGTGCTTAGATGCATTTTGGGAGGAGGAGGTGGTCCTGACTGTCCACTTCTTTATGGCGCTGGGATCCTGGTTGAAGGGATCTGGACGTGGGGCATCAAGAATCCAGTCCCTAGGAGGGAGGGCGACCCCAGTGGCTGCATGACCTGCCCAAGAGGACACTGAATGGTGGCAGAATCAGGAGCACACCCAGCGTCAACTGCTCCTGTTCCAGACAGACAGATAGAGTATATTTCCTTTGACCCAAAGAATGACTGCCACTCTTCTTAATCAAGGGAGATTTGGACTTACAGCTTTTCCATTCTTCTTGGGACAGTACCCTCACTTAGGAGGCAGAGCCCAGCCATGAGCCCATCTTTTAAAAACCTTTAGCAAAGGATTTCTTATTATCTCCCCAAGCCCCCAAATCTGTCTGCAACGCTGGAAAGTTCAGGTTACCGCATCTCCAGGCTTTTTTTTTTATAAACACATCTAAAAAAATGCTGGCTTATTATTCAGTATAAGGGGCTTTAATGAGTGAGGTTTCAGGGTGGGAATGGTGAACCAGGAAAAAGGATTGCCTCTGGAGGGCCTGGGGGTGTCTTCCAGGCAGGGCTGGAAATGGAGTGTTCATGATTGGGGAGAAAAACTCATTGCCTTTAGAAGAATCCACCCTCATGATGGCTGAAGGCCTAACGGGGTGCATGCACTCTTTTTTATTTGACAGATGGGAAAACCAAGTCTGGGAGAGCTGGGTGCAGATATTGCTGTGCTCAGTGAGAAATGCAAGGCCTTGTCTACTTCGGGTTAGATAGGGCAGCCTCTGCCAGCAGGGGGCGCTCCTTTCCTCCACGCACAAGTGCCGGTGGGCGTGGCTCACCCCAATTCCCTTTCCTGGTTTTCTGCAGAGGTTTGTATAGTGAGCCAAGGATTAAGTGCCGAATGTGGGGGCTTCTACAGCTGGTGGCAGAAGTCAGTTCAACTATATCTGCTTGGTGACGTGGTCAACAACTGTGTTTACGTATTGGGGCCCAGCAATGGCGCGCGGGAGAACAGATCTTGGAGCATTATTTGAGAAAATCAAAGATGGATGAAGGAGCCTCAGACTACCTTGTCTAGAGGAGTGAAAAGTGACGCATACCCCGCTGCTGAGGGCAAGATCAGCAAAGGTCTGTCCCCACCACAGAAAACAGGCCATGCCCACTACAGAGAATTGGAGAGGTCTATCTGGGATAGTAACCAAGGCTCATATCTGTATTTCTATAAAACTACAAGCATGTGATGGGTTATAGAAGCTTGTGCATTTTAGTAAAGTCCCATACACACTTCTATGTGTACCCCTGACATGCCTAGGTAAGTCTGATGCTCACGTCAGGGGTTATAAGTGTTAATCTGCATGGGGCAACCACCTGGCCCACGTCGGCAGGCTGCCCGGTACATTTTGTAGCATGTGTGGGGGTGGTGATAGTTCATTTCGCAGCCAGCACCAGCTTCATAATCACGGCAAAAGGCATTCTGCTTTGGTGGGTGGAGTTGGGGATGCATCTCAGTCTCTGAAACAGAAAGGCCATTCCAAGCACCCACAAAAAAGCAGCTCCTGCAATCCCAGCTCTGGGAGGCAGAGTCAGGAGGATCCTGGCAGGACTTGCTCGGACAATTGGTGAGCTATGGGTTTAGTGTGAGACCCTGTCCCAAAAAGCTAAGGTCTGGAGAATGATCAAGGAAGACATCCTACATTAACCTCTGCCTTCTACATGTACACACACTGTACATGCACACACAACTGTGCACACACACACACACACACACACACACTGAAACAAAATGAAAATAATAGAAGGAAAACACGAAATGACACCAACAAGGGTGGTGGGCAATGCTGAGCACTGTGGTAAATGCTGAATAAATTCTGTTCATGGGGCTCCACGAACCATCGTCACCATCTCGCTGCCTTGAGACAGCATTTGCCTCCTTATGAAAGGCTGTGGGGTCTATGAGGCACTGTTGGGCCAAATTAAAATGGAAATGAGAGGCAGAAGGAGTTCTCTCCACAGACACACCCCCATGGAAAGGAACAGACTATACACATGTATGTGAAGTTACCGTCTCTGCATGCCAGCAGGAGAGCGGGAGCTGGAATCAGTGAGCTGTTCTGGATTGACCCAGAGGTCTGGACTTGGATCCCAGGGCATGGACATAGCGCCATAGGGTGGAAGGTGAGTGCAGGGGGAGCTGGAAGAAGGCAGGCTACCGCCAGCCGCTCCCTGAACATTTGTGCCTCTTACTTCAAGGCAAAGATGTTCAAAAGGATCTTACCCAGCACCGACCCCTTGCAGTCACACAAGGCAAATGTCAAACAGATGTCCTGGGAGAAGCGAAGGAGAAGCACATTATATAGAGCTGGAATCCATGACCGGTGGAAAGGATGGATCCCGATCCCTAGCCGCAGCCTGGCCTCTGTGCGGACTTCATTTCCCCACGCTTACAGACTGCCTTCCAGGGCTCCCAGCAGCCGTGAGCAGACAGGCAGGGTGAGGCAGCCTCACCTGGCAAGTGGTGGAGGATAGCCCAGGACCGCTAGCTCCCAGGGCCCGGCAGTCACGGGCTGTTCAGCAGACTCTCAGGTCTCATACTCTGCCATGTCCATCTTCAAATCCTACTCTCTAGCATAGACATCCTTGATCTTCCCACTCTCTGTCGAGAGCATCCTCTATCCTCCTTCTGTATATGCTCTTCCCATCCCTGCCCCTCCTGGGACACTCCTGCGCCATGCGCCCCATCTCTAGCATTTCCATCCTCCACCCCCCCCCATTTCTCAGCCCATCATTGAAGGCCAACCACAACGAGACTCCCTCCTGCCTCTTTTTCTCCCCATGCGGTCAGTTACACTCTAGCCTGTCTTCACATCCTTCCTGTCTTTGCAATGCTGCACCCTTTCTCCCAGAATGCTCATCAGCCCCCAAATCTCCCACACAAGCTTCCAGACTCAAGAGGTTGGCCGTGGAGTCCCTTCTTCCAGCTAGGCCTGCACAGTGGCCTTCGCTGTCTAGTCCTGACTCCCCAGCTAGGAGCCCCTTGGAGGCAGAGACTGTCATCATGCCGTCTGTGGCTTGGAGGGGCAGGGTCAGTGGTGAGGGTCCCCACGGCTTAAAATGTCACCCCAAAGCAGTATCGCGGAGGACTTCCTGGAGGAGGTGACCTATCAGGCACTGGCTGAGCGGGAGCTGGGTGGGAGAAGAGAAGGCTGGCATGCTGTGTGTCACCCACCCTCACAGATACTTTACACAGGCCACCTCATGTCACACGCAGGAGTCTGGCCCGTTCAATCCCCGCCTGCAGAGGAAGGATCTAAGGCCCAGAGAGGCTCATCAGCCTGTCCTGGGGGCCCATTCCGAGTCATGGTGTTTTGTATTTAGCTTCGGTGTTTGAGACAGAGCCCAGGGCCTTGCCACACCAGGCAAGTGTCCTACCAGTGGTTCCCCAGCCCCTACTGCCTTCTTTGAATACACCAGCTGTTACAATATCACGGATTCCCAGTCCTTATACCACTCAGTACTCTCAACAAGCCTGGGAGGCAGGTTGTTGGCCAGGCCCCACCTTAAGATCTTGTCTCACTCATTTGGACTGGAGAGGCCTGTGCTTGTTCCTGACCCCTCAGCTAGAGAGCAAGAAGCCCAGGGCCAGGCTTCAGCATCTCCAGGGCGCTCAGCACTTTTCTGGCAATGGCTGGCTCTGGCACAAGGTTGGTACTTACCCATCCACCTGCCTCTGGGAACCTGAGGGGTAGCCCTCCCCCCTCCCCTTCCTGCCTTGACTCCTCTGCATGTAGTGTCTCGGTGAGGATGGAGGAGGCCTTCCTGCCCCTTCCCTCTTTTTCCCAGTTGTCTGCCCATACATTCCTCTGCCTACTGCCAAGAAGCAGTGTCTGAGTGCTCACAGTCAGCAGAGCAGGTGTTTCTCTACCCCTGAGTAAAAGAAGTCTGGCACTTGAACTTGGGTCTAGGGCCACCTATGGGCAGAAGAAGGCCATGACAGTCTAATGAAGGCTTGCCTGTACAAGACTGTCCACACACAAATGTTCCCCCTTGCCGGCCGTGAAGTATGACTCAGCACTTTGTACACAGGGAGAGACCAAAGTATGTTTGGGTTACCTCTTGCCCCATGTAGGAGAAAAAAGAAACTGCGAGATGTTTGGGCAGTCAATAACACCCAGTCCTCTCCCTACCAAGGGCTGGGGCACAGGCAAGCACCACCACGGTCAACTTAGGACCCCGTGTGTGTGTGTGTGTGTGTGTGTGTGTGTGTGTGTGTCTCAATATCAAGGCAATGCTTTCTTAGCCCTGAAGTAAATTGTGAATACCCTCCTCCTTTGCTCGCTGGCTGACTTCTGAGCTCACTTTTTTTCCAATTCAGTTTTTCAGTTTATTTGTGAAGGGATGTCGAGGGGCCTCAGGTGGTAAATGTTTTGCCTTGGACACATGATGATCTGAGCTTGGTCCTTAGAATCTTCGTGAGTGCCGGATGTGGTAAGACACGTTTGTAATCCCAGCAATGGGGAGGCAGAAACAGGTAGAATCCTTGGGACTCCTTGATGGAGAGACCTTGTTTCAAAGAGCAAAAAACAACATCAACAGTGCCTACAGAATGACAGCCGAGCCAGGTGTGGTGGCATATGCCTATGCCTATTATCTCAGCACTGGAAGGCAGAAACAAGTGGAACTCTGGGAGTTCAAGGCCAGTGACGCTCAGGGCAGCCAGGGAGACACAGAGGGAGACCATCTCATCAAACAAGCAACGGTGGACGTTGTCCTCTGACCTCCGAAAGCATGCATGCACCTATGGGCACCTACACACAAATGCACATGCACACACATTTGGGAGAAGTTAGCAATCCTTTATGTTGTCTGAGCAGTTACCCTTCCTTAGAGAGAGGACTCGTCATTTTTGAAGTTGTATGTAAGCATGCTGTGGTTTCTAAAAAAAAAAAAAATTGAAAGAATTTTTTTTAACATATACACATTGGGTTCATCTGGAATTTATTTTACTCTTTAGAATGAGATGTGGTCACCACTTTTTGTTTGTTTTGTTTTTGAGACAGGATCCCACATAGCCCAGTCTGTCCTTGAACTCACCGAGTAGCAAAAGATGACCAGGAGCTGAAGTTCTAGATCTTCTGAGCTGGAGATCTAGACTAAGGCTAGGACGGATGCAGGAGGATGCTGGGGATGGATTAGGTGACAGATTCTCAGGAAGTCCCAGTCTGGTCACAGACAGAGCTTCAGAAAGGGGGGGGGGGCATGTCACTGCGTCTTAAGCCCGTTGGACGGGTGGGGGTGAGGACTTACAACCCTTCAAGGCATGGATCGCAGAACCCAGAGGGAAGCATGAGCAAGGGTGTCATGGTGCCTAACTGGCCCAGAGCTCACTATGTAGCCGAGGCTGGTCTTGAGCAAGATCTTCATGTCTGGGTTCACAGATGTGTTCCCCACTCTGCCCCAATTCCCTCAAGTGCTCTTGACATCTCTGTGGCTTTTTGTCTCAAATCTCTTTTAGTGTCTTCCTGAGACCCTAAGCATAAACATGTCTGAGGAAGGGAAGCCACACTTTTCATTCTCGTGTTTTACAGGGGCTCCAGTGACTCTGGAAAATGTCCCTGGTCGTGCAGGTGGGAGACCTGGGGCCTGGCTTCTTCAGGATGCTTCTTTGTTTGTGGAGGGGATAGGAGAGCAGCTGGGGATGGGGGGGGGGGGGGGGGGGAGCTAGGGCGGGGGTAGTGCCTGCCTTTCCCATGTTGTCTGGTCGGCCTTTCTCTTCTCATTTGTCTTTCAGGCCTCGGAATGAGGTCAGGTACACGCAGGGAACGCAGGTGATTTAGAATACACAGGACGCGGAGGCACAAGGGAGACAGTCTTCTGAAAAGTTTCTGATCCTTGGCCAGAGCCTGCTCCTACCTTGTTCTTTCCAGAAATCTCGCTCACAGGCCTGGTTTGTCTCCAGGCTGCTGCCTGCGAATCCCGCTCAGTTTGCAGGCGGCTGTGGACGCTGCTTTGTCGCCGCCTAGTGGCCAAAGGCGGGAAAGCATCCATTTAAGTCCTGCGCTCAGGGTCCGGTTCCAGCCTTCATTTGTTCAAGCTGGACGTCGCTCTTTCGTCTTCCTGAGTGTTGTTTCTATCTTGGGCTATTTCCTTCCTCTTTCATACGCCAAACCAACAATTGAGTTCCGGCTTTATTGCTTCCCTCGGAGTCTCAGCTTTTCCATCTATAAAATGGGAAAGGAAAGCCAGTGATGATCATATAGAGCCTTCAAGCAATATGACTAGGACAGGATTGCAATGGTATTATATTTTCAAATGTCCACTGCATGACACTAAGCAAGACTGTAACACAACGCTAAGGTTTCATTGAACATATCTATATATATATTATATATATTCTATGTTACATGTATAAAGTATGTTGCACACGTGTGAGTGTGTGTGTATATACACCCATGCATTCACATGCAGAGGCCAGAGCAGGATGCCAAGTGTTTCTCCTGTAACTCTGTGTCTTATTACTTCAAGACAGGGTCTCTTGCTGGATGGAAGCTCATCATTTTGGATCCACCTGTCCCCATCCCCCCAGTTACAGGTGGGCACAGCCATGCCTGGCTTTTTGTTTTTATGTGAGTGCTGAGTGTTTGGACTCAGGCCCTAATGTTGGCAGAACAAATGTTCTTACTAACTGAGCCACCTCCCCAGCTCCCTAATTTATTGATATTAGTTGTTCTTTTTATTAATTATATAATAAGCAACACAAAGTATGTTGCACACACTGTAATTATATTGTTAAAACATTAGATGCTGGAACTCCGTCAATAGGCAAGATTTCCACAGTATCTCATTTGTCAGTCCAGAGTCAGTGATCTCCCACTAGCTTGGGTCAGTTGATTCTGGGTTTGCCCATCATGGTCTTAACCCTTTTGTTCATATTAATGCTCGTGCCTCTCTTTGTCTGGGTCTCGGCATGGTAGTTAGTTATGGATGTCTGCATCTGCTTCCATCTGCTTCTGGAAGAGGGATTTTAGCTTCTCTGGGGTTGTGGACGGCAGACTGGTTATTCTTTGCTTTATGTCTGGTATACACTTATGAGTGAGTACATGCTATATTTGTCTTGGGTCTGGGTTACCTCACTCAGGATGATTTTTTTCTAGTTCCATCCATTTGCCTGCAAATTTCAAGATGTCATTTTTTTCTGCTCTGTAGTACTCCATTGTGTAAATGTACCACATTTTCTTGATCCATTCTTCGGTTGAGGGGCATTTAGGTTGTTTCCAGGTTCTGGCTATGACAAGCAATGCTTCTATGAACATAGTTGAGCACATGATTGAGCATCCATTGGGTATATACCCAAAAGTGGTGTTGCTGGGTTTTGAGGTAGACTGATTCCCAATTTTCTGAGAATTCGCCATACTGATTCCCACAGTGGCTGTACCAGTCTGTATTCCCACCATCCTTAGCCCTCATTCTCTCCAGCTGTCATCAGGGATTTTGATTTTAGCCATTATGATTGGCATAGAATGGTATCTCAGAGTTGTTTTGATTTGCACTTCCCTGACAACTAAGGATGCTGAACTTTAAGTGTCTTTTAGCCATTTGAGAGTCTTCTATTAAAAATTCTCTATTAAGCTCCATACCCTATTTTTTAATTGGATTACTTGTTCTTTTGAAGTCAAGTTTCTTGAGTCCTTTGTATATTATGGAGATCAGCCCTCTGTCTGATGTGGGGTTGGTGAAGACCTTTTGACATTCTGTAGGCTGCCGTTTTGTCTTGTTGACTGTGTCCTTTACTTTATAGAATCTCCTCAGTTTCAGGAGGTCCCATTTATTAATTGTTTCCCTCAGTGTCTGTGCAGTGTCTGTGTTATATTTAGGAAGTGGTCTCCTGTGTCAGTGCGTTCATGTGTACTTCCCACTTTCTCTTCTATGAGGTTCAGTGTGGTTGGTTTTATGTTGAGGTCTTTGATCCATCTGGACTTGAATTTTGTGCATGGTGATAGATATAGGTTTATTTGCATTCTCCTACATGCCAACTTTCAGTTATACCAGCACCATTTTTTGAAGATGTTTTCTTTTTTCCATTTTATACTTTTTGCTTCTTTGTCAAAAATCAGGTGTTCAAAGGTGTGTGGATTAATATTAGGGTCTTTGATTCTATTCCATTGGTCTGTCTGTCTGTTTTTATGCCAGTGCCAAACTGTTTTTATTACTGTAGCTCTATAATAGCGCTTGAGGTCAGGGATGGTGATGCCTCCAGACGTTCTTTATTGTACAGGATTGTTTTGGTGACCAGAAGCAGTTCTGGCTGAGTATTTTATGTAAATAAAAATTATTATATTGTTCTTGTGTGCACAGTGTGTGTTTGTGCATGTGGATGATGTGTGTGCATGGTGTGCATCTGTGTATGGTGTGTGTGCACACATGTGTGAGTGAGTGTGTGTGCGTGCATGTATGTGTGTGTTTGTGTGTGAAAGGACAACTCTGAGGAGTTGGGTCTTTCCTCCATCTTTATATGGGTTCCAGGGCTGAGCTTATGCAGGGGTGGCAAGTGCCTTTAGCCGCTGAACCATTTCTTGGCTGGCTCTGAGCATTTTAGAAAGAGGCACTCAACTTGTGTGTATACATGCTTTGTGAAGGGCAAAAAGTTTTGGGGACTGGGTTCCTTGTATACCTTAGGGGCTTCCTGTGTAAGTGGGAATGGAGGGTCATTTCTCCAGCCCATGCTGGCAAATGCTGAAAAGCACCTTCCACTCATTCAGGGTCTCAGCCCATCTTCTGGTATAGAAGAGTCTCGGAGGGCATTAGGGGAACCTCTTCTTGTGGGTAGGAAACAGGATGCTTAGGGCTCAGGGGTTACTTAGTCCCCATCACTGTTCTCTAGGTGACTTGTAGTGACCGTAGAGAAGTCACCTTCCCTTTTTCTGAGCATTACTTGGTAGCACCCATAAACCCTGCCTCCCTCTTCTTCTGGAGGAAGGCTCAGTTTGGCCCTTAAGAGAGGCCTCAGGAACTTCTCCTCATCTGTAAGTGGTGTTTCTGTCCTGTGGGGTTCCATAACCATTCAGTCCAACAAAACACACGGAGACTTATATTAATTATAAATTGTTTGGCCTATTGCTCAGGCTTATTACTAACTAGCTCTTACAACTAAAATTAACCCATAATTCTTATTTGTGTTTAGACATGTGGCTTGATACCTTTTCTCAGTCCAGCATTTTCATCTTGCTTCCTCTGTGTCTGGGTGGCAACTACAGACTGAGCCTTTCCTCTTCCCAGAATTCTCCTAGTCTGGTCACCTCGCCTATCCTTCCTGCCTGGCTACTGGCCAAACAACGTTTTATTAAACCAACATGAGTGACAAAGCTTTACAGGGTAAAGAGCATTATCCCACAGCACTTACTTATGGAGGACCCCAGGGGTCTTAGGCACAAAGGTCACCTCTAGCTGCCCTTGGCATGCTAGGTGGCACTGGTTCAGGGCACAGATTCTTTAGTCAGATGCAGTTGGACACGGACCACTGCTCACAGTGGGCATCCCTGTGACATCTTGCAGCTCCTATGCTCTCCCCTCTTCCTCTCTCTGTGAGCCCATGAGGACCAGTCCTCCCTTCCAGGGCCTTCAGCAGGTAATAAGCCCCATACCAGGCTGGTGCCCTGCACCTGTGTGTTCTCAGCAGGCCAGTGAGCCCTTTCTCTCTCAGGCCTTTGGCTCACCTCAGCCTGGTCCACCTGGAGAGATGCCTGTGATGGTTCTGAACCTCTCTGTCCACCCAAACCCAACAGCTGGTCCAGTGATGCCTGAAAAATGTCAGGGAGAGCAGAGTCCTGAGCCAGCATCTTCTGTCCTTTGCAAAGACCAAAGAAACAGGAGGCTAGAGGAGAAGTCCCCAGTGTGGAGCAGCCACCTGCCTGAGGGAAACCCCAGAGCAGAGGAAAGAAAATGAAAAAGAGCCTCAGTCCCCTGAAGCAGCTGGATCCCAGAGGTTGGCCTCTTGCCTAGGCCCGAGGAGGTACAGACCAGCAGTGTCATTGTCTCTAGAGCCTGGCCTGACTCTGGGGCTCCCTGCTGTACCTCCACACCCAAGGAAGTGCTGCTGTCTCAGCCCTGGTAGATGGAAGACTTCTTTTTGAATCTTCGAAACTCCCTTGCAGAGAATCAGAACACCTCCTCACGTTACAAAAGCAGAGATGGAGGTACTGAGATGCCAAGACATTTGCAGAAGTCACACCGCAGAGTCCCACATACCCAGTATCTCCAAGGCCAGTGCTCCTCCTCATCTCAGTTTGCTGGGAAAAGTCTGTGGAGAGAAGCCGGCATCCCTGAGACACTGGCTGGACCTCCGGGAGACCACGTAACATTAAGGATCTGCATTTTGAAATGTCATTGGTATGAAGACAAATTCAGTCTGTAAATTTGGAGTCTTCTCAACAACCTTGGGATATGGATACTGGTTTGCCCTGCTAAAGAGAGGTGGTAGTTTTGCCCAGTGGGTGCCCAGCTTAGATGGGGAACCCATGATGGAGCCCCTCTGTGGGGCAGCTGCATGCTGGGTGAGTCCCACCCACTCAAGGACAGGTGCACTGGCCCTTCCACGCCCCCCCCCCCAATGCTCCAGCAAGCAGGCTGTGAATGTCAATGGTTGACTCAACATCTATATACCTTTAGGGCTCACATGCTAGTTGATGGGGCAGAAAACACCCGTGGACAGGGTGTGGGAAAGCGGGAAAACTAAGAAGCCCTCAGGGATCTAGACACAGAATCTGGAGAGGGCTGAGCTGCTGGGAGGAGGCAGGCCATATTGACAGCTGTCACCATTGGCAAGAGCAGGATGGCGGGGTCTGGGAATTCCTCCCAGGCAATGATGACCATAGGGAACTCCTAGGCTGGGTTTTTACCGTATGGGCATTTGGAACCAGTCCACTGTGGAGGAAGAAGGCCTGAGTCCTGAACTTGCCTCCTAAGCAGGGGGCTGCTGGGTCCTGCAGTGAGTTTCCTGCCACAGGTGTTTATGGGCCACAGGGCTTGTAGATCCGAGGTCCCCGAGGTGGTTTCAAGGCAGAACATATGGGAAGGTTTGAGAGGTGCCTATGTTGGCTAACTGGATCAGGTTGAAGGGGGGAGTCTGAGTTTCTACCACTGCACCCCAAGTCCTCATTGGTGTTTAAAGCTGTAAGCAGAATTCCTGATAGACTTGGTCTGGGTGTGGTGGGGTGATCTGGTGACTGGGGGGTGGCCGGGACAGGCCTCTAGTGGCCGTTCTTCTAACATCCCTGTTACAGCCCTCTTCCCTGTCTGGGACATCTTGGGGCATCTATTTCCTGCCCTGCCAGCTGTATTTCCAGGATCTACGGATGTGAGATTGTTTGTTCATTCCCTCGGCAGCTCTGTGATCCCATTCCTGTCTCTGAGCGCCTCTGAATTAGACCATTCCACCTCAAGGTCTGGAGGCCTCAGTACTTGTGAGCTGCTGTGACTTCCTGCTAAGCTTGGAGCTGGCAATGGCCAAAACATCAGGAGGGAGTCGAGGTGTCCTACAGAAGTGCTGGCTGTCGCTGCCAGCAGAGGTGCCAGCACCGAATTTCTTCCCAGGGCTCTGAGCTCTGAGCTCCATGAGGCTGGATGCACACTTGTATGGGTGCACGCCTGTGCTCAGGTATGTGAGCCCACGTGCACATATCAGGATCAGGAGTTTGGCTGTGTGTGAGTTCTCACTTGTCCAATCAGCAACAGTGTGAATGTGTTTACATTGTTGCGAATCACCTGGAAGGCATATACCAGGGCCTTCAGCAATCCAGGGCACCAGAATAAAAAGACTGATAGACAAATGGAAGACAGAAATAGTTCTAAGCTATAATTAGAAAAATTCAGAAAATTTAGAGAGGCATTGCTTTATTTTCCATACAGGGTGTTTTCTGATATTTCAAAAAAGTCCTGTCTGTCTGTCTGTCTGTCTGTCTGTCTGTCTGTCTATCTATCTATCTATCTATCTATCTATCTATCTCTACCTACCTATCTATCATCTGTCTGTCTGTCTGTCTGTCTGTGAGATAGGGTTCCCTTTGTAGCTCTGGCTGACCTGAAGCTCACTGTGTAGACCAGGCTGGTCTTGAACTCACAAAGATCCATCTGTGTCTGCCTCCCGAGTGCTGAGTTAAAGTCATGCGCTACTCCACTTACTTCTTTTGCCTAATCTTAAATTCTTTGCGGGGGCACAGGCAAAGATATTCATATGTGACCCCCACATTCAAGTTCTCTTAGGAATCATGTGGGGAGCTGGAGAAATGGCCCAGGGGTGAAGAGCTTGCCCCCCCCCCCGGGCCCGCATCAAATGCTTCACAGCCACCTTTAACTCCAGCTCTAGGGGGTCCTACACCCTTTAATGGACTCTTCTTGCCCCTGCACCCCCATGCACACGCCTCATACACACACACACACACACACACACACATATATATATATAATTACAAAGACATCTTACAAGTCTTCTCAGAAAGAGTCATGGTGGAACTTTGAGACACTGGAACACTGGTGACAGCAAGCTTTTGCATGCAATGAGCATGGTCGGGGCTGTGGGCGGGACTCCTCTCGGGGTCCACAGCACTCGCCGGCTATGCTCACACGGAAGCAGGCAGGTGTGAGGCGCTCCAGGGCTGCCATGTCCTTGGACTCACAGAAGGCCTGTTCTGGATGCTTTGGGGTACGCGAGCTTGTGGTGACATCTCTCTTGCCTGACAGAGGAGTCTTTTCTGACTCAGCCTCCGTCCCTTCATTGCAAGCGGGAAAAGAACTAAAACACCGAGAACGAGCTTTGTAGCTCTGCACCTTTGGAGATGTGGTCCTTCGTTCTTCATGGCCGAGGCTACACTGTCCCTGTGCCCAACCTCCAGGTTATATCGGTCCAAACGGGGAGGCCAGCAGGCTCATAGGTAACAGCTATGCTAAAAAGCTGTGGTAGGGACTAGAGATGTGATTCACTGGTCCAGCGCACACAGAGGTCTGGATTTGATCCCTGGTGCTGTATAACAACAGGAGTGGAGGCGCACAGCTGGAATCCCAGCCACTCGGGAGGCAGAGCTGAAGGATTGCAAATTCAAGCTACCTAGCAAATTCTAGGTCAATCTGGGCTACAAGAGACCCTGTTTCAAGCAAAGCAAAGCAAAGCAAAGCAAAGCAAAGCAAAGCAAAGGATTCCGTGGGAATGCGCAGTCCCACCATTCCAGAGACCACTATTGCAGCCTCTGGGGGTTGGGAAGGTGTGAGGCCTCCATCTGCCTGGAGAGAATACACACAGGGGAGCGAGGGAACAAAGACATGGTTTTAACAAGCTGGTGCCCAGAGGGGTTGGGCGAGCTGGTTCTGCCTTATCACTTGCCTTCAAATATACTTCCTGCCTCTGGCAACCCCTCTCCAAGCCTCTTTGATTACCTTGCACCATCCTATTTGAAAGAGCCCTGAGCAGCGGAGAGAGCATGCCCTAGAAGATACACACTGTTGTGCATGGAGAGATCATAACATCCCTAGCTAGGGCCAGCCCATTGCCCTGGCCAGGAGGCACCACCGCCAGGGGCAGGTGCTGTCCCACAGCTGTCTGTGTGAGCCCCAGTGTACCAGGTCTCTTTTAGTATCCCAGATCCTGATGCCAGCTGGGTCCGGAGCTGGAGTGTGGGCAGAGACAGGACCCAGTGCCTCTGATTTCAAGGAACCTGCATACTAGAAAGTTCCCTGGCTTACATTTTGCTATGGCTGCCGGGGACTACTGTGATGGCCAACCAACCTCCAGGAACTTTTCTACAAACAGCCAGAAGGAAGGACGGACAACTGTACAACTTAACCCTATGGGGAGGCAATACTCTGTGTGTGTGTGTGTGTGTGTGTGTGTGTGTGTGTGTATACTAATTCATGCAGATGCGTGTGTGCAGAGGTCAGCGTTAAGTCTTTCTCAGTTGCTCTCTCCCTTATTTTTTTGAGACAGAGTCTCCAGAATCTCTCACTGAACCTGGAACTCACTGATTCAGCAAGCCGGCTGTCGGGTGGGCTTCGGGGGTCTCTGCCTCTGCAGCACTGGGATTATAGATGTGCTGCAAGATACCCGCTTTTGACATGGGTGCTGGGGACCTAAACTCAGAACCTCAAGTTTGCAATGCAAACACTTTACCAAACAAACCACCTCCCCTGCTCCTGAAATCGGTGTTTCTTCTTCTTCCTCCTCTTCCTCTTCTTTTCCTCCTCCTCTGCCTTATCCTTGCCCCTTCTCTTCCCCTCCTCCTCTTCTTCCTCCTCCCTCCATCCCTCTTCTCTCTCCTCCTCCAGCTTCTGAACCTCCAGTATGCCTTGCTTCCCAGAGCAGCTTAAGGGTCAACTTTCATGGGGTCCCACGTTTTTGGATTTTGCCTTTAACCAAAGCGGCGCTCTGCCACCACGTTGGGAAACTCATACCCTCCAGTCTGTGAACTCTGTGACGCTCTGCAGCGGAAACATCTGGGCCCCCCACCCGCCCCAGTGAGCACGCTGCTCAGACTGCCGTAAGTCACGACAGCACGTCCAGGGTTTTATTGCAGTTATGAATTATGGATATGACCCGAGCTGTGCAGTTCTCATTATTTTTTTTCCTGCTGTAATTAAGCCACAAATCATGCCTGAGGAATGGGAGGGTGACCGAATTAGTCAGGATTCGTTCATAATAGGCTGACCCTGGAAAAGCCATCCGAGAGGGGTCAGATGTTGGCCAGGTCCCAGGAGCCCGCCTAGGAGACAAATATGTCTCCTTGCCTAGGGTCTTAGCTAATAGACTCGGTGCATCCAACAGGCTAGTGCTGCCTGCTCACAGTTAACCCACTCCGTAACTGCATCTGGCCTCAGTGGACCAGAGAGAGACCATCACCACCAGGTGAGGACAGATGCTGATGGGACCAAGTGTTGCCAAAATGAAGATGAACTTGCTCATTCTGGGATTGGATAGAGCTGAGGACAGCATGTCCCATTCCCAGATTCTGAGACTCAAGGGGCTTTTCACTTTTGCACTATGGGAGCATGTGGATTGTGTACAGTGCACTCACACTGACTGAAAACGTTACCTGGAAAATCTAAGGAGGGGGGGGAGAGGGACAGGGACAGGGAAAGGGAGAGGGAAAGAGAGAGAGAGAGAGAGGGAGAGAGAGAGAGCGCATACTCACATACCTTCCAGTAAAATATATTCTACAATCGTACAATACAATGTTCTATTTAGTACATATACTCAGTACAATATATGACTCCATTATAGGCATCTGTAGGGAAAAACAAACCCTATAAGGTTGGGCCCTATCCAAGGTTTCAGACACCCACTGGGGAATCTTGGGATGTGTCCCCCTCACATAATGGGGGACCACTGTCATTTCTGAAATGAACTTTTAATTGAAATATAATGCACATATAAAAAGAGCTCTCAGCTGATGACTTTTCAGGCTGTGCAATGGGCACCTAGGTCAAGGTTTGCTGCTATAGAAAAAAAAGAAGCAGATTTTAGGATCCCCCAGAGCCTGTGGTCGGCTAGGACAAGGCTGTACAAATATCTCCGCACTGTTAATGAAGACAAAGCCCAGACAGACACGCTCTTCTATAAACTGGACATGTCTAGAGCTGGTATAGACTGCTGCTCCAGGGACCCCAGAGCACAAGAATCAGGTGGTGGTGGAGATGGGGAGGAGCTTCTGTTCTGACCATCCTGGAAAATACAATTGTCACATGGTGTCTGGCAAGTAACATATACCGGAAACTACATAGCTGTTATTATGGCTGTTCTTTCCGTCTTCTCTTCTTATTGTTATTCTGCATCTGGAAGCTCAGTGCTATGTGAAAGAGATAAAGGCAGAACATCCAGGGGTGTGATGTTTTCCTAAGGAAGCCCCATCAGGTTGCCAGGGCCCCCAACATGTCTGTTGAAAGCCCCTGGGTTCTAGGTCAAGTCCAAATTCTTAGCTCTTGCTGCATTCTTACTGCACTGATTAGAATTTTAAGTTAAAGCAGTAAAACTCACCACCCCTCTTGAAGAAGAAAGGATGTTTTAAAAGGATGTTAACAGGCTGGGCCTATAGCTCAGCCATAGAACTGTAAACTTCCCTAGCATGCCTGAAGCCCTGGGGTTTGGTCCCAGCACAAAGAGACCAAGTATGGTGGCACGTACATGTAATTCCAGAACTGGAAAAGTGGAGGTTTTACTACTTTTCAAAAGTTCAAGGTTAATAGAGAGTTTGGGGTCAGCCTAGTATACAAGAAATACTAGCAGCATTTAGAATTTTGTGGGGAGTCAGGAGTACTTGTTTGGAGGATTCTGCCCTAAAGGAGGGAGCAGTGCCACCATCATAAGACAGAGGTTATAGCTGGTGCTGACCCTGCTAGCCAGGGACTCACTACTGGAGCCCTTGCTACCCTGGGCAAGCTGGGGTCAGCAGGATGAGTTCCCAAGCTGCCTTTTCACCATTCTATGATTGTCTTCCATTGGAAGATTCAAGGTCACATGGTGATGACCTAGCTGCAAGGGAGTCTTGGAGTTTCTAGGCAACGTAAGATTCCCTTGATGAGATCCTGAGGTTCAGAAGGAGAGTGCACAACCTCTGAGGAGTTATGGAGCATCAAGCATGCCCTTGGTGCTCTCCTGGTCCTGTGAAGTTCTGGGAAGGCTTGTCGGGTAGTTCACACCGGCCATTCTGGTTTCCCTTCCATCCCCCAAAGAAAGGAGCACTCAAGGTCCCCCAACCCAGAACAACACCCGGGGCCCACAGCAAAGGAGAAAGACCTAACAGGAGACAGGCTGGAGGGCGTGCCTCTGTTTCCAAACTAAGCACATTTCCCTCCCAAAGAGTGTGGAAGGACACGGTAGGCGGGCTCATTTGTCTCCTCTGAAGGGCAGGCGTGCTGTTGGCCTGGTCTACGTGAGAATCTGGCACGCGGTGGGTAATTCAAAGCGAAGCCTTGGATGTTTTTCTAATGAGTCTGGACCACTTTCCACTCAGTTGCCATGCCGCTGTTCAAATCAACGTTGTCTTCACACTTAATGGCAAATGACAGTGTTTATATAGAAGGCAGGGGCAGGCGGAAGCATATGGATCCCACTCGTCTCCCTCCCGAGCCTCCGTCTCCACTCTCCTCTGCCTTCGCTGTCAAGTTGGGTCATGGTGGGTGAGAATGGGAACCCCAGAAGCCAGTGACATCTGCGTGAGGGCAGAGAACAGAGGTCAGCCTTGGGGAGGGAGGTGTCTGTCTGTTTTTCTCTCTCTCCCCGTGTGTGTGTGTGTGTGTGTGTGTGTGTGTGTGTGTGTGTGTGTGTGTACATGGTACTTGTTTCACATTCATTTCTATAGGTCTCAATATATGTCTTCGGGTTTTTATTGCTGTGAAGAGACACCAAGACCACAGTGACTCTTATAAAGAAAAAGTATCCAACTGGGGTGGCTTGTTTATAGTTTCAGATGTCAGTCCATTATCATCACGATGGGGAGCAATGGTGTGGTGCTGCAGGAAGTCAACTGAGACACTAGGCACTATCCTGAGCAACCTCACAGACTACCCCAACAGTGACACACTTCCTTCAACGAAGTCACACCTCCTAATAGTGCCACTCCCTATGAGATTATGGGGGATAATTATGTTCAAACTACCACAATACAAAAGCACCCATAATTAAAAAAGGCCACGGACCCCTTACATTCCTGGCCCCACAGATCCTATCCTCCCCTAAGTCCCCTGATATTTTCCCTGGAAGATCCATCCAGCATGCATCCTCCCACTCTCCTAAGGGTGGTATCTAGGCAACTCCATCCCATAATCTCTTCCTCCTATGGTTCTTTCCACTTCTCTCTTTTCCTTCCTGTTCTGCCTTGCCCTCAAATCTGAAGATCTTAAATCTTGGGGCTTATCACCTTGGGGAAACAGGTTCTCCAGGTCTGGTGACGCAGGCCTACAACCCCAGTCATTTGGGAAGATGAGGCAGGAGGATTGCAAGCTCAAAGCTTGCCTGGATGGCTGCATGGATTCCATGCTATAATAGGTAAATCAGAGAGGTCCTGTCTCAAATTTGTGTGTGTTCATGCATCTGGGTTTGCAAAGATGTTGCAAAGAGGCCACTTGTTTGTCCCGGATTCCCAGAACCAAATAATCACACAGAAACCATATTATTTAAATCACTGCTTGACCCATTAGCTATAGCTTCTTATTGTCTAACTCTTACATCTTAATTTAACCCATCTCCATTAATCTGTGCATCACCATGAGTTCATGATCTACCAGCAAAGCTTCAGCACATCTATCTTCGGTGGTGGCTCCATGACACCTCTCTGACTCTGCCTTTTTTTTTCTCCCAGCATACATTCTACCTTTCCCTGCCTAGTTCTGTTCTTCCCTGCCATAGGCTCAAAGCAGTTCTTTATTCATTAACCAATAAAACCAACACACAAACAGAAGGACCTCCCATACCACAAAGACATATCCACGGAGAGATCAGAACGCGATGTCAGGGGTCCTCTTCCATCATGCCCTGTCAAGCCCTATTGTCCTGAGATAGTGGTCTTACCAAACCACAAGCTCTCCTTTTTGGCCAGGCTGACTGGCCAATGAGCTAGCTCTCTGGGATCTGCCTGTTTGCCCTGTCCCCTCAATGCTGGAGCCACATACATAGCTACGTCTAGATTTTTATTTGGTGCTCAGATTTGAACTCAGGTCCTCACATCTTCACGTTTGAAGAGCAAATGTTCTATTCACTGAGCAGTCTCCACAGGCTCCTGGCTCTCTCTCTTAAAGGAAAAGGGACTGGGAGTGCAGGTCAGTGGTGGAATGCTCACCAGTTATGTACAAGGCCCTGAGTTCTATCCTCAGCGCCGTTGTGAAAATAAAGACAAAAGGAGATAGTCTCCTGGTGATGGTGCACTCTGGACCTTAGGGGACCCCTGTAAGGTAATCCTGCTCCAGAGGGTCTCTCTCTCTCTCTCTCTCTCTCTCTCTCTCTCTTAAAGATTTATTTATTTATTATATATACAGTGTTCTGCTTGCATGTATACTTGCAAGGCAGAAGAGGGCACCAAATATCATTACAGATGGTTGTGAGCCACCATGTGGTTGCTGGGAATTGAACTCAGGACCTCTGGAAGAGCAGTCAGTGCTCTTAACCTCTGAGCCATCTCTCCAGCCCCAGAGGGCATCTCTTCCATAAAGCCTTGCTGTTGCCACCTGCCCATGTCTATGGACCATCTGGGCACTGGATCATCCTCCTTAGAACATGAGAGTTGAAGCTGGAGGTCACAAGTCTTTCATCTGCTCAAGTCCCAGGGTGGGCAGGATGGTACCCTGAGGAGTTTCCTGGCTTCCACCCTGATCTTACCTCCAGCATTTCTTGCCCCATCTCTGCTTTATTTTCCTACCTTCCTTGTGTCTACAGATATGCAGGTCATTCCTTCCCAGGCTAGCTGTGCTGTTGTTAGCATGCCTGATCACCCTCCTAGCTACCCACAGAACACTCACTGCATCTGACTTTCTGCCTGCCCACACTCCCCTCCTATGACCCTTGCTATAGTCTCCCTACAGGATTCATCCTGTCTGAGATGCTGCAAACCCCAATGAAGGCAGGGGCACTGGGTTGTGCGCTCAGCATGGCACTGCCAGACTTTCCCAGGTGGATGGTGCAGTGTCCTGTTTGATGTCTGCAGTGACATGGTCACAGTGATCCTGATTTTCCCTTCAGTGCCTGGACTTGCATTTCCAGCTAGGTAATTAGAAATAACCAAGCAAGCAATGGAAAAGCTTAGAAGAAACACCAGTTAACACCTGGTTTCCATTTCTTTTTTTTTTTTTTTTCCCTTTAGGCCCCTTTGACCCCACAGGGGAAAAGTTCCAAATGTTTATAACTACAAATAATGTGTGTGTGGGGGGGGATCTTTAAGTCCGTATTTCACCTGGAGAGATGGCTCAATGGTTACAAGCCCTTGTTGCTCTTGCGGACAACCTGGGTTCAGTTCCCAGCACCCACATGGCAGCTCACAATTGTCCTTAACTCCAGTTCCAAGAGGGAGTTCACCCCCACCCCGATGCCCAGTCTCCTTGGTCATCAGAAACGCTAATGGGGCACATACAGGCTGGTGGGAAAAGCACCCGCACACGCAGAGGAAAGTAAACCTTTTGAAATTCAGTACTTCCCGTCGTGGTGGACTGTAGGAATGTCCTCCCTGAAGGAAGGTGGTTCACTGTGTGTTTCTTGGCATAGTCACAGTTTGGTACAGGTAGAACCCAGATTGGGGTTTGAGACAAATGACATAAAGACCCACTGGAATCCTGAAAACACAGAGGCTGGCCTCTACAAGAACAGATTTCTTCTGAAGTTCCAAGCATCTTCTGGCACCAGAGACTGGGAAGGAATCTTGGGAATCCAAACTAATGTCCTATTTCAGAGTTGTAGCCATGAGAATTCACAATCTGTCCAGCAGAGGGCGCACAACTGAACAAGCCGTGGCCAGGTCCTGAGAGGGTGATTACCAGTTTGATTGTGGCTCCGCCACAGTGTGGAGACTGTCTTTGACACTCCTTCCCAGATGGATGGAATGAGAATTGCCCAGGCATTTGAAGACTTAGTCCCTGCTAGGAGACACTGTTTAGGGAGGTTTAGAAGGTGTAGCTTTGCTGGAGGAAGTGTTTCCAAGTGTTTCCAGGGGTGGGCTTTAAGAGTTCATAGCCTGGTCCTACTGGTCTGCTTTCTCTGTTTCCTGCTTGTAACTGACTTGTGAGCTCTGAGCTTCATGCCTGCTGCCGTGCCTGCCCCTTGCTGTCATGCTTCCCCGACCCTCTGCAACTGTAAGCCCAAATGGCTCCAAACCTTTTATATCCATCTCTACAAGTTTGCGTTTTCTTCCTAAGGACTTTTCATTGTCTTTTTAGTCATCTTAGAGACCTTATTTGTGTGTGTGTGTGTGTGTGTGTGTGTGTGTGTGTGTACATTCATGTACTCATGATTGTATGTAAACACGTGGATTCCGGCTCACACATGTGTGGGGTACCTATGTGTGGGAACATGTGACGATGTGGAGGCCAGAGGTTGATGTCAGGTGTTCTTCCATCTCTAACCAATCTGCTGAGACAAAATCCCTTGCAGATTCCAGACCCCAGACCTTGCTTGATGTGAGATTCCCCTCTGTATGCTGTGAATACGTTTTATTACTATTGGTTAATAAAGAAGTTTCTTTGGCCTATGGCAGAGCAGAATATAGCAAGGAAGGAACTCCAAGCAGAGACAGAGGAGGAAAGAAGGTGGAGTCAGGCAGATGCCAGGTAGTCGCCCAAGAAGCTAGAGGTACCAAACCATGAGCTTCATGGTAAAATATAAAATAATAGAAATGGGTTAATTTAAGATGTAAGAGTTAGTTAATAAGAAGCTTAAGATAATATGCCAAAGAGTATATAATTAATATTAAGCCTCAGAATGGTTATTGCATGAGTGGCTGCAGGAGCTAGTGAGTGGGACCTGGTGGGCGGAGAGAAACCTGTTCAGGGGGACCAGCAGAATGGAGAATATTTGTAATTACACTTACTGATTCTGGCAAGTCTGGTTGGCCAGCTTGCCTCAGTGACCCCAATCTCTGCCTCCTAAACTTTGGGGTTATAAGCAGATGACCACACCTCCCAGTTTTCACACAGGTTTAGGGATCTGAACTCAGGTCCCCACACTTCATGGTAAGTTTTTTTTTTTTTTTCCACTGAGCCATATCTCCATTCCCTGTAGGTTTTAAAAGTTGTTATTAAGGAAGGAACATCCCCCAAGTACACATATCTTATCTGTTCTTGCAGATATGTTAAGAGAAAGTAAATCTATTGACTTTGGCGTGTTTAGCGTGTATCTGGCATATTACCGAGCTCTCGGTTTTAAAAGTCTTTTGATTATTCCCCTGGGTTTTCTTGCCATATCATTCTGTCTGAAAGCAACATGATTCCCTCACGCCCTCAGAAGCTATTGCTTTTTTTCTTTGCTTTGTTCAGAAATGAGGGGGATGAGAATTCCGGAACAGTGTGGCCAACATATGTCGTCCCTGCCATCCTTTCCTGCTTTCAGAGAAACTGCGATGTCTGTGGTTCTCAGTATGAAACGTGGCGTTAAGCTTGAAATTCTGCTGCTTTTTCTAATTTGACATTTTTCCCCCTAGAAATTTGAACTAAGAGTGGATACCAACCCTTGTGAGGTGCCGTTGTGGTATTTGTGGTATTAACAGGTTAGCTGCTATTAAGCCCCCTGCCTTCCAAGTTTCCCTACGTAGTCCTGGAGAAATTCATCACAAATGAATTGGGTACTTCAGTGCGCTAAGGCATGCCTGTTTTCCCACTTGCATTTCATCCAGGCGAGATGAAAGCATGCAGAGATGTGTGTTTGCATGAACATGTGTGACCTAAGGTCTCTGTGAGGGCCCTCACATTTGCCAGCATGGGTTGAAGCTCTGAGTAGAGGTTCAGTGAGAAGAGGCGAACCAAAGCCCACACACCCTCTGCTTGAACACTGAGAAGCTGTGAGCTAATGAACGGATCGCTGGAGAGACAGGGTCTTATGTAGTTCTGGCTAGTCTTGAACTCACGTGTAGCTGAAGTGACCTTGAACTCCTCCTCCTCCTCCTCCTCCTCCTCCTCCTCCTCCTCCTCCTCCACCTCCTCCTCCTCCTCCTCCTCTTCCTCCTCCTGCCTCCACCTTCCAAGTTCCAGGATCATAGTTTTTTTTTTTATTTTTTTATTTTTTTGACGGATCTTCCCCCACAGAACCCTGGTGGGTACAGAGTAGCTATGTAGACTAGGCTGGCTTCCAACTTGGAGTTATTCCCCTGTCTCTGCTTCCCAAGTGCTGGGATGATAGGCATGCATTACTATACCCAGCTTAGAAGTTCTGTTTTGAATAGACCAAACTCTTCCTCTGCAGCAGAGCAGGACACCCACTGTCCTCCTGTGGCCCCTGGAGCTCACTAGTGTGTGCTGTCTTTTATCTTTCCCCTTTGTGTCTGCAATGCCAGGCGATGCTGCAATGACTATCCTCCTCATATAATCAGGGAGCACCTGCAACAGCTGTGTTTCTGTTGTAACGGCGGGCACCTCTTCCTGCTGCATCAGTGCGGTGGCGTGCAGGGACCACGGCTGAGTCCAGCTGTGGGTGTCAGTTCCCCCGTGGCAGTTTGCACCTTCTAACATGATGAAAGTCTGCAGTAGGAAGAGAGCTTCCAGCTCAGCCCCAGCTTGACTCCCCATGACCTGTGCCCAGCCATTCAGTGTCTCCAGAGACAGAGATGTGCCATCTAGTTCTGGCAGGCCATCAATAGCACTGGCAAGCACTTTATGGTTTATGAGGCCTCAGGCCTCCCTGGACTATAACCCATTGGAAGGCAGTCCACCCCTGCCACTAGGAGTTTCATTAAACAAGCTTGTGGTTTCTTGGAGAGCCTTTGCCCATTCATACAGGCGACCTCTGTTTAATCCTTAATGACTGTCTTTACTGGTCTCCAAGATGCTATATAAGTCTTTAAGACACTCAGGTTAGCATTATATATAAAAACCCTTTTTAGAGACAGTGGGCAGGATCTCTGAAAATCTACCATCATCCATTCCGTGTAATTACCAGTTGGCACTGGATAGGTAGGACAGAGTGGCTGGGGGGCGGGGGGAGATTGGCTAATGGGGAGTGGCTAAGGGGAAGTGGCTAATGGGGAGTGGCTAAGACGGATTGGCTAATGGGGGGTGGCTAAGGGAATGCTGAAACAGAAGTGTTAGCAAGGTCCAATGCAACATGAAAGGAGCTCATCCCCTGCATCAGTTAGTCCTCAAAAGAACGATGTTGCGGGCACATGGCTACCCACGTTAGCCCTCCGCAGACCACTGTCGTTTCCCACGAATCCTCTGACCTCATCCTGGCCTGCTGCTCTTGCAGTCCAGCCCCGGTACCTTTCTCTGCTCTTGACGGCTTCTGCAGCACTGGCTAGCACAGCTTGGCCTGGAGCAAGTCCACGGCCTGCACTATAGTTGACTGTACACGCCTCTGGAGCCAGCTCCTCAGTTTTGATAGACTCCAGGCTGGCACTGTGGCCCTTGCCCTTCTGTTAGCCACACCTGGCTTCTGAACGAGCCCGGGGTTCGGCAACTGTTCTCTCCTCCATGTATGCAGTCTTCCAGGGGACGACTGTACAGCCCGCACTCTGCGGGGAGATTGCCCACACTGGGTCAGACTTAACCTTTTCACCCGTCTTCTTTCACTCCGGTGTCTTCTGTGAACTAGCCCACAGTCATCGCAGCCTTCTAGAAGCTCACTGCACAGCGTTTGGCCTTCCATAAGTTCTTCCCCAGGGACTCTGGCTCTCCACAAGTCCTGTGGAATTTGCCCTCGAGTGACCCAGACTGACCCCTTTGTCTTCATCGTCCTTCTCTCATTGCTTCACCCCTTTAGGGACACAATTTACCCGTCAGCTTCTCATTCCGATCCTCCAAAGCTGCTTCTGAGTCATACAGACACATCCCACCTCAAAACTCCGCAGCTCTCCCGAGGTCCCTGCTGAACCCACCTCCTCCCAGACTCATGGTTCTGTGTGACTCAGAGAACAAGGCATCAAACGCTGCCCCTCTCCTCTCAAACACTGTGTCCTCAGGCATGCCAGTCCTTCCCTCTGTCACCTTCCAGTCTCTGATGCTGATGGGGACCTCCGCCGGTGCTAACCAAGTGTCCCCAACAAGTTGTATGAGCCAGGGACCAATTTCCTGCACACTGCCTTGGGTTACCCAGTCTTGTCTCCGGGGGTGGGGGTGGGGGTGGGGGGCATTTCAGTCCTCCCCAGTTTCTCTACTTCTACAGCATTTATATTGATCCCAAAGCCACACAAGCCTCTCCGTGACAGGCCTTTCATTGTTTGTTTAAAAGTCTTTCCCTTAGTATGGCAGGATGGCTCAGTGGGTAAAGGTGCTTACTACAATCAAGCCTGATGATCCGAGTTCAGTCCCTGGGACCCACAGGGTGAAAGGTGATTGACTCATACAAGTTGTCCTGACCTGCTGCCTCCACCTTGGTATATGCATATCTTTCCCAGCTTAATAAAAATATGGAAAACAAAATGTTAAAGTGTTTCCCTCTTCAGGCAGTTCAGGTGCTGGGTATCCTCTGATTACAGTTTCTCTTGCTTGGCCATTGCTGAGAACCCGTGTACCGATTCATGGATCCCCCTTCCTGTCTATAAAAGGATGGACCTGAGGGGCGACTCCTATTGTGTGTACTGTGCTCTCCTCCTCCTAGCTCTCCAATTCTTCCCATGGAGTCCAGATGTGTGGATCCCAGGAAAGGCCCTTCACCACAGGTCTAACGTGTGCTCTCTCTCCTGTTTGACTCTGCAGCTGTAGGAAGCAGCAACCCAGCCCCTCCATCTCATCCTCTTCCACCCAGTTTACCCACAAAAGCAGAGATCACCCAGAGGACGCTAGTCTCATGTACCTTTCCCATGGTAATGCTTCCTTTAAACGAGCAAGTTCCCTCCGAGCAGCCAGCCCAGCCCCAGCTGCACACATTACACACCGCAGCGGCCATGCAGCTGCAGGGACAGCTTTCTGATGATCCAGTTGCAGGGCTCAGACTCTCGGGTACCACAACACGTTCCCTAGGCCTTCCACCATTTCAAGCTCAGTTGGTAGAGCAGGAGACTCTTAATCTCAGGGTCACAGGTTTGTGCCCCAAGTTGGTTACCAGATGTAGTGTGAATTCTAATTAGTCTTAACAATACAAACCCAGAGTCAGATGGTAGAAGGTGAAAGCAGAAAGATCAGAGAAGCAGAGCAGCCAGCCACTGGTTCTTACCTCTATGAAATCCTCAGACTGAATGAGGTATCCTGCTGCATCCCGTCTTTATACGTCCTCAGACTGAATCCTGAGTTCCTGTCTCCTCCCGTCTTAAATTCCTCTCTCTTGGCCCAGCCATATCACTTCCTGCCTCTGCCTCCCTAGTGCTGGGATTAAAGATGTGAGCCACCTTTGCTTGGCTCTTCTGGGAAGAGATGGGAACTCTGGGAAAGAATCAGAGAGCCAGAGATTCGCCAGCCAGACACAGAGGAAGTGAGACTCAATACTGAGTAGAGATAACAAGCCACACAGCAGAACATAGATTAATATATAAACTGGTTGCATTTTAAGAGCTAGTTGGGAACAAGCCTACATTAAGGCCAAGCTTTCATCATTAATAATAATAATAATAATAATAATAATAATAATAATCCTCCATGCCATTAACTTGAGAGCTGATGGCACAGAGAAAGACCAGCTGTGTTCCCTATCGGTTCCTAAAGGGCAGCTGGAGGGAGGGCTTCCAAAATGTCCTCAGCCTGCCCCAGGCTCCTTTGGGATCAGAGCTCTGGCTCCTGCCACTCTCCTGTCCCCACTCGTCCTCCCTCCCTCCCGAGTCCCCATCCTCTATCTGCTCCTGGAACACACTGAGGTCCTTGGATTATCCAGGCTGCTCCCTGTTCAGGACGCATGCTGTTTCTTCCCTGGGGCACCCTCTCCCAGGCAGGGATCTGTCTTTCTCTACCACAGCTCTGGTGTGGGAGGCGGGATGAATCTGATGGAGAACTCTCCCACCTGCTGTGAGAATACAGACCAGGTCCCCTTCTCGGGTATCTTTTCTTTTCTTTTAAAGATTTATTTATTTATTTACTATGTATACAACATTCTGCCTCGATGTATGCCCGCACGCCAGAGCAGGGCGCCAGATCTCAGTACAGATGGTTGTGAGCCACCATGTGGTTGCTGGGAATTGAACTCAGGACCTCTGGAAGAGCAGCCAGTGCTCTTAACCTCTGAGCCATCTCTCCAGCCCCATCTCTTGTTTTCTTAATTATAGTGCCCTTCCCTTCTATTCTGGCTCCCACAGAGGGCCATCCTTACCCAGCTTGTCACTAAGTCAGCAGGAGGGCCAAGATAAGACCAGATTCTAGGCTATTGGCCACACACTAATACCTTCAGAGGGGCTGGGAGTGGGGAGGACAAGGTTCAGCATGTTCTGGGCTCTGACAATGTCTTGGGAGTGACTGTATGCTAGGGTAGGGTATGTCCGGAGGGTGACAAGACCCTGGGCAGTGATGGTACCCAGAGGATAGTAAAGCTCTAAGGGTGACAATGACTGGGACAGGATAGAGCCTTGATGATGAGATATTAAGGGGTCACTGAGAGGTGACGGTAGCCTAGGTGGTGGCAGTACACTGAGGAGTGATGGAGCCCCAGGGGTGACTCTTCAGGGGCCCTGAAGATGACAGTCTCTGGAGAGCTGAGCCAGCAGGAATATCCTGCCTCACGAGTTCTGCAGAGAGCAGACGGCCTGGTGCTCAGTGAACAGACCCACTCAATCAGCGTGTCTGACAGCAGCTCACCCTCCAGCTGCCTCATCTTGCCCAGCTCTGGGAAGATGAAGAAGAAAGTGCTGTTGGTGTCAGCAGGCTTCGTCTTGGGCCGTCACTGTGCGCTGCAGCTCTGGGTCACGGAGGAAGCAGTAGTGAGCTGGTTGCTTCTCCGTGGGGACCGGCACAGCATAGTGTTCATCCGCAAAGAACCCCTCAGGCTGGTGGTACTCAGGCCAAAGGGATGTGTCCCCATGGCCGCAGGGAAGAGAAACACCGCCATTTACCTTTGGGAGAAGCATGAGGGTCCCGTCACCCTCCTTGTAGGCAGCAAGGACGAAGGAAGGCGGCCTGGCAGTGGTTGCTGAGTACACGCCTGGACGTCATTCTGGCAGGGTGACTCATTTCTGACCTGTTCTTATGGCTCAGGGGACCCTGGGGCTGAGATTCCCATGTTTCTGTCTCCTTACTTAGTTAGAGTGGTTAGTGAGGAAAGCCTGGTCCAGCAGTGTAACGGTGTTAAACAGACATTGACATGCGTGTGTGACAGCTTGGTCCCAGGGGTGGTGTTATTGGAAGATGGTGAGGTTGGGGGGGATTTTTCCAAGTCACTGAGGTTGTGTCAGAGGAAGGTTGTGGGTTCCCAGTCTTTCCCCCTTCTCGTTGCCTCCTGGTTATGAATGAAGATATATATATATACACACATACATATGTATATACACATATATTGATATATAAATGATATAACATACATAATTTGCCCATGCTATCATGCTATAAGTGTTGCACCCCAAGGGTCTGAAGCAACAGGGCCTACTGATCAGGGTGGAAATGTTCACCTGTGAGCCACGGGAACCTTTTCTCCTTGCAAGTTAACTGTCCTGGTCATGTTTTAGAGCGGATGGGAAGGCACAGCAATGCCCTCCCACCTCTACAGTGTCTCTGGGAGGCAGTGAACGCTAAGAAAATCATGTTGCCGTGGGGCAGCTCCTCTGAAGCAGATGTAGATGAGGTAAGGCTCCCAGGGCCCATTTGCCAGGCCTCAGTTTCCTCATCTTTCAGGTCTCTACGTCTTTAGGATGTGATAAGAGATAAAGATTTGCCAGGTGCAGCGGCACATGCCTTTACCCGGGCGGCAGAGGCAGGGAGGAATCTCTGGGAGTTTAAGGCCAGCTGGGTTTCTATAGTGATTTCCAGACTAGCAGGACTACGTAGTGAGATTGTCTAAAAATTAAATACGCATAGAGCCAGCATGTAAGAGTTTCGCTGTGGATGGAATGTGCCCGTGTGAGCTTTCTTAAACATGAGTCCCGTAATTACCCACAGGTGCGTACTCGAGTGACACTTGGTAGAACAAGTAAACTCCCTTTCTTGGTGTCTAAAATTCTGAATCCTAGTGCCAGAAAAGTGGCTCAGCAGGAAAAAGTACTTGCTGCACAAGCTTGAAAGCCCGAGTTCGATCCTTGAAACCTCAAAATGCCTGGCGCTTTTGTCCTGGCACTCTCTGGACAAGATGGGGCGAAGACAGGAGGATCTGATGGAAGCTCTGGGCCAGATAGCCTGGAGTACTGCATGCAGGGGCAGAAACAAGAGACCCAGCTCGACAAGGTGGGCGGTGAGAGTTGACTCTTCAAAAGTTGTCCTCTGACTTCCTCATGTGCCATGACAGGTACATGTACACACGCACACACACAAACACACACACACACACACACACACACATACGCACAGAGAGAATTTCTCTCTGGGCATGGTGACTCGCACCTATAATCCATCTCTTAGAAGGCAGAGGCAGCAGCTTAGGTGGCATCTCATTCATGGCCCTGTCTCAAAACAGCAAGACAACAAAATCTATTCTCTCATCTGTGAGTTGGGGACACCACTGTCGGCCTTCTCTGCTGAGATGTGCATTGCTTCTCTTGGATGACAGGGTTGAAGACAGCGCTGAGTGACTGAGACCCACGCCTGCTGCTCTTTAAGTATGGCTGGGCCCCTAAGGGAACAAATCAGGAAAAACCAGCACCCGCCACTGTCTTCTCACAAATGGCCACTAGGGGGCATGCGAGGCTGGCTGATCGTCCCAAGCCAGGCGAGCGTGGAAACAGCCAGCCTGCTTCATGGAGGGCCATCCATTTTGCTTTCTGACCAGTAGGTGTCCTCCTCTGCTTCTCTATTTAGGACCCTTCCCATTTTCACACACCCTTCCCAGATTTTCTGGAGGAAGGGAGTTGGCACTCTGTAACTCAGGGTCCTGGAGCTGTTTACAGGGCTACTCAAAGTGAAGCTCATAGACCCCCTGTGGTGGAAACACCTGTGAGGAAAGGGAGCCCATCTCCCAGTGCGTCCTGGACTTTCCCAGCCCCTGAAGTAGAACCACCCAGGATTGGTGTGAGACTTGTCTTTCAAACAGGATCCCCCAGCAGCGCACACTGAAGGTGGGGAATTTGTCCTTTGCACGCGAACTCAACAAGTAGCATAGGTGATGGATCCCCTGCCAGTGCCACTGGAGGCCTTCAAACGAGCATCAGGGACACGGCCACCACATTTCCCGAGTTCCTTCTTACTGTCAGTCAGCACAAGAGCCTCCATTTGCTGCAGGGAGTGAGACTGAGTACGGCGGAGGCTGATGTCGGGATGACCTCTCACCTCTGAAGAACACGTGATCCACCACAGCCGCTGTAGTGTCCTGGCTGAGAGCCTCACTCCGGGCCCAGAACCTCTCCTGGTTCTGCTTCTGCCTGGCAACACGTGGTTGGGCCTCTCCCAGGTCCTGAGTGGTCTGGGTGCCCAAGCCAAGAGCCTCTGCTGGCCTGTAGTAAAAACAGCTGGGAGTTCTGCTCTAGCAACTGAATCAGCGGATCATGTAACCAGGCCCGCCCTCAGCTTCAGCACCATGGAGAGGTTGAAACCCACGACAACCAGGGTCTGAGCTGTACCGGCTGCGTGTGTGTGTGTGTGTGTGTGTGTGTGTGTGTGTGTCCAAGGAGATGCTGGCCAGAGAGAAGAGAACGTTTTCTCCTGGAGCAGGAAGGGCCAGCTTCCTGTAGGGGTGGAAGGCAAAGTCTATGTTGCTCACGGAGACTTTGTGGCAGGGCAGAGCCATGGGACAAAGGTTCATGACATCAGAAGCTCCTGGGTCAGCCAGGGCCAGACCAGCCGTGAGTGCGGTGGTCAGCGCTTCCTCCATCCTCCATGTTCCTTGGTCTGAAAGCAACAGTGGCCTGGAAGACAACAACAATAATGACAAGTATACACGGGTTTTCCGGGGCACTGGCTCTGGGCCAGGCCCTGTACCCATGCTTCCTGGGAGACCTCACCTAGTCCTACTGGGGAAGATATGGTTCTTCCATCTTGACTGAACAGACGAGAAAATACAGGCTTGGGAAAGCAGACTAGGGCCATTAAACTAAGTAGGAGATGGGGGTGGAAGCTGGACTTGACCCCAGCCTGGTGGAGGTGGGGCAAATCTTCAAGGGAGGCAGAAAACAGTCTGCTGGAAACACATGCACACACACATGCGTACACACACACACACACACACACACACACACACACGTGTCTGCTGGGAGTGCCCTGGGATCAGAATGCACCCAAGACTTGACTCTATGGGCCACCAGGGTGCTCACGCCTCCTCCATGTCTGTCCCTGGAGTTGAGAGTAGCTAAGTTCTCTGTAATTCTTTTCATGACCCAGAAGGGGCTCCTGATGACACTTGTCCTGGATCGCAGCAGGGTGTCTCCTCTGATGGCTCTAGTTCCTCTTCCAGGGGACCCGCCTGTGACTCCTGGCACCATGGGACGCAATGTCAGACCTCTCCTTCTGCCTCAGGACCTTGGCCTTTGCTGCCAGCTGCTCAGAGCCCAGGTTTATGGTCATTTGCACAGCTCAGAGACTCATGTCCGCTCTCCTCATCTGGAGCTGCCTCACCCCGGCTCTGGCCTTCTCCCTCTGTTTGTTTTTCCTTCCTGCTTCTGGGATGCTGTGTCTGTTGGTCCAGCTTTCCCAGCAAGAAGTTAAGTTCACAGGGAGGTACTCTGCTGCCTCCTACACTGCTTATATCCCAGGGCTTGGTGTCGAGCATTGCAGATTTCCCAGATGGCTCATGCCACCCAACTTTGAGGACCTCATCCCAGAGATACGGACCCCCACCTCAGATCACAGATCCCTGACCTTTCTCTGTCTCCCACTGTAATAAATGATCTTCCTCTGCTCACTCTGGGTTTGGGTTAATTATTGGCAGGCTTTGACCACAGGCCCTGATGTCATCTCCCCATGTGGCCTTGGACAGCCTGGAACTTGAACTCCAGTTCAGCGCCTGTCAAGAGAAACCCCACGTTCCAGGAAACTAAGCCTGCTGGGAAGCCTCTCGTCAGCAAAGCCTCCTCCATGAAGAGGACCAGCCTGTTCCCTTCTGCGCATGCCCATCTGCCTTGGTGAATGTCCTGGCTTGCTGATAAGACCAAAGCTCCGCTCTCATTAGATTTAACAATCATACGTTCATCATACATGCATGCGTGCGTTCATTTACACATCCATGCATGCATTCCTTCACTGCTGCTGTGCATCAGGACTCGAATTGTATGCAGAGGATAGGCTATGGGCCACAGTTGCTGGCCTTGCGTCTGGGGGCTGGGGCAGACACCATGGAGACCGGGGTGGTGTAGTACCTGCTAGGCCAGGCTGATGACAGACCACCTCAGGTCTGGTGTCCCGCCCAGCAGTTATATTCTCTTACTTCACTGACTCTTGTTGGTAAGGGTGCTGGTTGTGGCCAGTGCATTCTCCAACATCCCCCAGCCTCAGAACTTTTGGACTGAACCTGCCCCATGCAGTGAAGAGCAGTGAATGGCTGCTCAGCTCCCCACTGAGCCCCTCCTGCAATGCATCACCACAGGCAGGATGGGAGGCATGGTAGCCCGCATCTTCCTGACCAGTTGCCTGACAGCTGCTTCAGGGCTGGAGGTAGCTGCTCAGAGCCCTGTGTGGGGAAGGCAAAGGCAGCTGTCCTGAGAGAAGGGAGCAGAGGCACAGAGGGTGGGGGGTTCCAGCAGAGAAGGATCTGCTGAGAGAAGAGAGAAAGGAATGGGGCGGGGCTTCGGAGGATGTGGCACATGCTGGAGGCCTGCAGGCAGGGTGAGTCTGTATCACTGCCCCCACCTCCCACTACCTGTGGTGTACCGTATGAGGGCTGCAGCCCTTACTGTGTTTGTGTGTGGGTGTGTGTGAGTATGTGTGAGTGTGAGAGTGTGAGTGCGTGAGAGTGAGAGTGTGTGTTTGTGAGTGTGAGAGTGTATGTGTATGTGTGAGTGTGTGAATGTGTGTATGTGAGTATGTGTGTATGTGAATGAGTGCATGAGTGTGTGAGGGTGTGAATACATGCGAGTGTGTGAGAGTGTGTATAAGTGTGCATGAGTGTGTGTGTGTGAGTGTGTGAGAGTGTATGTGAATTGAACCTACTGAATTGAGCAAGGCCACACCTCCTAATAGTGCCAGTCCCTATGAGCTTTTAGGGGACAATTACACTCAAACTACCACCCATACTCAGAAAACACCCTCACGCTGAGTCGCTTCAGCTCTCTCCTTACATCTTTGCTTGGACACGAGGCCTCACTGGGTTGCCCTGACTGGCCTTGAACTCACTATCAGAGACTTCCTCCTTGGTCACCAATGAAGGGGCAGACGAAATGACAATCAAGTGCACTTCTAACTCTCCTCAGTGTGAAAGGACACAGCCAGCGAGCTGGCAAGGGGGCGCTGCAGCTGGAAAAGTTCCCAGCAGGCCTGGAAAGGGCACAGAGGAGCCTGGCTCTCTACTCCCAAAGACTCCAGGTGGAACCTGGTCCCCCTCCCCCACTTCACAAAAGTTCCACTGAACAAGGAAGGACCCAGCAGCTAGCCTGCCCTCTGCCTGCCCTGGCTCTTCACACCACTAGAGCCCAGAGAACCTCCCCTCAGGTCCAATTTTTTCTTCCTGCCTGGGCCTTGTATCTCTTACCTATCCATCCACATATAGGACTGTCCAGTTGGTCTAGCTTCAAACTATTACTTCTTAATGAATTCCATACCCACTAATGGGTCACTGCTGTCTCCCCTGTCCACAGCTCCTGACAGCCATTAGAACACTGTGTGTGTATATTAACTTCTACATGGCATTATCAGTTCCTTTTATGGATAAGGAAAATTCAAGGGTAACCCCACCCAGGTACGTGGCTCCCCAGGGGTAACCATTGGAAACTGCCTGATCTGCAGGTCCTACTGCAGGTTTTCTGTCCCTAAAACCATCACAGCCAATTCTAGAGCTTCTGAGAAGATGACCATGGATTGGTAACTTATAGAGGGGCATGTGTGGTAGCCTTTAGTCCCTGGGACAGCACATCTGAGGGAACCCCAAGGGAAACAAAGGTTTGGACTGAGTCACAGCTTCAGAGAGTTCAGACCAGAGTCTGCTGGCTCCTTTGCTTTGGCCCCAGGTGAGTCAGGCTTTGTGCATTAAAGATGCTATCAAGAGGATGAGGTCTGGGGACATGGCCAGGTGGGTAAAATGCTGGTTGCATATGCGCAAGGACCTGAGTTTTATTCTCTGATACACAAGTCAAAAGCCAGTGTGGTCACATGAACTTGTGATCCCAGCTCTGGGGAGGTGGAGACAGGGGGATCCCTGGGACTCCCTGGCTAGCTACCCTAGGCAATTCAGTGACTTCCAAGCCTATGAAGAGACCCTGTTCTAAACACCAAACGGATGGTACCTGAGAATGAGTGACAGCTGAGGTTGACCTTTGACCTCAGATAGATATAAATATGGAAGCACACATATACATTCACAAATTTGTAGATATACATTATATAACTGTTCCAGAACATCTTACTAGTCAAGGTTCTACTGCTGTGAAGAAACATCGGTGACTATAGAAACTCCTATAAATGAAAACACTTAATCGGGGCTGGCTTACAGTTTCAGATGTTTAGTCCATTATTAGCACGGTGGGAAGCATGCTAGAGCACTGGCAGCAGACATGGTTCTGGGGAAGGAGCCGAGATTTGCATTGGGATCTGCAGGCAGTAGGAAGAGATAGCCACACGGACCTAGCTTTGGCTTTGGAAACCTCAAAGCCCATCCCTAGTGACAAAGTTTCTCTAATAAGGCTACACCTCCTATTCTTTTCAAATAGCGCCACCCCCTAAGCATTTAAATCTATGGACTAATGGGGGTCATATTCTTATTCAGACCACCACAAAAGAGAAAGAGATAGTTTAGCGATAGGATGCTGCCCTGAATATACAAAGCTCTGTATCCCGGTACTGTGAGGCTGAGGGGACAGCCCCCAGGATGGGAGGAAATGTTTGCAGCTCAGAATCTGCACCTAGAATTCTGAAGAACTCAAGCAGTTGGATGGCAAAGCCACCCTTCACACTGACTGACCAGGAAGACTGCCTTCCTAAAGGTGCTTACCATACACAAAGCCCTAGGTTTTATTTCCCACACCACACACAAAAAAGTACCAAATACATAAATAGAAATGGATTAATTTATTAAAAATGTAAAAGGAAGATAATAAGTGTTTTCGTTGATAGGTAGGATTCAAAGTCTTCTTATAAAGCCTGTAGGAAAGGTTGGCAGTCTCTTGATGCAGCACTTCCTGTGTAGGTATGCACGCAGAGGAGCAGAAACCAGGACTTCAGGTGCTGCTGCAGCCAGTCTCTGGGAGGGTTCTTCATAGTCAGCAAAGGGCTTGCAGCTCAAATGCCCACCAACAGATGGGTGGATGAGCAGAGCCAAACACTATTACCATCCTGGACTACGGAAGGTGATTCCATTCCTGCTGCAGTGTATGTGAGCCTGCCAATGTGTTCAGTGAAGGAAGCCAGGCACAGTAGGGCCTGTGTGATGTCACATAGCACAATGCCCAGAACACGGGAATTAATATGCACACACAGTGTTCTAATGGCTGTCAGCAGCTGTGGACAGGGAAGATGGCAGTGACTCACCAGCGGGTATGGGATCCACTCAGAAGTAACTTGGTGGATGTTGTGAGAAGGTGAGCAGGCCTGCTTTCCGTCCCACCCGGCTCTGGCACAGTTAGCTTTACACCGGAACTAACAACACACAAATTGTATTCATTTAAACACTGCCTGGCCCATTAGTTCTAGCCTCTTACTGGCTAACTCTCACATCTTGATTAACCCATTTCTATTCATGTGTACAGCCACTTGACTGTGGCTTACTGGCATGAGTCTAACCACCGTCCATCCTGGGTAGGAGAAGCATGGCGTCTTCCTGACTCTGCTTTCATTCTGCCAGCATTCTGTTCTGTCTCCCCCGCCTACATATGTTCTGATCTATCAGGCCAAGCAGTTTTCTTTATTAATTAAGCAATGAAAGCAACAGATAGATAGAAGACCCTCCTACAGGTGAATACAAGGCCCAGGCAGGAAGGAAAAATGGGACCTGAGGGGAGGTTCTCTGGGCTCTAGTGGTGTGAAGAGCCAGGGCAGGCAGAGGGCAGGCTAGCTGCTGGGTCCTTCCTTGTTCAGTGGAACTTTTGTGAAGTGGGGGAGGGGGACCAGGTTCCACCTGGAGTCTTTGGGAGTAGAGAGCCAGGCTCCTCTGTGCCCTTTCCAGGCCTGCTGGGAACTTTTCCAGCTGCAGCGCCCCCTTGCCAGCTCGCTGGCTGTGTCCTTTCACACTGAGGAGAGTTAGAAGTGCACTTGATTGTCATTTCGTCTGCCCCTTCTTTGGTGTCCAAGGAGGAAGTCTCTGATAGTGAGTTCAAGGCCAGTCAGGGCAACCCAGTGAGGCCTCGTGTCCAAGCAAAGATGTAAGGAGAGAGATGAAGCGACTCAGCGTGAGGGTGTTTTCTGAGGAAGTGTGGCGCTCTGAGTTCAAGTTCCAATGCCCTTTCCAGAAAGGCAAGCCCGTCTTATGAAGACTGTTGACATAATTAATGACATTTTACTGCTGCCGTTGGTATAACTTTTGGCTTTGCTCTCCCTGACAAACAATTTGAGGGTTTTCTATTATTTGAGGAAAGACCGGTGCTTGGAAACCTAACCCAGTCCAGTTCCCTTCATAGCCAACAGCTGCACTGGGAACTCACGGAGCTAAATGTCACCCGTAGAGTTTCTTTTAACTCTTAGGAGAGGGTATCAAGTACATTCAATAGCTAAAGACGCCTTGCCTAGCCACACCCCCACGGGACCCAGCAGTGATAAAAATTAAGCAATGAACGAAAGTTTGACTAACACGTGCTACTTCAAAATGTCTGCTTTTATGTCACATGAGTCTATATAATGGGGAGAGGAAACATTCTAAGAAAACAAGAATTGTAGAATTTACTTCAAAACATTCCAGAGGGGGAAAGATAAAGAGAAACTTCTCTCTCTATACATAGACATATAAGCATATATGAACGCATATGTACATACATACACATGTTGCTGTGTGTTGAGAATGAATGAATCTGCTGATAGGTGAAAGGCTGTTCATATAACTTTTAGCTTTGTACAAATCTGATTTATTAAAGGGGGCATTTGGTCTTGTTCCTAGGCCTTTACCACAAGCCCTTTGAGGTGCAATAAACATGCAGGTCAGAGGTTCATTACATGAGTCACACAATGTGAGTGACAATCTCTCCTACCCTGTTGTCACTGGAGGCCACACCCCTGCCTACAGGAGCTAAGTGAACACCGCCTTACTATTCTCTGTGCAGATACATGTTTATTGATCATTTGCTCCAAGGGCTGCATTTTGGGTAAAGAAGGAGGTGGTGTCCATCTACAGTGTGAGGTTGCTCAGTGGGGAACCTAGAAAATGGCTCCTCTGTCCTATGTACACTAGGGGGAAAGGAGCTGAGCTGCCCAACTGACCCCATGCAGCTGCGGGATTAGGTGCTGTAACACAGTGCCAGATGTGGGCAGGGCCAGGAGCCCCTGACAGGTCAGTGGGTGGCAGAGCCTGGAAGAAGATAAATGTGAAGTTAGACTTGGTACCAAGTGTTCCCAGATACCGGAAATGGACTCAGGGCAGCAGGTTCTGTTCTCAGTCCAGGGCCTGAGGTCAACATGGTTGACCTCTAAGTGTGCATAGTCTCATGAAGGCTGAGGAACATGAAGGCAGACATAACCAGAGCCTAGATAGGAACTGAGTCTACCTGCCAGGGCCCAAGCTTTGGGTGGAGGCACACAGAGGAGAGACAGCAGGGAGGGGCCACAAAGACAGAGTTCAGGCTCAGAACATGAGCTAGTGCTGCCAAGAGGACAGGAACCTGTTACTGACTGTCCACAGGACCCTGTGCATGGTCGCGTCATACAGTTAGTCACTGCCACTGTCCAGTCCAGTCACGCCTCAGCCAATCAGAGCATGGAGGACAAAAAAAATGCACATAGAGACCCACATACAGGCTCAACCCCTGGCTCCTAGGAGGAAACATCACCATTTGGGAAGTTCTAGTCTCACTTGGGATTCATGATCTTGGCCATAAAGAGGGCAACTTGAGTATTTGTGTCAAGGATAATCATCAGGAATGGCCTGTCTAAACTCAAAATAAACGTGCTTATTTTTGCAGAAAGAAGAACGATTTTCGCTCCTGTGGCAGCCGCTGCTTCTGTGCCTGTCTCAGCCACGTCTAGCACAGCCTTGTGGACCACCTGTAGGAGAAAGACATCACCCAGTGGAGATCAGGAAGGGCAGCAGAGGAGATTCCTGGAGCAAGCATCAACTGCTGTCCTCAGACACTGGTGAACTTGTTTGTTCCTGCCATGAGCTCTACCCCTGAGTTTCCAAATCTCTGCTGTGGGTGTGAGATGAGGCACGTCCTGGGAGTGCTCAGTCTCTGAGAATCTGTGTTGTCCTAAACCCACCACAAACTGGAGGATGGGTGTAGGTAACGCCCACCTTACTCCACAGGCAGCTTCTCAGGAGACCCACAGGGAACTGCCAGGGTGCTGGCAGCCAGTGCAGGTTTCGGCATCCCTCCTGCTCCAGCCTCCTTGACACATACAATAGCAATGCACAGGGCATGGCTTTTCTTTCTCAGAGTGCCATGCCCTGCTGCTACAGTTATGAGCCCAGTGTTCTGAGAGGGCACTGGAGAGAACACTAGGCATTGCCAGGCTGTGCATCTGGGGATGTAGTGTGAGATCCTAAGGTATCTCCTCTCCTATTCTTAGGCTTTTCACCACACTGCCCTTCATCCCTTGTTATTTCCTTCACTGCTACTGGTCTGTGTGCTAATCAGGCAGTTCTTGGCCAGCTCTGCAGTGAAGAAGCTGAGGCTGGGAGTGCTTTTGCTGAGCAGTGGATTGTGGGTGGCACCTGCACCACAGCACTGGTTGGTGCCAGTGATGGTTGAAAACCAAGCACAGGTTCCTTCCCAACAAGGATCCTGGGTGACGTTATGTTGCGGGGATAGAGGAGGAGCTGGCTTCATGGTATCCAGCAGGAGTGTATGTATCTAGGCTGTAACCTGCCTTTCCCAGATAAGGGAATCTCAGAAATGTAGACGTTCTCACACATTTGCCATCTTCCACACACTTGGCCTTCACCATCCACATTCAGGCACCAAGGGGAACCACCCAGTGTGTCTTGCCTTACCTGAGAGACTCTCAGGTTCTTAGTTCCTGTGATCCCAGACAGGTCAGCCTGTGTGGAGAAGACTTTCCTGATGCCCAGCTGTGGAAGGATGCCCTCCAAGTTGTAGTCTGTGGAGATGGAGAACTTGGGCATGTAGAACTCGTCAATCCTCCTGAGAATGGAAAGAAATATTGTAAGAGTCACTGGACTGCACTGCCCTATCAACATACCTTGTAGCTAGGGAGCCAGAGGCAGCCCTCTCACTGAGGAGCAGCCTTCTTTCCGTCCACACTAGACCACTTGAATTGCTCTTTGGAATGCGTTAATTACCCATCAGAGCCTGAGAGTGCTTACAGGGGCAGGCAGCATGGCTTGGTAACAGCTGCTCCTCTCCTGAGAATCTTTTCTCCAAGACACATAAAATGCAATCCTTCCCCTGCCCTGTGGATCCTCAGACTTCATTTAATCACGCACCTATTTCAAACTCTCTACCCTATCTGACTCTAGCTTTTCTTAATCCTGGACCCTCCCCTTAATCTCACCCCTTCTCACCTTTTAACAAATGAAATAATAATCGGTTGCATTTCTGTCTCCGCTCTCTCTGATCCGCAATTACAAGATGAGCCCACGAGGTTAAGAGAGTTCACGCTTTAGTCTTTGATATACTCTATGAATCTAAATCAGAACACGGCTCACAGTAGGTCTGCAAGTCATTCAGTACACTACTGGTGATGAATGAGAGATGAGGAATGAGATAGCCTCACAGGGGAGAGTTGATTCTCAGAGCTGATCTTTCCTAACCCTTACCCCCTCTGCCTTCAAAAGCCCATTCAAGATTCCCTGTAACTACAGCCTGGTAGACACAGAGGAATCCTCAGCTCCTGCTCTAGCTGATGTCATCTTGTGAACAACAAAAATGACAGAAAAATCAGGCCCCAAACTACTGACTCAGAGAAGAAAAATTCACCTCTGCTCCACCTGTCCCTACTGATTCTCTACCCTGTGAGGTACAGGGACACTGGGCCTCGGGCCGACAGCAGCATATGGAGCCAGACCAGCTCTGGGTCTGCAGACACACACCTGGAACTCAGAGAGTCCCTCCACTTCCTCAGGGTCTCTGGCTGCAGGCTGGCTTCCACCTGCTGCATTTTGCCCTCGTCAGGGAGGATGAACAGGGCGCTGGCATTGCCTGTGTACTTCAGCTCCACCACAGTGCAGGACAGCTCCTCATCCCGGAAGTAGGGTGTGCTCAGGTCCTCAATGCTCATCATGGGCACCTTCACAGACTTCCTGTTGTTCAAGTAGAATTTGGACTCGGAAGTATCATCAGGGTCAAAGGGCGTCTTCCATTTTCCTAAAGAGGACAGGGATTGATAATAACATCACCTGAGAGACTCACCGTAACCAATTTCTGCTCAGCTTCTACGTGTGACAGCAATCAATCTATTTACACAACACGGAGTGTCCCTCAGGGGTGGTGAATGCTGCACTGGAGGTGGACAAGCTCCTAAAGGTGAGAAGAAACTCCAAGCTTGGTTTGGAAAAGGGGACATTAAAAATCAAAGCCTGGTTACTTTTGTTTTGAGCAACTGTTAGGGTTCTGAGCCTGGGGAGTATAACAGAGACATGAGATTAAAGTGATGACATTGGATTGTGGGGAGAGTTGGGGACCCATTCTTCCTCAGGAGGAAACATGTCTAGAAGGCAATGGCTTTGGGACAGGCTTTAGAAGAAACAGGACAAAAGAGACTGACTTCTCCCACACCATGACCAATCCCTGAGTCCACAGATTGTGGGATAAGTGTGAGTAATATGTCCTCGGCTCACATAGGGGCTGTGGCCACCTCCACAGATATTTTGTCCTGACTTATCATGGATTCCTAGTTTATGTCCCCATTACCAACACAGCCTGCAGGACTTGGTACTGAAACAATTTCTTGAACTGGGATTTAGTAGATTAAACAAGCATCCCTATCTCACAGGCAGCAATCTTGGTTATGGGTCCTAAGCTTAGAGAGACAACCCAGCCATCCTTCAGACCATCACTCTGTTTCCACCATTCCCAGCTCACAGCAGCTCTGCAGCCAACTTGTCCTCATGTCTTCTGTCCTCCTAGTCCCTGATTCTGTCCATGGACACCTTGATTTTCTGCCGACAACTCACAGCCTGCCCTGGACTATCTGTCATCTAACCCCAGACCCACCCCATATGATTACATCACGACTTCTGTCAGGCACCAGTTCTGGGCTGTCACCTTGGGCCCTGGTCTCTATCAGGCAGGGTGTTGTGGGTGTAGGCTCTGGATGGCCCCTCGATATCCGTAGCAATTATATCTCCAGCTGTGTCTCCCAACTCCCTTGCACCCAATCTCTTCAGGGTTGCTGGCCCTGACATGTGACTGGAATTCTGACCTTCATGCTGTTGGGCTAGTTAGTTTACAGAAGCAAAATTCCCCGAAGCAGCCATGCACTAAATACAGCCTGGCTGACACTGCCCTCTTATTAGTCTCCTGCATCCCTGCTTTCCCAGCCCAGGTCCAGCTCATCCAGAAATGGCTCCAGGGAGACGTACTGAATAGGAATTGCCCTGGGGGCTCTTCAGGGCTTATGTCCAGGCTACTTTCCCTCTTAAGAGTGGGCAGTGGGTTTTTGAGCCTCCTGCACGTACTGGCTTTGTGGGAGCCTAGACAGTTGGGATGCTTACCTTACTAGACCTGAATGGAGGTGGGTAGTCCTTGGACTTCCCACAGGGCAGGGAACCCTGATCGCTCTTTGGGCTGACGAGGGAGGGGGACTTGATCGAAAAAGGGGGAGGGAAATGGGAGGCAGTGGCGGGGAGGAGGCAGAAATCTTTAATAAATAAATAAATAAATGGGCAGGCACACTCCTTAGGTCACAAAGTCCCCAGCACACTGGGACCCTCCTAGGAACAGGCTCTCTACCAGGGATGGACACCTTCTACAGGAGCATGTTAGAGATGCTGGAGTGGGCAGAATGAGGGACCCGGTCTCTGCAGGGAGAAATCACAGATTCTGCACACTCAAGAAGGACTGGACTTGGGAGCTATGCATTCTGCTAGGGAGTAAGTTTAAGTCACAGTCAAATTCAGCACTTTTACACCGAGACCTGAGGGCTTCTGATGAGCATGTACCAGGAAACACAACTATATCAAAACATCCTAGGGGTTGTGGGTATAGAGATGTGAGCCACCCCTGCCTCCAGGGTGTGAACCCCTCCTTCCCAGGGGTCAGCATAAGGATCCAAGGTTCCCAGATAATATCTTTACCCTCCATTCCCCACCCAGTGCCCATCCTCACCTTTAAAGTAGATGTAGTTCACCAGCACCATTAATGTATCCTTATCCAGGTCTGAGATCAGTTCCTTGATCTTCCCCTTGGTCTGTTTCCTCACATAGTCATTGATGAGCTTTTTGGCTTTATGAGGTTGCAGGAAGTCAGTCGTAGAGGTCTCGGCTTCGTACAGTGTCCTTGCCTTCTCCTTGAACTCTTCCAGTATCGGTAGGCGTTTTTCAACAAACATGGCACTGCCTGTGCTGATTTGTACCTGGTCCCTTGGCTGGCTGAGCATGAGGAGGAGCTGCCCAAATCCCCGGTGGATGTCTGCCTCAGGGGTCTCTGTGAGATTGAACTTGAGACCTTCTAGAATCTCTTGCAGGGTGTTGTTGCTTGCTCCCAGGGACAGGACGGCCAAGGCAGCTGAGATGCTGAGTGGGGAGAAGACGATGTTTTTATTTGGATTCTTCAAAGCCAGCTCCTTGTAGAGGCTGAAGGCGAAGTCAGTGTTGATGGAGGCCAGTGTTAGACTGTCCACTCGTGTCCCATTGATTTGGTCTACCTGAAGTTCGGTGTCACTTCCCGGTGTGCCATCTTGTTGGGAGACGACAGCAGGGCAGATCCCCACCATCAAGAGCCCCAGAGCCACACGGAGGACCACCATCTTCTCTGTTCTCCAGGCTGAAAAGCAAAGCTCCTTTGAGTCTGGGAGGGGAAGGTGGTGCCCTGAGCAAATCCGTGTCCTCCCACAGGGCTGCATTGTGTCCCTGCTCTGCTGCCCCTGCTGCCTCCTTGAAGGTGCATGGGAGGAGCTCTGGCCCTGCAGATGGCAGCGCCTTGTCATGTGCTCCCTGTTATCAGCACTGGAGGAAGTCCTGCTGCAGCAGCCAATCTCCCTACAGAGAACCAAGATCCTGAATGGGGCATGGACATCCCCGGTCACAGAGCAAGCCAGAAGTGCAGCAGGGGTGTGGGGTGGCCTGAGCCCTTTCTGATCAGAATGCCTTCTCTCATTCTCTCTCTGCAGAAAGATACATTAGAGGAGAACCCTCTTCCTTTGCACTCCCCCATGTCTCTCCTCCCTGTAGGTAGAACTTAGGACCCTTGCAGCAGTAGCTAGCACAGGCCCTAACCGAGCCTCTTGATGAGAACCTGGGAAATCCCAAGGCCCTTGACTGAGTCTGGTGCATGAAGCCTGGGGAGGAATAATTGAGAGGCAGTGCTGGAGACATCTGGTGCGGAGCCACAGCCTTGGCACCCCTGGGCACAGGAGGGAGAAAGACAAACAGGGAAGGTTCTTTTAGTGCTGCCAGCGACTAAAGTGTGGTCTGCACCTCAGACTTGGAAGGCCTGCTGGTGGGAAGAAAGATGACACCTGGACCAGACTGGGTTTTGGCTCTTGGCCTGACTGTGTGGTAGCAAGCAACTGGGTGGACCTCTCTGGGCAGTCTGGTGAGTGATCAGGTTCCATTATTGACAGTTGTCTGACTTATTATGGGGATATCGGGGGTTAGTTTTAGGGATGTCTAGAGGGCTATTCTTCCATATACCCCTGGAGAGGGGGCCATGGGCATCCTAAAGGATTACAGTTGAAAACTTGTGGTCATGGTAAACACAGGCATCCACCTTTAGCCTCTGTCCCTTTGCTCAGGTGTCCAAAGGTGAAAGTGGACGATGAATACATAGAAGGGAGAGGAAGAAGGGAAGGGAGGAAACAGGGGAGGGATGGAGGAATCAAGGAGTGAGAAAGTGGAAGAAAGAAGACCAGCAAGATAGTAGGAGGAAAAGCCAGGGAGGGAGGAGGAGCCAATTGGAAGGTGGAGGGGGGAGAAGACCAGAAGAGCACAGAGGGAATTGGAGGGGGCAGAGAAGGGAAGGCTGGAGCTAAGCTGCTTGTCCCCAGGGCTGTTACTCTCCTGCAGAGGAGCCGGGGACCTCAGTTAGTTGCTGCCTTCACTCCATGTTTACTTCCTACTGATGCAAGCATTTCTTTGGAGAAGCACTGAACACTATTTTGTGTCAGAATTGTTTCCAGAGGAAAGGGGCTGCTCCATGTGTGCAGCAGGAGGCCTGGCTCAGTGGCTGAGCTACTGCTTTCTCCCTTCCCTAGTTGAGGCTGAAGACCCTCTGCTCGGCCATGGGACCGACAAGGGAAGTGGGTTCCTGACGCCCAGGCATCTCCTGTTAACTGTAAGCATGGCGGGGAAGGCACCTCCTCCAGAGGAACTTTCCTGTCCCTCCTTAGCTCTTTCAGCCCTAGGTAAGATAGACAAGGTCTCAGTACTCCCTGCCTGTGGACTGCGGAAAAGAGCAGGCTCCATTCTTTCTACAGAAGCAATGTTCATTGTCCCTGCATCTTCCATAAACATGAAGTCCCAGACTGGAGAGATTTATGTGCCTCCCAGAAATGTTCCCTGATTCCACTTCAGTGACCCAGGAACAATTCATTACCCCTCCTCCAAACCAAGACTCCAGGTCATCACCAGAACCACACAGTCTTGGGAAGGTTTTTCCTGTGTTCCCAGATGGTAAGAATCCTTTGCATTACCTGAAAGCTGATGTCTGCTGCCAGCTCCTGGGACAACTGAGTTCTGATGTTGGTCGTTGCTGCCTTCCTACTGCTTAGCTCTGTCCAGTGCACACTGATGCCTATTTATTCCCACCATGGACTCCTCCCTCTTCTTGGGAAATGCTGGCACATACAAGCTGTGCTGTGTGCTCAGACTGGAAATGAGAAGATAGAAGGATTTCTGGTAAGGTGCACTTCAGGTTTCTGCTAGCAGAGCCACCTGACAGGAAATTGCCCAAAAGTGTTGTAAACAACTTACTGAATATTCAGGGCATTCAGGAGCAATGAGAGTGTGCAAATCCCTCTCCCCTCTTTACCAGGTAGGGCTGCAGCTAACATTTGTTCGGATTTCTAAGTCACTTTGAAAAGAACACAACAACTCTGTGTCTTTGCTTCAGGATTTCTTTAGGGGAACTCACATGTTAATAAACACCAGCCTCAATGCTGACAAACCAAACCTGCATCCATGTAACCATCCTGTCTGGAAGCAATAGACATTTTCTCAGCAGAGACTCTGTGTCATCTTTGGCATTGGACTTTGAAGGGAAGCTGCCTTGTGGCACTGAAGGGAAACCCGTAAAAGGATTCTGCAGAGCCTTAGTGACTGATTTGATTTTCAGTACTGGAGAGAGATGGGAACATTGCAGGACCAGAGGTTCATTGCCTTCTCGTGGGCTAAGTGCTGCCTCTCTGCAACAGCCATGTTTGCCTCCCTTTGTCAGAACTCAATCCCATGACAATAGACTCTATTAACTTATAGACATCTTAAAAACAATAGGAATGCCAGCAGACAGCATCTTCTGCCCGCAGAGAGGCTTCCCCATCTTGATGCACCTGCCTCGCTGAGGTTTTCACTCCTGCATTTTAAACTTGCCTTGATTTGTGACTTTCTATGTTTGGATAAGCTACAAAGTTCTTGTGAAACTGCTTCTGTGTTGGCACAGGAAATTGGGTAACCTAAATCTGTGTTCTCAGATTGTTTATCACACTCTAGAAGAAAGTATCTCTTAATCTCTTTAGTATCAGAGCTGTATTTTTCTTTGTGTCACAGTGGGGTTAGAGACTCTGCAGGTTGGGATTAGATCCAAAGCTGCTTTCCCAAAAATGGAGGGTCTGGTCTTAACAAGACAGATTTTGGTTGAGTAAAAAGACACCGAATGCGGATGTCTATGTACCAGAAAGGTCACCTTCGGTGCATTTCTGTTTACCAGGAGCCATGCAAACCTTCCCAGAACTGACCTCAGGCAAGGGCACCCGGTCCCCCTCAGTCTAGGCAAACTCAATCAGTTCAAAGTTCCCTAGCCTGCTGTCATATAAAATTTGTTTACTTTTCTGTCATTTAGCTCCTCCAATGGTGCCTGTTGAGTGGGTATATTATTTAAGTTAGACATATGAAAAGAATGACTCTGAAGGGACATCAATACCTATTATAAAATTAAGAATGCAATTCTAGTCAGATCAAAAACACTTATATCATGCTAAGTATGATTATGACATATTAAAAAATACTGTATTTGCATGGGAGAGTTAAGCCATGTAATACATAGCTAAGACCTGAGTATTGTCTTCAATCAGAGGTTAAGCTTGCATTAAGGAGACATGATACATGCTGAGGTGGACTTGGATGCTGACCATGCAAAGGTCGCATAATCTCTTGTTCCTAATTGGGGACTGAAATGAATGGCTAAACGAGGATTCAACTGTCTCTCACTCCCAATCACTGAAATTGACCTTCCCCGGAAGAGGCGGAAATAATATAATACGACAACAATACCCTATGGAGCTTTAATTTACTAGCTTAAATTTCCAACAAACCTCTCTACTGGACCAAACTCTAAGACATAAGCTAGCAATTTCGATATGGTGACTTAGAGAACAAATCAACCTCAGAATGATTTTTAACTTAGACCCACAAGTCAAAGTGACCAAAAATTTAAATGACTCAAAAACTTTTGATCAACAGAACAAGTTAGCCTAGGGATAACAGAGCAATCCTATTCGAGAGTCCATATCGACAATTAGGGTTTATGACCTCTATGTTGGATCAGGACATCCCAATGGTGTAGCAGCTATTAATGGTTTGTTTGTTTAATGATTAATATCCTATGTGATCTGAGTTCAGACTGGAGCAATCCAGGTGGGTTTTCATCTATTAAATATTTCTCCCAGTACAAAAGGACAAGAGAAATGGGACTCCTTAACAATAGTGCCCACAAACTAATATGTGAAGTTATATCAATTTAATAAGTTTGTAGAACCCTCACCCTAGACTAGGGTATAATTAGGGTGGCAGAATCAGGAAATTGCCTAAGATGTAAAACCTTGATCCAGAGATTCAAATGCTCTTCCTAATAGTGTGTTTCATTAACATTCTAACCCTCCTAATTCTAGTACTAATTGCCATAGTGTTCCTTACTTTAGTAGAACAGGAAATCTTAGGGTATATACAATTACAGAAAGGACCAAACATTGTAGGACCTTGAGGAATTTTCCAATCATTTGCAGATGCAATAAAACTATTTATTAAAATATCTCTAGGACCTCTAGCCACCTCCACAGCCCTATTCCTTATCACATCCACTTCATCCCTCTCACCAGCCCTAAGTCTATGAATTCCACTGCCAATTCCTCACCCACAGTCAACCTCAACTTAGGAATTCTATTTCTTTAAGCCACATCAAGCCCATCAGTTGACTCCATTTTATGATCAGGGTGAGCATCCAACTCCAAATAAATACTCTATATTTGGATCTCTATGAGCATCGCTCAAACAACCTCATTATTTGATAACAATAGCAATCATTCTGCTATCTGTACTTCTAATAAACAGATCGTTCTTAATCCAATTATTACTATATACACAAGAATCAACATGACTTCTCGTACCAGCCTGACCCCTAGACATAATATGATTTATCTTAACCTTAGCAGAAACTAACCGAGCCCCTTTTGACCTAACAGAAGGAGAGTCAGAGTTAGTCTCAGGCTTCAATATCGAATATGCTGCCGGACCATTTGCACTATTCTTCATAGCTGAATACATAATTAGTATCCTAATAAACACCCTATCAACAATTGTATTCATAGGCCCATTTCATAACCCACATAGTCCCAAGCTTTACACCATAAACTTCATAATCAAAGCCCTGCTTTTAACCACACTCTTCCTATGAATCTGAGCATCTTACCCATGATTTTCATATGACCAACTTATGCACCAGCTAAGAAAAAAATTCCTACCTCTCATCTGGCCTTTTGCATATGACATATTAATCCCAATCTTCATAGCAAGCATTCCACCCTACACCTAGAAATATGTCTGAAAAAGAGTTACTTTGATAGAGTAAATCATAGAGGTTTAAACCCTCTTATTTCTAGAACAATAGGAATTGAACCTATACTTGAGAATCCAAAGTTCTCCGTGCTACCCATACACTCCATCCTAAAAGTAAGGTCAGCTAATAAAGCTATTGGTCCATATCCCAAAATGTTGGCTTAAACCCTTCCGGTACTAATTCATCCAATCACTCTTCTCATCATTTACTTCACAATCATATCAGGACCCATAGTCACTATTCTCAGCACCAATCTCTTCATTATATGAGTTGGTCTAGAAATAAAGCTCCTAGCCATAATTCCACTAATAGATAACAAATCAAATCCACGATCCACAGAAGCAGCAACAAAATATTTCCTTACCCAAGCCACTGTCTTGATAATTCTTCTACTTTCTATCATTATAAATTTTAAACAGCTAGGACTATGGATATTCCAACCTGAAACTAACAACAGCATCCTCACACTAGCATCTCACTAGCAATTAAACTAGGGCTAGCACCTTCCACTCGTGACTACCAAAATTAACACAAGGCATTAAACTGCACACAGGCCTAATTCTATGTACATGACAAAAGATCGCCCCACTATCAATCTTATTCCAAGTCCATAAACTCATAGACCCTAAAATCCTATCCTATCAGCCACTATATCAGTCCTTATTGGAGCCTGAAACAGACTAAACCAAACACAAACACGAAAAATCCTAGCTTACTCATCTATTGCCCATATAGGATGAATAGTCTCTATCCTACCGTACAACCCATCACTAACAATCCTCAATCTCCTAATCTACATCGCTATAACCGTCCCAATATTCTTTGTATTCCACATACACTCATTCACGTCAATCACGTCTACATCACCTATATAAAATAAAATACAAATAGCATTCCCCCCAAACCTCACTAACCCTTCTATTAACAGGAGAGCTACCATAACTCACAGGATTCTTACCCAAATGAGCTATCATTACAGAACTCCTAAAAATAACAACGTAATTCTAGCTACATTAATAGCAGCCACCGCCTTAATGAACTTATTTTCCTACACTCGCCTTATTTACTCAACCTCAGCACATTTCCTACAAACAATAATTCCAAAATATTTATTCACAAACCCCACACAAAAACTAACAATATCCAATCACTATTAATAATCACGAGCACAATAATCCTCCCACTATCCCCTCTACTATTACTATAGATAGATGTTTAGGAAACTCAGACCAAGAGCCTTCAAAGCCCTAAGCAAATCTATAAAGTTTAACTTCTGATGAGGACTGCAAGACTGACCTTGTAATGTCTGCTGCTGAGTAACAGATCTGCAGCAGCAGAGACCAGCACTGAGCTCCAGGTAGGACACCATCTCCTGGAAATCTAGACTACAATCTGGAGGCAGGGTGGATATATTGGGTATCTTTCTCTGTGAAAACAACAATGCCTTTTCCTTATTGGAGTAGATAATTATTCTGGTTATGAATTTTCCTTTCCTGAATGCATTAATTCTGTGAAAACAATCATTCATAGACTTAACCTAACTTACCTAACGTAACCATGGTTATGTTCTTTCACACAATATTGCTTCTGGCCTAGGAACTCCCTTTACAGGCAAAGAATGGCAACAAGGTGCCTTGAATCAAGAAATTCACTGGCTTTAACATGCTCCCTACCATTCTTTTTTTTTTAATTTATTTATTTATTTATTAAAGATTTCTGTCTCTTCCCCACCGCCGCCTCCCCTTTCCCTCCCCCTCCCCCAATCAAGTCCCCCTCCCTCGTCAGCCCAAACCATTCTGAAGCAGCTGTCCTGATGGAAAGATGGAATGGCTTTCTGGAAACACAGTTACTTTGCCAATTATTTGGCAGCATTCTGGAGGGCTGGGGCAGGGTTTTCCAGAAGGTGGTGTATGCTTTGAACCATTGTCCAATATAATAGCATGGTTTCTCCTGTAGCCAGGATCCACAAGTCCAGTAGTCAAGAGGTGAAAAGGGTTATGTTTCCACTCATTCTCACCCCTAGTGACACACTGTGAAATATATCTGATTATTATCCCTTATCTTACTTCCTGTTGGCCTAGAAATTAGTTCTAGAGATTGGGTTACTCCTGCCAAGAAGTACAACATTCCACTGAATTGAAAAATCAGACTGGCCTGGCTGTTTAGGTTTCTGATGGCTTTTTTCTAACAGTTTCGTAATATAACTGTGTTAGTAGGAGCGATTTTTCCTGATTACTAAGCAGAATTCTATGCTTGTCCACAGTGGGAGAGAGAAAGATTATGCCTGGAGGTCATGTGATCCTTTGGGACATCTCTTTGTGTTACCACATCTTGAGATTAAAGATGAGAAACTTCAAGAAACCAATCAGGCAGGATGACAAAGGGCATAAATGCCTGAATCATGTCTGCAGGAAAGAGTGAAGACCTGGTGAGTTGTCCATTGAGTGTGCAGGGAATACAGAGGGAGCAAAGGAGGACCACAGTTACCAATGCCAGCAACAGTGGATACAGAAATGAGGGTTATTATTGACATGACAGTTTCTGTTCTTTTCTGATTAAGAATGTGTTTGTACAGATATATGTGTTTTCGTTTCCCAATTTATTCATCATATAGTGTAACATCAATTAAGAGAATATCAGTGGATATAATATTCAAGTTTTAGTTACTAAAACAATGCTTCTTAATAAACATGGTCTATTATAATGTTAGTAATGGATCTGTGGGGGAATGAAGGATAGTTATGATTGATGTAATTGTGACCTGGTTAATTATATACTGCATCTCCAATCATCCATGGAACAGTTAAACTTTCTGAGACATAGCTCAGACCTGCTTATAGTATTACCATAGCAGAAATTGAGCATAATTTATGGAGATATGATAGCATTTTAAGTTGAAAAGGGGTGAACTTGTGATGGGTTTATGGATTAAAGCTAACTTTACTCCATTTGGAATTAACTGTAACCCAAACAGCTGGGTACAACTTTGAGGAAATTTTTCTTAATTAAATTATTTAAAGTGGCAAGAGACACTTTTAATCTGCATCTTTTGGGGTTGGAAGATTCACCTTTAATCTCGGCCACACTTTCTGCAGGCAGCCTATATAAAGGACATGGAGTGATACCTGCTTTCTTTGCCTGCTTCCTCTCGCTCTCACTGGCAAGTCCACTCCTTCACTGGCATCAGAGCTACTTCTTCAAGATTCCAGCACATACTGAAGACCAGGTGAGACTTCTAAGCTTGTGGAATAAACAACCACTTGATTCCTGACTCTTCTATTTGGAGACAGCTATTTTGGACTAATTGGACTAGGGCTTTTAAATCTTTCCAATAAATTCCCTTTAGGTAGAGATTTGTCCTGTAGCATTCATTCCTATAGTGAATCCTAATAATGACACTTAGTGTTCAGACCCAGCTCCCAGCAGCATGAGATGTCTTCAGCACCAGGCACCTTAGATTCCGGGTCTGAACTAGGACGGATGGAGGGACGCAGCTGCGGCATGCCAGTGCTCATGGAACTCATGAGGTGGTGACCTCAGGGACTTGATTGGACATAGTGAAATTGTTGGGACACAGCTGCTTCCGATACATGGGTCTCCTCTTTCTCGCTCGATGGCCTCCATGGGTGGTGTCTCAGTGCTCAAAGGGGAAGGGAATCTTGTGTAAGACCCCCAGGCGTAATTGTCTGCAATCACATGTCCTCCTGCTCAGTGTGTGTCTCAGAAGCCTTGAGACTCAAGGATGTCTCAAATTGAACATACAAATGTCCCTCTCTGTGCAGGCCTGCAGCAGTGTTTCAGGGCTGATGGAGTCTCTGTAGACACTCAGCACCGTAACTCAAAGAAACTTAACTTCCTCTTGTCTTCTATCTAGGTACAAAACCAGCTCCTTTTTGAGTTGAAATCACCCACTTTCACTCCAGATGTGGCCTCCTGTTCCCTGCAGCTGCCCTCAGTGCCATTCCCCACGTTTGCCTGGAGTGTCTTGAGGATCCCAGGGCAAGAACAGTGATTCACCCCTCCAGAGCTCCCTGTCATTCTGAGCCATTTCAGGATTCTGCTAGGGTCCATCTTTTGCCATTTGGTGATTATTTTTTCTTTCCTAAATACCAAGTTATTCTTAGAATACCTCCATTGCTATGTGCTCTGCAAAAACGCATTTTTTTGGTCATCTAACCACCTTCTCATCCTCCTCTGACCTCAGTACCGAGGTCACATGATCCTCAGACTCATCTGGGTGCTCTCTGGGAAGCATCCATAGCCTTATTTCATGTTCCACCCGCTCTGGACCATAGTGATCTCTTGAGCTAAGAATATCAGCTTGGGGAAGACTGTTCCTCAGGCATCAGGGCTCTTGAAGAACATCCTGTCACTCATAATGTTGAGCTGTGATGTTATAGGATAGTGATAAAGCTTCTCTGTGACTCAGGTTCCTCATCCATAAGGGGACAGATATTACCATGTAGATCAGAGGTTCATCACACGGGTCACACAATGTGAGTGACAATCTCTCCCACCCTGTCGTCACTGGAGGCCACACTCCAGCCAATAGGAGCTGAGTGAACACCGCCTTACTATTTTCCATGCAGATATATGTTTATTGATCATTTGCTCCAAGGGCTGCATTTTGGGTAAAGAAGGAGGAGGTGTCCATCTGCAGTGTGAGGTAGGTCAGAGGAGAAAATGCTCCTCTGTCCTAAGTAGGTACACTGGGGGGAAAGGAGCTGAGCTGCCCAACTGACCCCATGCAGCTGCAGGAATGGGTGCTGTAACACAGTGCCAGATGTGGGCAGGGCCAGGAGCCCCTGATGGGACAGTGGGCGGCAGAGTCTGAAAGAGGGATAGCGTGAGGCAGAAACTGGGCACCAAGTGGTCCCAGATTCTGGAAACAGACTCAGCCAGCAGTTTCCCTGCTCAGTCCTGGGGCTGAGGTCCCCATGGACGCCTACATGCTTGCATATTTCCATCAAGCCTGTGCAAGCTGAAGGCAGACATAACCACAGCCTAGATAGTGACTGTGACTACCTGCCAGGCTCCACGCTTTGGGTAGAGGTCGATTCAGGAGAGGCAGCAGGGAGGGGCCGCGAAGACAGAGTTCAGGCTCAGGAACATGAGCTGGTGCTGCATGAGGACAGGATCCTGACACTGACTGTGTACAGGACCCTGTGCATACAGTCATACAGTTAGTCACTGCCTCTGTCCAATCTAGGAACAGCACAGCCAATCAGAGCATGGGACAACCAACATACACATAGAGATCCAAATACAGACTTAAACCCGGCTCCCAGGAGGAACCCTCACCACTTGGGAAGTTCTACTTTCCCTTGGGATTCATGATTTTGGCCATAAAGAGTGAAGTCTGAGTATCTGTGTCAGAGATAATCATCAGGAATGGCCTGTTGAAATTCACTCTCAAAGGATTCCTAATTAGAGCCGATCCTCTCATCAACAATCCTGTGGCAGCCGCTGCTTCTGTGCCTGTCTCAGCCACGTCCAGCACAGCCTTGTGGACCACCTGTAGGAGAAAGACATCACTCACTGAAGACCAGGAAGGGCATCAGAGATGATTCCTTGAACATCCACTACTGTCCTCAGCTGCTCGTGAACTTGTTCCTACCATGAGCTCTGCCCCTGGTGTCAACCAATCTCTGCTCAGGGTGTGAGACGAGGCACACGCTGGGTCTGCTCTGTCTCTGAGAATCTCTGCTGCTCTCAAAGCCACTACACACTGAGGGTGGGGGAAGGCAACACCAATCCATACTCCAATTACCCAGGAGACTCACAGGTATCAGACAGGGTGTTAGCAGCCAGCACAGGCTTCAGCATCTTTCCTGCTTCAGGCTTCTTGGGACATAAAATTGCAATGTACATGGCATGGCTTCTCTTTTCCAGAGTGTCATGGCCTGCTGCTACAGATATGAGCCTAGGGCTCTGAGTGGGTACCGGACAGAACACAAGGCATTGCCAGGCTGTGCATCTGGCGAGGTAGTGTGTCGTCCTAGGGCTCCTCCTCTCCAATCCTTATGCTATTCATCACAAATGCTATACATCTTTTGTTATTTCCTTTACTCCTATCATTCTGTGTGCTAATTAGGAAGTTCTGGGTAGGTCTGAGGTGAAGAAGTTGAGATTAGAAGTAGTTCACCCTGCAGTGGATTGTGGGTAGCATCCGCACTACAGCACAGGTTAGTACCTGCGGTGGTCTATGACCAAGCAAAGGCTCTGCCCTGCCCTGGGCTCCTGGGTGAGGTTTTCCTCAGGGCATAGAGGAGGGACTGGCTGCATGGTATCTCCCGGGCATATCTGAGTTGTGACCCAGGATGAGGGAATCTCAGAGATGCAGGCTTTCTCTCACATGTGCCCTCTCTCACACGCCTGGCCTCACCATCCGCATCCAGGCACCAATGACAGTCCCCCAGGGTGTCTGAGCTTACCTGAGAGACTCTCAGTTCCCTAGACCCTGTGATCCCAGACAGGTCAGCCTGTGTGGAGAAGACTTCCCTGATGCCCAGCTGTGGAAGGATGTCCTGCAGGCCGTAGTCAGTGGAGATGGAGAACTTGGGCAGGGAGAGCTCCTCGATTTTTCTGCAAAGCGAAAGGAGAAACGCAAGAGTCACTGAAGTGTGTGTTCTGCTCAGACCACTCTGTACCTTGGGCGGCTCTCCACACATGGCCCCCTTTCCGAAGAGAAGCCCTCTTTCCAGCTGTTTTCATCACATGATTTTGTTTTCCTATTGCATTAATTCTCCATCCTGCCGGAGAGTCAGCGAGGCTTTGTATCAACTTCTCTTTACCAAAAATGCTTCCCTCCCAGATCACAAAATGCAGTCCTTGCCGTGGCTTGTGGATCCTCAGACTTCATTTGATTACCCTCCAAGTTAAGATTGCATACCTCATCTGCCTTTAACTTTCCTTATCCTTGGATCCTCCCCTACTTAATCTCACTGCGTCTCACCTGTTAACAAGTCACACAATGATCAGTTCATTTCCATCTCCCGACTCTCTCTTCTTCAATTACAAGATGAGTCCGCAGGGTAAGAAACGTTGTGGTTTAGTCTCTGGCATACTCTTTGGATTTAAATCAGAACACAGTACATAGTAGGTCTTCAAATCATCATTGCACACTGGTGAGTGAATGAGTGATGAGGGGATGCGATGGCTGCACAGGGCAGAGCTGATTCTCAGGGCTGATCTCTTCTCACCTCACTCCCTCTGCCTTCCCACACCCATGCAAGATTCCATGTAACTACAGCCTGGGAGACACAGAGGAATCCTCAGCTCCTGCTCTAGCTGATGTCCTCTTGTGAACAACAAAATGACAGAAAACGCAGTCCTTACGCTACAGAGTCAGCAGAGGAAAACTCACCTCAGCTCCACTCTCCCTGCTGACTCTGCACTCGTTACACTGAGGGCTCACTAGACTCTGAGGTTCAGGGACACTGGGCCTCAGGACAACAATAGAATGGGGAGCCAGACCAACTCTGGCTCCAGTGGACACACACCTGGGCCTCCAAGAATCCTGCCACTTCCTCAGCGTCTCTGGCTGCAGGCTGGCCTCCACCTGCTGCATCCGACCTTGGTCAGGGAGGATGAACAGGGCGCTGGCATTGCCTGTGTACTTCAGCTCCACCACAGTGCAGGACAGCTCCTTATCTCGGAAGTAGGGTGTGGTCAGAAACTTAACTTTCATCATGGGCACCTGCACAGTCTTCTCATTGTCCAAGTAGAAGTCAGATGCAAATGTTAAATCAGGGTCAAAGGGTTTCCTCCATTTCCCTAAATGTGGAGCAGGACATCAATTGTAACATCAGCAGAGAGACCCCACCTCCACCCCATTTCTGCCCAGTTCCCCAGTCTTGAAGTCTTCCACAATCCATCTGTCACAACACTCAGTTCCCTTCTGTTTACACAATCTAGGTTAGCAAAACCACTGGCAGATGCAGAACTGTGAGTGAGACGTGATCCGCAGGCTTGGAAAGGAACCACAACCAAAGCTTCCCTGCTTGAGGGAGCTGAGAAACAGTCGGGGATCTGAGGCTGAGGCATGTACCACAGACTTAGAGTGAAGGTGCTGAGACTGGGGCCTGGGAGTGTTTGGGAACCCTTCTTCCTCAGGAGGAACTTTGTCTAGAAGGAAGTCCCTTGTGGACAGGTTTTAAGGAAAACAGGATAAGGGGGACTGTGTTCTCCTACACCATGGTCTCAGAGTGGTTCTCGTGAGTGTGAAACACCTTAGTGGGAGTCAATGTCCAGGTCCATGGTTGGGTTTAGATGCAAGCCTGTGACATCTGCAACTTCCCACAGCTGGATTATCAGTTGCCCATAGTTAATTGATGACGACACGGCTAATGGGTCCTCTACTCTTCCATGATCTATGTTCTCCTCTATGAATCAAAATTATCCTGCTCAGACTTGTCCCACCTCCCAAGTGCATGTGCCCGTCTGCAATACATCCTTGGGGACTTGGTACTTGGACAGTTTCCTTGGGTCAGGATCCAGCAGATAAACACACATCTCCACTCACAGGCAAGCTGCCGTTGTACTTGGGTCCTTGGCCAGCAGAGGGAGCCACACCCCACAGTCTCACCCTTCAGACCATCCCTCTGCTTCCTCTCTGCAGAGCACAACAGCTCTGGGCATTCATTCCATCCTGTCCTCTGTCCTACCTTCCACTGTCCCCGGCCAACTGGTTTTCTGTCTATGGTCTCCGATCCCACCATGGTGATAATGGACTGAACCTCTGAACTGTAGTGAGTTTCCCCAGTGAAATGCTTTCCTTTATAAGAGTTGCCATGGTCATGGGGTCTCCTTACGGCAGTAGAACACTGACCACGGCTCTGAACTCCATTGGAACCATGACTTTGGCATACTCAGGGAGGACTACACATGTGACACATGTGCACAGTCAGTAAGTTTAGGTCACAGTCAAATTCAGCTCACTTAGACTGGGAGCTCAGGGGTTCTGTGGAGTACGTACAAGGAACCACATGTATATAAAAACGATCCCAAAGAAGAAGTAAGGCCTTTTAATAATAATAAGTTAGGCACCCCTTTCTCCAGGGCCATGATCCCCTCATTTCCAGGTGTCAGTGTATGGACACAAAGTGCCCAGGCAACACCCTTTCCAACAACCCATGAATCAGTGCCCATCCTACCTTTAAAGTAGATGTAGTTCACCAGCACCATTACTGTGTCCTCATCCAGGCCTGAGATCAGTTCCTTTATCTTCCCCTGGGTCTGATTTCTCACGTAGTCATTGATGAGCCTTTTGGCCTCATGAGGCTGCTGGAAGTCGACACTTGAGGCCTCAGCCTGGTAGAGCTCCCTTGCCTTCTCCTTGAACTCTGCCAGGATCTGCATTTGCTTTTCAACAAACATGGCGCTGCCTGTGCTGATCTGCACCTGGTCCCCTGGCTGGCTGAGCATGTGGAGGAGCTGCCCAAATCCCCGGTGGATGTCTGCCTCAGGGGTCTCTGTGAGATTAAACTTGAGACCTTCTAGAATCTCTTGCAGAGTGTTGTTGCTTGCTCCCAGGGACAGGATGGCCAAGGCAGTTGAGACGCTGAGTGGGGAGAAGACGATGTTTTCATCTGGATTCTTCATAGTCAACTCCTTGTAGAGGCTGAAGGCGAAGTCAATGTTGGTGGAGGTTAGTGCTAGACTGTTCATTTGTGTCCCGTTACTTTGGTTTTCCTGGATTGCACTGCTCCTTCCCAAGGTGCCATCTGGCTGGCAGAGGACAGCAGGGGAGTTTCCAGCCATCACTCTGGTCTCCTGGTTGAAAAAAAGCATATACTTTTATCTGGAATTTCCACGTGATTCCCTGACCACCTTCAAGTCCTCCCACCTGGCCTGCACTGTGTCTCTTTGCTGCCTTTGTGACTGTGCATGGGATGTGCCCTGGCCCATCAGATGGCAGTGCCACACCCTCTGCTCCTTTTCACTACAGGAAGAAGAATGTTGCTGTAACCAGTTTTCCTAATGGAGAATCAAGGCCCAGAGAGATGAAGGAATTGGCCAGGGTAACAGGGTAAGCAAGGGAAGAGCTGGGGATGGGCTAAAGGCTTGTGTAATCTGAATGTCACCTCTTCTCTTCTGGCTTGGTTGAAGTGCTCATTAGAAAGCAGGGGACGTCTTCCTCTTCACTTGTGCCCTCTACCCCATCACCAATTTCTAGTTGGACTCAGGGAACAAAACTTAGTCCAGCTAAATAGCAGGGAACCGACCACAACCTCAAACAGACATGGCTTAGAAATCTCACAACACTGGATTGAATTTTAGTGCAAGTATTTGGGACAGTTTGGGATTAATTTACCACAGCACTGGAGACATCTTGTGCAGCATCAGAGCCTTGGTCCCCTGAGAACAAGTGTCAGAAAGATGGGGAGAGGGAGGGTCTTACAGTCCTGCCAGGATCCACATTGTGCTTTGTATCTCAATAAAAACGTCTCCTGATTGGAAGAAAAATGAATGATTCCAGAGTCTATGCTACCTGGACCAGATTTCATTTTGGTTATCAAGATGAATGTTTGGTGTCAAGAAATGGGCGAGGCTCCCTGGCTGGCTGGTCATTGACCCCTGTACATTATTAGTAAAAGACCAGCTTATTATGGGCATTGTGGGTATTTGTAGGGGATGTCCTGATGGCCATCACCTACATACATCCCTTGACTGGGGACACTGGCATCATAAAGACTATATTTGAAGGTTTATGATCATGGTAAACACTCCACCCACCTTTAGCCTCTGTCTACTCTGTCGATAACTTCAGAGGAAACAGTAGATGCTAGAGGAATGGAAAGGTGAGAAAGAAGAACGGAGGAGAGGGGGCACAGTGGGGAAAGGATAAAGGAGTGGGAAAGCAGAAGGAAGAGGAGGCAGGAGGAGGGAGGAGAACAGATGAAGGAGCTGATGGGCAGATGGCGGGGAGAGAAGACTGTGACAGTACAGGAGGAGAGGAGAGTAATCAGGGGAGGCAGGTGTTGGAGCAGAGCCACATGTCCCCAGGCATGTAACATGCTTGCAGTGGGACGGGGACTTCAGCTGTCTTACCTTGTTTTTTTTCTGTCAGATTGATGCAATTATTTCTTTAGAAAACATTCAACAATATTTTATGTCAAAAATTAATTCTACAGAAAACTGGCTAGTCTGTTTGTGTGGCAGACTTGGCTCACTGGCTGAGCTGTATTAGGAGAGGGTGAGGTCCCTTTTCTTGGCCATGAGATCTTCTGGGGAAGTGAGGTTTCTGACCCCAAGATTTTCTAGTTTGCTGCAAGCACGGCAGTGATTCCACGCCCCCTTCCCATAGGGACTCTGTAAATTCCCTGTCCTCCTCTGCTTCTTACAGCAGCACCCAGGCTAGTCAAGGTCTCAAAACTTCCTCCGTGTGGAGGGTGGGAAGGAGCAGGCTTCATTCTCTCTCCAGGAGCAGAGCCCATGGTTCTTCCTCCATCTTCCAAAGATAGGGAGACCCAGACTGAAAAACAGATTTTTATGCACCCCAGAAATGTTCTCTGATCCTAGTTAGTGCCACAGGATCAACTACTCTCTCATCCAACCCAAGACTCCAGGGATTCATCAGTACCACACAGACCTGGGAAGTCTTCTATGTCCTTTGAGAGCAAGATTCTTTGGAATCACCTGCAGAGCTGATGCCCCACTGCCAGAGTCTTTGATAGCTGAGTCCTGATGTTCCCCGTTGCTGCTGCCTGGTGCGTTGTTCTGTCCACTGCACACTGATGCCTACTTATCCCCACCAGGGACTCCTCCCTCTCTTTAGGAAATGCTGACACAAACAAGCTGTGCTCTGTGCTCTGTCTGGTAATGGACTGATTTATGCTTTCTAGTAATGTGCATTTAGAAGCCCTCCCTAGAGACAACCACTTCCTGATACAGAGCCTGGCAGTCTGATCTGAATTTCAGTACTGGTGAGAGATGGAAGCATTCCAGGACCGGAGGCTAATTGCCTTCTCCTGGGCTAAGTGCTGCCTCTCTATAACAGCCATGTTTGCATTCTTCCATGTAAGAACTCAACCTTGCGACTATAGAGTCTATTACCTTATAGACATCTAGCTTTAGTCCATAGCTAAGAATGCCAGCAGCCAGCATCTTGAGCCCATAAAGAAGCCTCTTCATCTTGATGCACCTGCATCTCTGCATCTGCACCCCTGCATTTAAACATGCCTTTACTGTGACCTTCTTTGTGTTGTAGAGTTTTCATGAACTATTTCCTTGTGGAACATGGAATTTGGGGTAATGGAAATCTCTGTGTCAGATTGCTGTCAGTCAAAGGCTCTAATAAAGTCTCTGTTATTCCCGTTAGGATGAGAGCTGTGGTGTCTGCTTCAACAGTGAGGTCAGAGACTCAGCATTCAGGGCTTAGTTGCAAAGCTGCTGTCCCCAAAATGGAGGTGCTGGTACAAACAAAAATTTTATCTAGATAATCAAAGGCTTAAAGTCTCCATGTCACAGAGAAGCAGATCACCAATGGTGCACTTCTGCTTGCCAGGAGTCAACCTAACCTTCCCACAAATTCCAACTACCGCACCAAGGGCACCCAGCCGCCTTTGAGCTCAGACAATTCTGAGTCAGCTCAAAGATCACAACCCTGCTTTCATATAAAAATCTGTTTTCTTTTCTGCCATTTTGCTCCTTTTCTCTGCCGCCCCAGAGAGAGGTGCCAGCCTTGACAGTTTAATCCCCAACAAATCTTTGTTTCTCGCCACAGTTTCTGTTGCCAGGGAGAGACTTCTGGGCGCCTTTGAAGAGGACTAATCCTCCCTAACAGATCTAAAGTGCTGATTTTTGACACTCGTGTGCCAGTCATTTGCTTCTGCTGGCCCTGGCCCTCTGTATTCCCCTGCTGTAATGATATTTCATTTGTATTTTAATAAATTAAGCTTACCTGAAGGACAGAGAGTGAAGCAGCCCCATTGGTCAGCCGTACAGACCAGGCAGTGGTGACACACACCTGTAATCCCAGCAGCCACACTAGTTTGAAATAGAAGTCAGGCAGTTGTGGTACATGCCTTCAATCCCAGTCCTAGGGAGATATAAGATGTGGGGAGACAGCTCTTCCACACAGTCTCCTTCTGAGCCTCCTGGAGACTGGATGGCCATTTCAGACTGAGGTAGGGATAAGAGCCAGTGACTGGCTGTTTTGCTTTTCTGACCTTCATCTTGAACCACAATATCTATCTCTGGGTTTTTATTAATTGTGTATATTTGTCACCCAATATTTGTGGCACAAATTCATAAAAAAAAAAAAACCATTTGCCTGATGCTTCTTAGCCACTAGCACATGCCAGAGCCTGACCCAAATCCAACCACCTGAATTTTGAAGAAAAGATTAGCACCACCCTTACTTAGCTTCCTCTCCTGGTCTGCTGTCTACCCATGGCTTACCACAGTTTGCTGCCACCATGCACAGCACCCATATAGCTTCCTGTGCCCACATTGCGTCTTTCTGTGGCTCCTTTTGATCCCGTGGCTTGCAGGCAATCCTTCACATGTCTCCCACATGCTGCCTGTTACTCACATTGACATGTGCACCTGCTCCATAGATGCCCTGACCAGCATGTCTTTAACAAAAATCCTTTCAGGTTGGTTTTGAGTTCTGCTGTCGAAATTTACAGGGTAGCAACATTGGAACAAGTAAGCCCAGAGCTCCAGCACCTCTGGACAACTTTAGCTGTATGACTGTGATGCCTGCTGGCCCACATTGTCATTACACCTTAAAATTCTCATCTGAACCAGGGTTATAATGAAGGTGAGTCATTTGATAATGACAGATGTTCTCACCACCCGGGAATTTCAAAGCCTTTTCATTTCACTACAGAGGGGATTCTAAAAAAGGTACATGACCTACCTGGGATATATACATTCTTGGGCATAGCCGACTTTAGAACAGCTAGTACAGAACGAACTAAGGCTCAGCATATCAAAGAATCTACCAGCCATTGGAATTCTTCTGTATTTATTGACAAATAGTAATGTGGAACATGGAGAATGGTAACATATTTAAGAGCTGTTAATTAGGTGTTTCTGCTAATGTTCTCTCTCCAATCTGGAATTCCTTTGTCTTCTCTGTTGCCTAAAGAATGACCTTATTGTTATTTATTTAAAAGTTTGTTTCTTCAATATACCTTTTCAACAAAAAGACAGAGAAAAATTTGCCTTTACAATGCCTACTTATAATAATTCTCAGCCTGACAAAAGGTATCAATGGAAGTTTGACCACAAGAAAAGTGAAATAGTCCCACCTTGTGCCAACATTTTGTAAGACAGCCATTGGACATGATACATAAGCAATTCCCTGAATCTATAGTTTACCATTCCATGGATGGCATTTTACTATATGATTCAAATGTAGAAACCCTAGAATATTGGAAGAAGTAAAGATAATTTTACCTTGTTGAGGATTACAAATTGTTCCTGAAGCACCGGACTGAAACCTCAAGGTCCAAATCAGGAGCAGAAGGAGAGAGAGCACAAGCAAGGAACTCAGGACCGCGAGGGGTGCACCCACACACTGAGACAATGGGGATGTTCTATCGGGAACTCACCAAGGTCAGCTGGCCTGGGTCTGAAAAAGCCTGGGATAAAACGGGACTCGCTGAACATAGCGGACAATGAGGATTACTGAGAACTCAAGAACAATGGCAATGGTTTTTTTTTCTTTTTATTTATTTATTTATTTATTAAAGATTTCTGTCTCTTCCCCACAGCCGCCTCCCCTTTCCCCCCTCCCCCAGTCAAGTCCCCCCTCCCTCGTCAGCCCAAAGAGCAATCAGGGTTCCCTGCCCTGTGGGAAGCCCAAGACCACCCACTTCCATTTTTTTTTTATCCTACTGCACGTACTGGCTTTGTGGGAGCCTAGGCAGTTCAGATGCTCACCTTACTAGACCTGGATGGAGGTGGGTGGTCCTTGGACTTTCTACAGGGAAGGGAACCCTGATTGCTCTTCGGGCTGATGAGGGAGGGGGCTTGATTGGGAGAGGGGGAGGGAAGTGGGAGGCAGTGGTGCGGAGGAGCCAGAAATCTTTAAATAAATAAATAAATAAATAAATAAATAAATATTGCCTCCGAAAAATGCAAAGAGAGGAGAGTCCATTAATTATTTCAGCTATATAAAGGGTTTATAAAAAATTAGACCTCAAAAGGTGCAAATTAGCAGAGATTGGTTGCAGACTTTTAATGACTGCCAAAGGTTACTAGGAGACATTTCCCATCTAGGGCCCATTATTGGGATAGAACGTGATTAATTCAAACACAGACTTAGAAGCTAACAAGGATTTAAATCGTCCCAGAGAATTATCAGCTGAAGCTGAGAAAGAACTGACTTTGACTGAAGAGAAATTACAGAAGGCACATGTGGATCAGGAGGGTCTGAAGCTGAACTGCTTTCTGGTCATATAACCCACTGATCACTCCCCTTCATGAATTTTAATGCAGAGGGAAAATATTATCTTAGAATTGATTTTCTTAACACAAAAATTAAAAACTAATGTGGAAAAGGCTTCTGAGCTATGTATAAAAGGAATATTGACTTTGTCAATTAGCTGGAATACCCAACAGAAATTGTAGATCCATTTACGAATGATGAAATTAACAAATTATGATAAAAAGTGAACCCTGAAAAAGAGTTTGTAGTAATTTTTGGGAGAGATTAATAACAATTATCCCAAAAGAGAGAGAATTCGACTTATAAGGAGAACTAAGCCAGGTGATGGTGGTGCATGCCCTTAATCCCAGCACTCAGGAGTCAGAGGCAGGTGGATCCCTGTGAGTTCAAGGCCCACCTGGACTTCCAGAGCTAGTTCCAGGGCAGGGCCAAAGTTACAAAGAAATCCTGTCTCGAAAAACCAACCAAACAAATAAATAAATAGAACTAATAAATAGAACTATATTGTTCTTAGCATAAGAAACTTCATGGATCCAACCCATACAAGAAGATAAAGGACTGAAGGCCTGGGTCACTTCCCCAGGGAAGAGCAAAGACCAGGAAGGTGCTCGCTGAGTGTGCAGGAAATACTGAATGTATAGTAGAGGAAAACCCTTAATCTATATTATATTCATCTCTATTTATATGGACTGCTGACAGTCTATATAAAGGACATGGCAGAAGAATTCTTGCTTCCTTTCCCTTCTTCTTCTCACACCCACTACCAAGTCCATCCCTTAAGTGGCATCAGAGTATACTTCTTCAAGATTCCAGCACATACTGATGACCAGGTGAGACATCTAGGCCTGTAGACTGAAAGATTACTGGAGTTTTGGACCTACTATTGGCAGACAACCATTGTTTGACTAATTGGACCACAGCATTTAAGATATTGCAAAACAACACCCTTTCTTTACATATAGATTCCTTATATAACTTTGATTACTCTAGAAACCATGACATATGAAGCTTAATCATCCATTCACTGAATATGTTCAATGATAAATGGATATGTAATAGTTCCAGGCAATTTAGCTCTGGCAAGGAACATTTCAACTCTTCATAATCATGAGGTTGTCAACGATGAGACAAGTACACACTTCATGCTGTCCTCAATTTTCAGTGAGAGCATCGGTTATCACTGTCGTCTCTGGACAGAGTGTGTGCAGCCCACAGGGAGGGTGACACAGATGTGAGCTATGAAAAGACAGGTGCACCTTTCCCTCCTCCCCACCCAAGAGGCTCAGGAGTTTGAATCCTTGTCCTCCTGTTGGTGAAGCTGCTTTGGGAGACTAGGCTAACTTTGAGTACATAAGTCAGCTAGAGGAATTTCACTGACTGATTTCTGATCAAGATATCTGTTTCCTGTTCCTTCAGATGAAACATACTGACATATAACTGTCACCACAGATCACAACCTATCTTTCCACAATGCCTGTCCTGACACGAAATCAAGAGCCCAATAAACTATTCTACCTTCAAGTTGCTTCGGTTGGGTACTGGGTCTCACCAACAAGGACATCAGCTAACGTATGAGGCTGTCCTCATACTCCTTGCCTCTGCCACTCCAGTGCTGGGATAACATGTGTGTATAGCCTCAGCTGTGGCAGTCCTTTCCCAGGTCCCCCAAATCCTTTCCACCTGATCTCTCTCCTTCCCTCTCCCTTTTCTTCCTCTGTCTTTTCTCCTGTTTACTCCTTCTCCTTCTTCTTCTTTTGCTCCTCCTCTTTTCTGTCTCTATCTCTCTTCACTTCATCACAGAAGTTAAGTAAGCCGCCCTTTGAGTAGGTCCGAAGTGATTTCCCATCAAAAGTCATGAGAGACCTGGGCATTACCTCAGTGGTAGGGGGCTTTCCCAGCAAGCACATGACGCTGGGCTTTATTGTACCAAGTTTATAGCATCAAGGGAACAAAGAAACTGGTCATGAGAGTGAACCTGGATGTGGAACCTTGAGCATGTGCCAATCTTCATCCAACAGTGTGACTCATGAGTGCCTAGAGGAAGAACCACCCACGCTGACTCTTCATGGGATATTTCATATTTATGTTTCAAGCTGTGCATTTGGGGACAATTTATTCTGTATTAGTAGATTTGGGGAAAGACCAGTCTCCCTCTTTGTCCTCAGAACCAAGGAAGAAAGCAAGGGCAGACAGGTCAGAAGACAGCATGCAGGCTCACCCTGAAATGACTAAGGTAAATCCTTCGTGCTCTGCCTCCATCTTGTGTTTGCTCACACAGTTCTCAGCCTCCTGTGTCCACCTGCACCCATGACTGTCTTCACGTGTATTTAAGATTTCCATGGATTTGTCATGGTGCAAATGATTCAACCAGAATAATTAAGGGAAACCAAAACACATAAAGATGTTATAGACCTACATTAACTGTCATGTTATGATTGAGATAAATACTCTGCTCTGCCAGGAAAGAACATTTCAGATTACTCTGCCCTGCATCTAACATGAATGGAAATTTTGTTCATTGTGGTTGTTACCTTTCAACCAGCTGTGCTTCTGAGCTTGGGCTCTTACAGATTTTTACAGGCATAAGCACGCTCTTGCTGGGATCTTTAATAAAAGTGCTTAAAACATTAATTGGCTTAATAGCATTGTTGTCAATAAGTGTCTTGTGTGGATCATTGTAACACCACAGCAGTGTCTTACAGTGGATTCTTCCCTAGGCAAAAGCCCCTTCTTGCCCTTCGTTCTCTGTCCCCACAGACACAATAATGACCACTGCTGTTCTCTGTCCTTCATTCCTCAGACCTTGTTCCATGATTACCACCAGCATCTGGTGAGGTGCGCACCATTGTTGACTGCCAACACTGCAGGATCCCAGGATCAGAGACCAGTTAATGCTGAGCCAAGCCAAGTGATCTCACTGGTTGGATAATGTCCTAAGACCTCATCCTCTTGATAGTGTCTTTGATGCACACAGCTTGACTTGCCTCAGGATCAAAGTAAAGAGACCAGCAGACCCTGGCCTAAAGTCTCTGAAGCTGTGATTCAAACCAAACCTTTGCTTCCCTTAGTGGGTTTCCTCAGATGTGCTGTCCCAGTGATAAAAGGCTAACTGACACCCCCCCCCTCTATATACTGTCTACTCAGTGGTCCTTAGTAACAACAAAAAACACATGGAGGCAGGCAACTGGATGGCAGCTCAGCATCATATCTGAAATTTCTGGGGTTGGGCTGTGATCTGCAAATCAGGCCGTTCACAGTGGCTGCCCTTGGAGACCTTCGCATCAGGTGGGTCACCCTGAGACACTTTGCCCGGAGTTTAGTTTGGATCACAGGTGTCTGAGATCACTACTGTAAACACGCCCCTCCCCCATCCTCCGTATTTGTGTCCTAGACTCAGACCTCCCCCCCCCCCCCCCCCCCCCCCCCCCCCCCCCCCCCCCCCCCCCCCTTTTTGTGTCCTAGACCCCACCCCCCCCCCCCCCCCCCCAGTATTAGGTCCCAGCTAACAGGCAAAATTAGATATACTCAGCACCAGGCTCCTTAGATACCAGGGCTGAAGCCAAGAGGGATGGAGGGATGTAGCTGACCTATGACAGTGCCCACAAAGTACATGAGGAAGCCACCTCAGGGCCTAGAATGACTCTTGGACATATTGGAATTGTTGCAACATGACTGATGTCCATACCTGGGCCCCTTCTTATTACTCCATGGTTCCAATGGTTTGATACCTTGGTTCTCAATTGGGAACGTAATTCTCTGTGTGATCCCAGGCTGTAATTTTCTGTAACTACATGTCTACCTGCTCAACGTCTCTGTTCTTAGGAGGTTGAGACTCATGTATGTTTCAAATTGAACATCCAACTTTCCCTCTCTGTACAGGCCTCCATCAATGTTTCAGGGTTCACAGATTCTCCATGGACACAAAGCACCTCAACCCATTGAACCTTGGTCTCCTCTTGTCCTCTATCTAGGCACAAAACCAGCTCATCACTGAGCTGAATCACCCACTCTCCTCTCCAGATGTGGCCTGGTGTTCCTTATAACTCTCCTTAATGACAATGACTACATCTTCCTAGAGCAGTTTTCTGTCCTATAGCTACGAGCAGTTAAGATGCTCCCAAAACAGAGCAGCAATTCACCCCTTCAGAGCTCCCTGTAGTTCTGAGCCCTTTAAGCATTCTCTCAGGGCCAGGCTCTTTGCCATCTGTTGACTGTTTTTTCTTTTGCTAAACACCCAGAATTCTTAGAAATGCCCGCATTGCTCTATGCCCTGCAAAATCTTTTTTTTCTGGTCATTCGACCACCTGCTTATCCTCTTCTGACCCCAGGACAGAGGTCACCGGATCCATAGACTCATTTGTGTGCTCTCTGTGATGCATCCAGAGCCTTGTTTTATGATCCACTTGCCCAGCACCATGGTGAAGCTTCGGGCATGATACCCTTGCTTTTGGAAGACTGTTCCTGTGAAATTAGGTATCGTGAAATAACATCCCGCCAAGCACTATGTCTAGCTGTGATGTCATAGGAAGATGACTAAGATTCTCTGTTTCTCAATTTCCTCCTCGATAAAAGAAACTGATAATGACATGTAGGTTAGTGTTCCATCAGAGAAGTCACAGACTGTAAGTGACAATTTCTAGTACTCTGTTGTCACTAGAGCCACACCTCTGCCAATCAGAGCTGAGTGAACACAGCCTGGTTACCTTCTGTGCAGTTATACATTTATTGCATTTGTGAAAGTCCTGCATTTTGGGTAAGGAAGGGGGGGTGTCCATCTATTGTTTGAGGCTGGCCAGTGGGAAACCTAGGAAAAGGCTCCTCTGCCCCAAGTAGTTAGAGTAGGGGAAAGGAGCTGAGCTGACCAATCGACTCCATGCAGGAGCAGGAATAGCTTCTCCACAACAGTGCCAGATGTGGGCAGGCCCAGGAGCCCCTTAAGGGACACTGGGTGTCAGAGCCTGGGTGAGGAAAAGTTTGAGGCAGGAACTGGGCACACACTGGTCCCAGATGCTGGAAACAAGTGAAGGCAACAGGTTCCCTTCTCAGTCCTGGTCCTTAGTTCCACAAACTGCGCCTAAAAGCTTGAATAGTCCCATGAGGCCTGTGAAAGTTGAAGGTGGATTTAACCATAGCACAGATAGGGGCTGAGCCTATTTGCCAAGATCTAGGCTATGGGCAGAGGCAAATACAGGAGAGGCAGCAGGGAGGAGCCACAGAGTCAGAGTTCAGTCTCAGAAACATAAGTTAGTGCTGTCCAGAGTATGGGGAGTCTGACACTGTCTGTCCACAGAACCTGTGCATGGTGCAGTCACACAGTTAGTCGCTGTCACTCTCCACTCAGGCACACACAGTCAATCAGAACATGGAGGCCAAAATGCACATAGAGACCCACAAACAGGCTTAATTCCTGGCTCCCAGGAAGAAGCTTCACCACTTGGGAAGTTCTAGTTTTCCTTGGGATTTGTCACTTTGGCCATAAAGAGTGAAATCTGGGTATTTGCTCCAGAGATAATCATCAGGAATGGCCTGTTGAAATTCACTTTCAAAGGATTTATAATTAGAGACTTTGGCCCAATCTGGATTCCGGTGGCTGCAGCTGCTTCTGTGCCTTTCTCAACCACGTCCAGCACAACTTTGTGGACCTCCTGTAGGAGAAAGACATCACTCACTGGACACTAGGAAGGGCAGCAGAGGAGACTCCTGGAGCAAGCATCGACTGCTGGCCTCAGACACTGGTGAACTATTTGTTCATCCCATGAGTTCTATCCCTGTGGTTTCCAAGTCTCTGCCCAGTTTGTGAGATGACACATGTCCCGGTCTGCTCAGTCTCTGAGAATCTCTACAGCCCTGAAACCCAGTAATCACTGCAGGATGGGTATAGGCACTGCCTGTTCTTACTCCACAGGCAGCTTCTCAGCAGACACACCAGGCAGTCAGTGCAGACTTCAGCACCCCTCCTGCTCCAGTCTTCTTAGGACATACAATAGCAATGCACATGGCGTGGCTTCTCTTTCCCAGACTGCCATGCCCTGCTCCTGCAGATCAGAGTGTGCACTGGACAGAAAACTAGACATTGCCAGGCTGTGCATCTGGGAATGAAGTGTGAAGACCTAAGTCATCTTCTCACTTTTTCTTTAGTTTTCCTTTTTTATCACAACTGCCAGTGTAGTGGTTTTGATGCCACCACCCCACCCCACCGTGCAGGCACTCAGCATAGATAAATTCCTATAAACTGAATGCACAGCATGTACAAACCACGAGCCTTGCATGGAGTTTCCCGGTGTTCAACCTCAGTAAACTGCAGTTTCCAGACACCCACTTCCCCTCCACAGTCTTTACCTCCATTGCACATTGTGCCTGCCTGTAGAGGTTCATCTCCAAGGTGACATTTGATCACAAAGAGGCAGGGAATTCTCAGCCCCAAGGAACAAGGAAAAGTGAACCCTGGGAAACGTCCTAGAACTTTGTAAGAGGTAGACTCAGACATTTTGTACAAGTTCCAGACACAGGTCAGGTCATCTTGAGATGCACTCAGCACCAGGCTCCTTATATACCTGGCCTGAGTCCAGGAAAGATGGTGGGATAGAACTGGGGCATGCCCATGCACATTGAGTGTTGGAAGTGTCCCAGCCTAAGGACCTTTCCTGAAACATGTTGAAGAGATTGCTGGGACACTTGTTTGCTTTCAATAGACGGGTCCCCTGTACCCTCACTTCATGGCCTTCAGGGAATCTCTGTACTGAAGGGATTAGGGAATCCTTTTAGTGACCACCAGACTGCAGTTCCCTGCTTATGTCATATCCACCTGCTCAAGAGTGTCCTCAGGAGCCTGAAGACACGAGCAAGTCTCTAAATGAATTCTCATCCTTCCCTCTCCATTCAGGCTGTGGCTATTTTCCTGGACTCAGAGGAGTCTCTGTAAGTACCAGGTGCCCCAACCTCCTCTCCTCCTCCATCTACACAGCAAGCAAGCTCATCCCTTTTACTGAGTCATCAACTCTTTCTCCGCTGTTCCCTAAAAATGCCCTCATTGACGATCCCCAGCTCTGCACAACTCAGTCCTCTGCATTGTAACCACAGCGACTAACTCTCCTAAGACAGGAAAGATTGATTAACCCCTCCAGTGCTCTCTGTGGCTCTGAGTAATCTCAGAATCCTCTTAGAGGCAGGCTCTCTGATATCTTGTTGCTGTAATTGCTTCTTCCTCTCCACCACCTTCTGCTCTGTCATACCAAGGACCCTCATCCTCCTGAGATTCTCAGAAATGCCTGCACTGCTGAGTGCTCTGCCCAAAGCATTCTTTCTGGTCATCTGGCCACCTGCCCATCCTCCTCTGACCTCAGCACAAAAGTCACCTGATTCACAGGCTCTTTTGGATTCTGTCTGTGAAGTATCCAGAGCCATGTTTTATGATCCATCTGCCACCAACATAATGAAGCTTCGGGCACAGAACTCCGGCTTGGGGAAGGCTGTTCCTCTGGCTTCAGAAAACTTGAAGAACATCCTGCCAGTCATATTGTCTAGCTGTGCGGTCACAGGAAATGAATCAACTTCTCTGGGCCTAAATTTTGTTATCCATAAAAGGTAATAATAATAGCATGTGTATCAGGTGCCCCACATGTCAGAGAGTGTGAGTGAAAACCTCTACTTCCCTGTGTTTTCACTAGAGGCCACACCCTGCCAACAGGAGCCGAGTGACTATTGACCAGGGACCTTCTGTGCAGTTATACGTTTATTGATCCTTTGTTGCAAGGCCTGCATTTAGGATAAGGAATGCGGGGGTATCAATCTGGCATATAAGGATGATAGCTGCAGAGTAAGAAAGTGGGCACTCTACCATAAGTAGGGGTGCTATCAGAAAAGGACTCTTTCAGACCAAGTGCCTTTCAACAAGAGTGAAGCCTGCAACATTGGTCAGATAAGAGCATGGCCAGCATCTGCTGCAAGGGGTTTTGGGTTGCAGAGCCTGGAGACTGGAGGAGTGAAGCACAAAGCAGAACTTGTCACCAGGTGGTACCTGATGCGGGAATGAGATTCAGTACAGCAGGTTCCCCCTCAGTCCTGGACCTGATCCTCATGGATTGGCCTGTGAGCTTGCATAATCCCAGCAAGGCCATGAAGCTGGAAGCAGATGTGCCTGGAGATTGTACTCGGACTGAACCTGCCTGCCAGTGCCCACACTTAGGTACAGGCACATACAGGTCAGTGAGCAGATTCCTGGTTCAGATCATGAGCAGGTGCTCCCAGGAGGACTGCGAGACGGACACTGAAGCCTAAGGCTCCTGTGCATGTCAGCGCCATGGGGTTAGTCACAGTCACTGTCCAAGCAAGGTATACAAAGCCAATTAGAGAATGGCTTCCAGGATGTACACACCCACATCCCTGCTCCCTCCTGGGCACCTGAGCAGAAGGCTCTCACCTTGGAAAGTTCTAGCCACACTTGGGGTTGGAGATTTTGGCCAGAAAGAGGATCATTTGAGTATTTGCTTCAGAGACAAACATCAGGAATGGCCTGTTGAAATGCACTGACATAGAAATAATTTTTCTACAGAGTGGGATAATTTTGAATCCTGTGGCAGCCGCGGCTTCTGTGCCTGTCTCAGCCACATCCAGCACAGCCTTGTGGACCACCTGTAGGAGAAAAACATCACTCACTGGAGACCAGGAAGGGCAGGAGAGAAGATTCCTGGAGCAAGCATCGACTGCTGACCTCAGACACTAGTGATCTTTTCTGTTACTGCCATGAGCTCTACCCCTGGGGTTTCCACGTCTCTGCTCAGGGTGTGAGATGAGGCACGCCCAGGGTCTTCTCAGTCTCTGAGGGTCTCTGCTGCCCTTGAACCCACCATAAACTGGAGGATGGGTATAGGTAATTCCCACCTTAATCCACAGGCACCTTCTCAGGAGACCCACAAGGAACAGCCAGGATGTTGGCAGCCAGTGCAGGTTTAGCATCCCTACTGCTCCAGCCTCATTGGGGCAAACTGCTGCAATGCACATGGCATGGCTTCTCTTTCCCAGACTGCCATGCCCTGCTGATACAGATCAGAGCCTGGGTCTCTGTGTGGACACTGGAGAGAACACTAAGCATTGCCAGGCTGTGCATCTGGGGATGTACTGTGAGGTCCTCAGGCGTCTTCTCTCCTATTCTTAAGTTTTTCATCTCAACTGCTGCTCATCCTTTCTTTTTCCTGTGCTGCTATTGTTCTGTGTGCTATTCAGGAAGTTCTGAGCCAGCTCGGAGTGAAGAAGCTGAGACTGTGGGCGGCACCTGCAGTGGATTGTGGGTGGCACCTGCAATGCAGTACCAGGTGGTTACTATGGTGGTCTTACCTAAAGCACAGGCTCTTTTTCACCCCGGGATCCTGAATCAGATTACGTTCATGGGGTAGAGGAGGGACGGGCTGCATGGTATCCAGAGGGAGTATATAGGTTTTAAACTCCTCTCCAAGGCATAAGGGAGTCTCAGGGTTTCTCATACACACATCATTCCTTCCCCCCACACCTCATCTTCACCATATATATTCTCAAACCCTAGGAGAGCCACTTAGTATTTATTGGTATACCTGAGAGACTCTCAGGTCCTTGGACCCTGCGATCCCAGACAGATCAGCCTGTGTGGAGAAGACTTCCCTGATGCCCAGCTGTGGAAGGATTTTCTCCAGGCTGTAGGCAGTGGAGATGGAGAACTTGGGCATATAGAGCTCGTCGATCATCCTGAGAATGACATAGAGAAACATAAGAGCCCCTGATCTCTGGCCCCACCAACCTACCTGTTGCTAGGGCATCTCTCCACAGACAGTCCTCTCACCAGGGTGCAGCCCTCCTTCCATCCATGCATAGATTCTTTATTTTGTTTTTCCTGAGGCATTAATTAACCATTAATGTCTGAGCGTGTTTACAGTAGGCAGTCAGTGTGGCTAGATACCAGCTGTTCTCTTACCAAGAATGCTTTTTTCCCAGATCCACAAATGCAGCCCTTCCCCTGTCATGTGGACTCAGACTTCATCTAATGATCTTCTAGTTAAAACTGCATTCTCCATCAGAATCCAGCTGTGCTTATTCTTGGAAACTCCCCTTTTGGTCTCACTGCCTCTCACTTTTTAAGTAGTCACGTCATGATATATTGTATTTTCAACCACCTACTCTCTGCTCTTCAATTCCAAGATAAGCTTGATAGGATAAGAAATTTTCTTCTTGAGGCTCTGATATCCTCTCAGGGATTAAAATCACAGCACAGCACAGAGTATGTCATCAGGTCATCATTGCACACTGGTGAATGAATGAGTGATGAGGGGATGCGATGGCTGCACAGGGCAGAGCTGATTCTCAGGGCTGATCTCCTCTCACCTCACTCCCTCTGCCTTCCCACACCCATGCAAGAATCTGTCTAAGTACAGCCCGTTAGACACAGAGGAATCTTTAGCTCCTGCTATAGCTGACCCTCTCTTAAAAACAACTAAAATGACAGTAAAATTTGCCTCAACTCCACAGTTTGCAGAGGAAACTCACCTGCTCTCCACCTGCCCCTGCTATTCCATTACCACAGCCATTACACCATTCGGCACTCTACCCATCCCTGTTAACCATTCAATCATTACGCAGGTATTAGTGAGGTTTTGAGGTATAGGGATACTGAGCCCCAGACCAATTGTTGGTTTCAGACTCAGGCCAGCTCTGGGTCCTGCAGGCACTCACCTGGGCCTCAGAGAGTCCCTCCACTTTCTCAGGGTCTCTGGCTGCAGGCTGGCTTCCACCTGCTGCATCCTGCCCTCGTCAGGGAGGATGAACAGGGCGCTGGCATTGCCTGTGTACTTCAGCTCCACCACAGTGCAGGACAGCTCCTCATCCTGGAAGTAGGGTGTGGTCAGGCGCTCAATTTTCATCATTGGCACCTTCACAGATCTGTCCTTATCCAAGTGAAATTCAGATTCGAATGTGTCATGAGGATTAAAGGGAAACTTCCATTTCCCTAAATGTGGAGCAGGCCATTAGAATGTAACAGCAGGGGAGACCCCAACTACACCCCATTTCTGCCAAGCTTCTGAGTCATGAGAACAATCATTACATCTTCAACACACAGCATGTACTGTCCCATAGTGGTTTCATTATCTATGTTGAAACACAAGACCTTGGAAGATGCAGATCTATGAATGAAAAGGATCCACAGGCTTGGTTTGGAAAGGGAACTCAAAACCAAAGCCTGGCTCCTAGACGTGCTTGTGAAACAATCTGGGATCTGAGGATGTGCTTGTAAGAGAGAAAGGAGAGTGAAAGGGGGAGACTAGGACCTGGGGAGAGTTGGGGATCCCTCTTCTTTATGAAGACCCTGTCTAGAAGGCAGTTACTTGTGGGACATGTTTTCAGAGAAGACGGAAGAGACTGAATCCTCCCACACTGTGATCTGTCCATAGTGCCCTTCAGCGTGAACCACCTAAGGGGACGTAGAGTCCAGAGCCAAGTGTGGGCTTAGACTGAACCTCTACAGACCTTTGTTCTCTAAGGTCCAATTCCCAGGACCCCATAGTCGGTGGCTAAGACACAGATATTGAGTTCTCATCTCATGCGTGGGCCATGTTCCCCTCCATGAAGTCAGATATCTTGTCCAGACTTGCCCCACATGCCAAGCATATGTGATCATCTGCAACACACCCTAGGGGACTGATGCATGTACAGTTTCTTCGGCTCAGGATCCAGCAGTATAAACATACAACACCACCTCCTCCTAGCCAAGAAGACTTGGAATTTGGGTTCTGGGCCAGCAGAGGGAGCCACACCCATCCTTCAGGCCATTCCTCTGCTCTGGGGCCATCCTGTCCTCCTTGTCCTCCTCCCTCTTCTATTATGGCCAATTAGTTTTCTGTATGTAGTCTCAGAACCTGTCCTCCTCTGCCCTGGACTAGTACATTTACAGGTCCAGCCTCAAATCCACCCAAGATCTAGTCGATCATGAATTTCATCAGTCACTGTTCTGTGGGCTGTCACCTCGGTCTCTGCTCTCTACCGGGCTGGGTTTGTGGGTGTGGACTCTGGATGTCCATCCCAAACCCTTACCCAAGGCAGTCCCAGCCCAGTCTCCCAAAACAATAGCTCCATAACCCCAGATCCATGGCTCAGGAGAGTCTTGGACTCTGTGGCCTCCCAGGCTGCCATGTTAGTTGTCCTACAAAAACAAAACAAAACAAAACAAAAAAACCCCAAAAACCAAAAACCAAAACAAAACAAAACAAAAAAACTCGGCAGAGCAGCCATACACCACACATAGAACACTGCATGGCTGTGTTTTCTTCTCACTAATGAATTTGCCCCACTCCCTGCCTTCCCATGCTGAGGTCAAGCTTAATGCAGAACGGTTCAGGGGAGAGGTCCTGCATAGGGATGCATGAAGGGCTTTTCACCACCTGTGGCAATGCTATTTTCCTGGCATATCCCACAGGGAAGGAACCTTCTAAGAAGTATATTAGAAATGCTGGAGCAGACAGAATGAGGGACCCTGTCTTTGCAGGGAGATGCTGTGGCTTCTCCCCACTCAGGTCGAACTGGATATCCGAGCTATGCAATCTCCTAGTCAATCAGTTTATGTCAGAGCCAAAATGAGTCACTGAGAGCTCGGGGCTTCTGTGGAGTAAGTACAAGGAACTGCAACCATTATCCAGAATACCCCAGAAGGGAAGTAAGGCCAGTTAGTAAAAAGAAGTAAGGCACCCATGTCTTCTAGGCCATGAACCCCTATTTTCCAGTGCTCAGTGTATGGACACAGGGTACCCAACCAACACCATCTCCAACCACCCATGAAACAGTGCCCATCCTCACCTTTAAAGTAGATGTAGTTCACCAGCACCATTACTCTATCCTCATCCAGGCCTGAGATCAGTTCCTTGATCTTCCCCTGGGTCTGTTTGTTCACATAGTCATTGATGAGAGTTTTGGCCTCATGAGGCTGCTGGAAGTCGGCACTTGAGGTCTCAGCCTGGTACAGCACCCTTGCCTTCTCCTTGAACTCTGCCAGGATCTGCAGGCACTCTTCAACAAACATGGCGCTGCCTGTGCTGATCTGCACCTGGTCCCCTGGCTGACTGAGCATGAGGAGGAGCTGCCCAAATCCCCGGTGGATGTCTGCCTCAGGGGTCTCAGTGAGATTGAACTTGAGACCTTCTAGAATATCTTGCAGAGTGTTGTTGCTTGCTCCCAGGGACAGGACGGCCAAGGCAGCTGAGATGCTGAGTGGGGAGAAGACAATGTTTTTATCTGGGTTCTTTAAGGCCAGCTCCTTGTAGAGGCTGAAGGTGAAGTCACTGTTGCTGGATGTCACTGATAGATTGACTACTGGTGTTCTGTTGTTTTGGATTTCCTGGCCTGTAGCATCCCTTCCCAAAATGCCATCTGGTCTGGAGAGGACATCAGTTGAGATCCCAGCCATTACTCTAGTATCCTGGTTGAAAAGAAAAGATCCTTTTATCTGGGATGGCCACGTGATTCCCTGACCACCTCCTAGTCCTCCCACCTGGCCTGCACTGTGTCCTTTTGTTGCCTTTGTGACTGATCATGGGAGGTGCCCTGGCCCCTCAGATGGCAGGGCCACACCTTCTGTTCCTTTTCACTACAGGATGAAGTGCTGTTGCTGTAACCAGTTTTCCTAATGGAGAATCAAGACCTAGAGAGATGAAGGGATTGATCGGGGTCATAGTGTAAGCAATAGAAGACCTAGGGACGGGCTCAAGGCTTTTGTAATTTGAATGTCATCTCTTCTCTTCTGGCTTGGCTTAAGGGCTCATTAGAAAGCAGGGGACCTCTTCCTTTTCACTTGGGCCCCCTACCTCATCACCACCTCTAGTTAGGACTCAAAAAGAAATCTTAGACAGAGTGTACCCCAAACTCTAATGGATATGTATAAGAAATCTCACAGCCCTGGGTTTAACTTAGTGCAAGCCCCTGGGAGTGTGGGAGTTAATGGAGGGCAGCACCGGATTTGTCTGGTGCAGGAACAGAGCCTTGGCCCCCTGAGAACTGGCATCAGAAGGATGAGAATGAGGAAGATCTTCAGCTCTGCCAGTATTCCACATGGTGGTTTCTATCTCACCTTGGAGGGCTTCCTGATGGGACGAAACTTGGATGATGTTTGAATGAGTCTCTGCTACCTGGACCAGATTTCATTTTGAATTTCAGGGTGGGGTCTTGTGGCAAGAAATCCGTGGATCTTTCTGGGTAACTTGTTGAGTGACCCAGGTTAGAATATTAGTAAAAGTTTATGGCTTTTTATGGTCACTGTGGGTATTTCTAGGGAATGTCCAGATAACCATCGCCTCCATACATCACTGTAGTGTGGACACAAGCATCATAAAACCTACAGTTGAAGCCAGGCAATGGTGTCACATGCCCTTAATCCAAGAACTAGGTTTGCAGAGGCAAGCAGATTTCTGTGAGTTCAAGGCCAGCCTGGGCTATAAGAGCTAGTTCTGGGACAGGATCTAAAACCACAAAGAAACCCTGTCCTGAAAAACAAAAACAAAAAACTACAGTTGAAGGTTTATGATAATGGTAATCACTGTCACACACCTTTAGCCCCTGTCTAGGTTGCTGAGGACATCAGAGGAGACAGTAGATGGTAGAGGATGAGAAGGGGAGGAGAAGAATAGAGGAGAGAGGACACAGGGGGAAAAGAGGAAGGAGCGAGACAGTGGAAAGGAGAGGATGCAGGAGGATAGGAGGGGGAGGGATGGGGTTCAGATGGGGGGACAGGGGAAGATTGGGGAAGAGAAGAGTAGAAATATATAGGAAGAGAACAGAGTGATCAGGAGAGGAAGGTGTTGGTGCTGAGGCACATGTTCCCAGGCCTGTCACATGACTACAGAGGGGCCAGGGACTTTAACTCCCTCTACCCTGTGTTTACTGTCAGATGAATGCGTCCATATCTCAGGAAAAGCATTCAGTAATATTTTTATCAAAATTATTTCCACAGCAAAGAGGTTAGTTTGTTTGTAATAGACTTGGCTCAGTGGATGAGCTGTAGTCTTTTCCTTATTAGGAGACGGTGGAGCCCTTTTTCTTGGCCATGGGATCTGCTCAGAAAGTGATATTTCTGATCCCAAGACTTTTACTGTCTACTACAAGCATGTCAGTGATTCCTCCTCTGTTGCGGGAGGTCCTTCCGCTCTTCCAGCCAATAGCTGCTGAGATACCAGCCCATTGGGGCGTGGTCTCTCTCTTTAAAAAAGCGGCCACTTCCCTCCTTGCTCTCTTTTGCTTCAGGCTCCCTTTCCAGCGACTAGACTTCTTCCTGACTGCACAGAGGGCTGGCTGTTGTCTGGGACGGTGATCTGTAAGTTTTTTCCCCTTTAAATAAATACCATCCTATTAATCAAAATTCTAAACTGGTGTGGGATTGTTTGTGATTTATGCCTTCATCACACTCACACCTCCCTCATGGGGCCGATGTGAATTTTCTGTCTGCCTCTGCTTCCCACAGCAGCACCTGGGGTAGTCAAGGTCTCAAAACTTCCTCCCTGTGGAGGGTGGGAAGGAGCAGGCTCCATTCACTCTCCAGAAGCAGAATGGTTCCTCTTCCATCTTCCATTGAGAGGGAGACCCAGACTGAAGAAAAGATTTTTATGCACCCCAGAAATGTTCCCTGATTCTAGTCCAGTAACAAAGGATCAACTCCTTACTCCACCAACCCAAGATCCAGGACATCCCCAGTACCACACAGTCCTGCAAAGGCTCCTCCTCTGTTCTCAGAGAGAAAGAATTATGGGAATTACCTGCAGAGCTGAAGGAAGCTACCTGAGTTTGCGACAGCTTGGTCCTGATGATCTGGGTGCTGCCTGCCTGCTGTGTTGTTCTTCCCACTGCAGACTGATGTCTATTTATGCCCACCAGAGTCTCCTCCCTCTTCTTAGGAAGTGCTGACCCAGACAAGTTCCACTCTGTGCTCAGTCTGGAATGGACTGATGGGATGATTTCTGGTATTGCGCATTGAGAAGCTCTCCCTAGCAGAAACACTTCCTGACCACAAGCCAAGTGTGTTGCTTTCAGCTTTCTATTTCTCTAATTGTTTCATAGTCTGTGTGGAACTGGGGAAAAGTCAGAGTTAACAAGGCAGGGCACAAGCCCTACTTTTCACCAGATAGGGCTGCAACTAACTTTTATTGCAGACTTCTTAAGTAACTTCAAAAAGAATAGAAATCTATTTCCATGCTCTGTGATTTCTTAATAAAAACTCATACATCAATAAACAGAGGTCTCAATGCTAACAAGACTCCACCTCCATCTGTGTAACCGTCCTGTCTGGTAGCAATGGGCATAATCTAAATAGACACTCACTCTGCCCTCTTTGGCCTCAGACTTCTGAAGGGAAGCTGCCTTGTCTGGCACTGAAGGGAAACCCCTGACAGGATTCTGTGTCTGCAGAGCCTGGAAGACTGATCTCAATTCCAGTACTGGAGAGAGATGGGAACATTGCAGGACCAGAGGCTAATTACCTTCTCATGGGTAAGTGCTGCCTCTCCGGAACAGACAAGTTTGCCTCCCTTTGTGTCAGAAGTCAACTCAGTGACAATAGACTTCTATTACTAACAGACAAAGAGCTTCAATCCAATAGCGAAGATGCCAGCAGAAAGCAACTTCACTTCATAGAGAAGCTGCCCCTCCTTGATGCACCTGCCTCTCTGAGGTTCCCACCCCTGCATCTCAAAGTTGTCTTTGTGTGGTTAAGCTATAAAGTGTTTGTAAAATTACTTCAATATTGAAGAATGGAATTTGGGTAACCAAAATCACTGTTCTCAGGACATTTTTCACTCTAAGTGGCTCCAGAAGAAAGTATCTCTCAGTCCCTTTAGGATGAGAGCTGTGTTTTTTTTTTTTTTTTCATCATCATTGGGACTAGACACTTAGAAGAGAGGAGTTAGGTCCAAAGCTGCTGTCTGCAGAATGAAGGTGCTGGTCCTAGCAGGAAGAATTTTGGTTGAGTCAACAGAAACCTCAAGGCAGGGCTTTGTGTATCAGAGAACCTGATCACCCATGGTGCATTTCTGTTTACCAGGAGCCACCCTAACCTTCCCACAAATGTCATCCACCTCAGCAAATGCATCCAACGCACCTTCAATCCAGTCAGGCTGAATCAGCTCAAACTTCCCTAACCGCTGCCACATAAAATTTCTTTCCTTTTCTGCTCTTCTGCTTCTCTCTGCCCCCGATCTCAAGAGAAACATAGCTTTGGCAGGTTCGTTTTCACTAAATTTTTCTTTTTCTCATGGAGTTGTCTGCTTTGATGAATTTATCCTTTCCTCTCTTACGTTTGATGCAGAAGCCAAGGAGAATAAACTGGGCCTCATCCAAGGGGACCTATCCACTTCAACTGAACTGAAGTGTTGATTTGGACACCCCCTCGGTGTAGATCACTTCCTTCTGCTGGCTCTTCCCCAAAATATTCAATATGAAATTTTAGAGTTGGCCTTTCCAGCTGTTTATCTCCTCCACTGTGCTGGCTGCCTTCATACCAACTTGACACAAACTATAGTCATATTTCTTCCATCCTTAAACCTCTTTCCCACCGCAGACTTACAGATCTGGTTAAGCCCCACCACCTTATTTTTATTGCAATATGGCTTGGCAGCACTATAAAACTGACAGATGCTCTCAATGGCCATTAGATGACAAATTTAATATCAAATTCATATTGACCTTTACAAATCCTGCCATTTCACAGGCAAGTCCTTTGAGATACCTTATGTTCATGCTTTGTTCCCCTCCATTCTTGTCCCTCTCTCTCTCTCTCTTTCTGCCTCATGCCATACTCAACGTATTATAAAAGTCATGGCTTCTCCCAAGACTAATCAAAACCTAGACTAGTCCCTGTGTGGATCCTGATAGTGTCTTTAAACTTCCTTCTGGAGCATCACAAGCCAGGCCTATATCCTCAGCACTGCTTTCAAGATTCCTATCTTCCAAGCTCCCACAGAACATCCCACTGAACTCCCAACACTCAGTTGACTTTCTAGCACAAAGTTCCAAAATCTTTCCACAATCCTTCCTAAAACATAGTAGGTCTGTCACAGCAATACCCACTACACTGGTACCATCTTGTCTTACTTCAGGTTTTCTGTTGCTGGCATGAAACACAATGATCAAGACGCAATTTCGGCAGAAAATGGTTTATTTGGCTTTATTTCCACATTGCTGTCCATCATGGAAGGAAGTTAAGACAGGAACTGAAATAGCAAAAGATCCTGAATCCAGGAGCTAATGCAGAGGCCTTTTAGTGTTGCTGCTTTCTAACTTACTTCTACCATCCTCGGTTTGCTTTGGTATAGAAACTCCATCCCAAAGATGGAATCGTCCACAATGGTCTGAGCCCTCTCCCATCAATAGCTAATTAAGAAAAAGCCTTCCAGCCAGATCTTATGGAAGCATGTTTGCAGTAAAGGGTTCCTTCTTGCATATAACACTAATTTGTTTGTCCAGGTAACATGCCAGCTCAGGGGCCATGAACAAAGTGATCCCAGTGTCAGAGATGTAGTTACACATAGGTTTGACAGCATGGACTGCCAGTCGGCAAGACTATCCTTGTAATGTCTGCTACTGAGTGCCAGATTTGCCAGCAGCAGAGACCAACACTGAGCTCCAGGTAGGGCAGTATTCTCCGGGACATCTAGACAACAATCTAGAGGCAGTGTGGATATATTGTGTCTCTTTCTCTGTGAAAAGGACAAGCCTTTTCCTTATTGGAGTAGATAATTATTCTGGTTTTGAATTTGCTTTTACTGATGCATTGCTTCTGCACAAACCATCATCCATTAACTCAACTAATGTATCATCCATGGTCATTTCACACAGTATTGTGTCTAGCCTAAGAACTCACATTACACACAGAAAATTGCAACATGGTGCCCCGGATCAAGTAATTCACTGGCATCAACATGCTCCCTACCATTCTGAAGCAGCTGTCCTGATAGAAAGATGTAATGGCTTTCTGAAAACACAGTTACTTTGCCAATTACTTGGCAGCATTCTGGAGGGCTAGGCAGGGTTTCCAGAAGGTGGTGTATGCTTTGAACCATTGTCCAATACATAGCATGGTTTCTCCTGTAGCCAGGATCCACAAGTCCAAGTTAAGAGGTGAAAAGGGTCATGTTTCCACTCATTCTCATGCTATGACATACTATGAAGATATCTGATTATTATCCCTTATCATACTTCCTGTTGGCCTAGAAACTAGTTCTAGAGATTGGGTTACTCCTGCCAGGAAGCAAAACATTCCACTGAATTGAAAGCTCAGACTTGCCCTGGCTGTTTGGGTTTCTGATGGCTTTTATCCAACAGTTTCTGTGTTGGGTGGAGCAATTGTTCCTGATTAACAAACAGAATTTGATTATATATCCACAACTGAGGGGAGAAAGATTATGTCTGGAGATCATGTGATCTTTTAGGACATCTCTTTGTGTTACCACATCTTGAGATTAACGATGGGAAACTTCAAGAAACCAATCAGGCAGAATGACAAAGGGCAGAAGGCCTTGGTCATGTCTGCAGGAAAGAGTGCAGACCTGGTGATTTGTTCGCTTAGTGCACAGGGTTCCCAGTAGGACGACAGTAACAGATGCCAGCAACTGTGGATGCAGAAATGATGGTTCTTATTGGCACGAGGGTTTCTGATCTTTTCTGATAGAGAATGTGTTTGTACAGATGTTTGTGTTTTTGTTCCTCAATTTATTCATCATATAGTGTAACATCAATTAAAAGAATATCAGTGGACATAATATTAAAGTTTTAGATACTAAAAAAATGCTTCTCAAGAAACATGGTCTCCTATTATAATGTTAGTAATGGATCTGTGTGAACGAAGGAGAGTTATGATTCATTTAATTGTGACCTGGTTAAATATATAATGCATCTGCAATTATCCGTGTAACAGTTAAACTTTCTGAGACATAGCTCAGACCTGCTTATAGTATTACCATAGCAGAAATTAAACATAATTTATGGAGATATGATAGCATTTTAAGTTGCAAAGGGGTGAACTTGTGATGGGTTTATGGATTAAAGTTAACTTTACTCCATTTGGAATTAACTGAAACCCAAGCAGCTGGGTACAACTTTGAGGAAATTTTTCTTAATTAAATTATTTAGAGTGGCAAGAGACACTTTTGATGTGGATCTTTTGGGGTTGGAAGATTCACCTTTAATCTGGGACACACTTTCTGCAGGCAGCCTATATAAAGGACATGGAGGGATACCTGCTTTCTTTGCCTGCTTTCTCTCGCTCTCACTGGCAAGTCCACTCCATCATTGGTATCAGAGCTACTTCTTCAAGATTCCAGCACATACTGAAGACCAGGTGAGACTTCTAAGCTTGAGAATAAACACAACTACTTGATTCCTGACTCTTCCATTGGGAGACAGCTATTTGGACTAATTGGACCTGTGCTTTTAAATATTTCCAATAAATTCCCTTTAGGTAGAGATTTGTCTTGTAGCATTCGTTCCTATAGTGAATACTAATAATGACACTTAGTGTTCAGACTCAGCTCCCAGCAGCATGAGATGTCTTCAGCACCAGGCGCCTTAGATTGCTGGTCTGAACTAGGAGGGATGACGGAAAGCAGCTGAAGCATGGCAGTGCTCATGGAGTGCATGAGGTCATGACTTCAGGGACTTGATTGGACATAGTGAAATTGTTGGGACACAGCTGCTTCCAATCCATGGGTCTCCTCTTTCTCGCTTGATGGCCCCCATGGGTGATGTCTCAGTGCTCAATGTGGAAGGGAGTCTTGTGTGAGACCCTCAGGCTGTAATTGTCTGCAATCACATGTCCTCCTGCTCAGTGTGTGTCTCTGGGGCCTTGAGACTCAAGCATGTCTCAAATTGAACATACAAATTTTTCTCTCTCTGTGCAGGCCTCTAGCAGTCTTACAGGGCTGATGGAAGCTCAGTGGACACTCAGCACCCTAATTCAAATGAACCTTGGTCTCGTCTTATACTCCATCTAGGCACGAAACCATCTCATCCTTGAGCTGAAATCACCCAATTTCCTCTCCAGATGTGGACTCCTGATCCCTGCAGCTGCCCTCAGTGTCGGTCCCCACATTTGTCCATAACGGTTTGAGGATCCCAGGACAGGAGCAGGTATTCACCCCTCGAGAGCTCCCTTTATTCTGAATCATTTGAGGATTCTCTGAGGGACAAGCTCTTTGTCATCTGGTGATTTTTTTTCTTTCCTAAACAGCCAATTATTCTGAGAAATACCTCCCATGCTGTGTGCCCTGCCAAAAGCATTTTTCTGGTCATCTGACCACCTTCTCATCCTCCTCTGACCTCAGTACCGAGGTCACATGATCCTTAGACTCATTTGGGTGCTCTCTGGGAAGCATCCATAGCCTTGTTTCATGTTCCACCTGCCCACCTCCACAGTGATGTCTTGGCCTATGTATATCAGCTTGGAGCAGACTGTTCCTCTGGCATCAGTGCTCTTGGGAGAACATCCCGCCAGTCATAATGCCGAGCTGTGATGTTATGGGAAAATGACTAAACTTCTTGGTGCCTCAGTTTCCTCATCCATAAAAGGGACAGATATTACCATGTAGGTCAGAGGTTCATCACATGAGTCACATAATGTGAGTGACAATCTCTCCCACCTTGTTATCACTGGAGGCCACACCCCTGCCAATAGGAGCTGAGTGAACACTGCCTGATCACTTTCCATGCAGATATATGTTTACTGATCATTTGCTCCAAGGGCTGCATTTTGGGTAAAAAAGGAGTTGGTGTCCATCTGCAGTGTGAGGTTGGTCAGTGGGGAACCTAGAAAATGGCTCCTCTGTCCTAAGTAGGTACACTAGGGGGAAAGGAGCTGAGCTGCCCAACTGACCCCATGCAGCTGCAGGAATGGGTGCTGTAACACAGTGCCAGATGTGGGCAGGGCCAGGAGCCCCTGACAGGTCAGTGGGTGGCAGAGCGTGGAAGAAGAAAAATGTGAGGTTGGACTTGGTACCAAGTGTTCCCAGATTTTGGAAATAGACTCAGGGCAGCAGGTTCTGTTCTCAGTCCAGGGCCTGAGGTCAACATGGCACTGGACTGTGCATAGTCCTATCAAGGCAGGGGAACATAAAGACAGACATAACCAGAGCCTACATAGGAACTGAGTCTACCTGCCAGGGCCCAGGCTTTGGGTGGAAGCACATACAGGAGAGGCATCAGGGAGGGGCCAGGAAATCAGATTTCAGTCTCAGAAACATGAGCTAGTGCTGCCAAGAGGACAGGAACCTGACACTGTCTGTCCACAGAACCTGTGCATGGTGCAGTCACACAGTTAGTCACCGCCACTCTCCACTCAGGCACACACAGCCAATCAGAGAATGGAGGCCAAAATGCACATAGAGACCCACATACAGGCTCAATCCCTGGCTACCAGGAAGAAGCCTCACCATTTGGGAAGTTCCAGTTTTCCTTGGGATTTGTGACTTTGGCCATAAAGAGTGAAGTCTGGGTGTTAGTGTCTGAAATAATTATCAGGAATGTCCTGTTGAAATTCACATTCAAAGGATTCATAATTTGAGACATTCCCACAATCCCGATTCCCATGGCAGCTGCTGCTTCTGTGCCTGTCTCAGCCACGTCCAGCACAGCCTTGTGGACCACCTCTAGGAGAAAGACATCACCCAGTGGAGACCAGGGAGGGCAGCAGAGGAGATTCCTGGAGCAAGCATCGACTGCTGGCCTCAGACACTGGTGAGCTTGTTTGTTCCTGCCATGAGCTCTACCCCTGAGTTTCCAAGTCTCTGCGCAGGGTGTGAGATGAGGCCACCCTGGGAATGCTCAGTCTCTGAGAATCTGTGTTGTCCTAAACCCAGCAATATCTGGAGGATGGGAGTAGGCACTGTTGGTTCTTATTACATAGGTAGCTTCTCAGGAGACCCACAGAAAACAGCTGGGCACTGGCAGTCACTGCAGACTTCATCCCCCCTCCTGCTCCAGTCTCCTTAGGACATACAATAGCAATACACATGGCGTGGCTTCTCTTTCCCAGACGACCATGACCTGCTCTACAGATTTCCACCCAGCACTCAAGAGAAGTCAAAGGGAAGAACACTAGACATTGCCAGGCTGTGCATCTGGGAATGTAGTGTGAGGTCTTAAGGCGTCTTCTCCCCTATTTTTAAGTTTTCTGTAACAACTGCCAGTCAACCCTCGCTGTTTCCTTTACTGCAGATATTCTCTGTGCTAGTCAAGAAGTAGCAAGCCAGCTCTGCAGTAAAGAAGCTGAGGCTGGCAGTGATCTGCACTACAGTGGATTATCGGAGGCATCTGCACTACAGCATGCGCTGGGACCAGTGATGGTCAAAGACCAAGCACAGGTTCTTCCCTGCCCTGGGCTCCTGGGTGAGGTTTTTTTTTTTCCCAATGAACAGAGGAGGGACTGGCTGCATGGGATCCAGCAGGAATATCTAGGTTGTAATCATCTCTCCGAGGATGAGGGAATCTCAGAAATGCCAGCTTTCTCACACATTTGCCGTCCCCCGCACACCTGTCCCTCTCTATCCACATTCAGGCACCAAAGAGAACCACCCAGTGTGTCTTGGCTCACCTGAGAGACTCTCAGGTTCTTGTCTTCTGTGATTTCAGACAGGTCAGCCTGCATAGAGAAGATTTTCCTGATGCCCAGCTGTGGAAGGATGCCCTCCAGGCTATAGTCCGTGGAGATGGAGACCTTGGGCAGGGAGGGCTCATCGATTTTCCTGAGAATGAAAAGAGAAATATAAGAGTCACTGAACTGTGTGTTCCCCTCAAACCACACTGTAGCTGGGGCAGCTCTCCACAGACGGCCCTCTCACTGGAGAGAAGCCCTCTTCCCATCCCTGTCTACATTACATGACTTTGTTTTTCTGTTGTGTTAATTACCTTTGAGTGCTGGAGAGGCAATGGACTTGGTACCAGCTGTTCCCTCACTGAATATGCTGTGCTCCCAGATCCACAAAATGCAGTCCTTCCCCTGTCGTGTGGACTCAGATGGCATTTAATGATCCACCTATTTATAAATAAACACCCACCTGACTCTAGAACATCCCCTTCTTAATGTCACTTCTTCTCAACTTTTAACAAATTGAATCATGACTAGTTGCATTTGCACATCCCAACTCTCTCATTCTCAATTACAAGGTGAGCATACAAGGCTAAGAATCTTAGTGCTTTAGTCTCTGATATACTCTCTGGGTATAAATCAGAGCAGAGCACACAGGAGGTCTTCCCATCATCATTCCGTGATGGTGAATGAATGAGTGATGAGGGGATGCGATGGCTGCACAGGGCAGAGCTGATTCTCAGGGCTGATCTCCTCTCACCTCACTCCCTCTGCCTTCCCATACCCATGCAAGATTCCGTGTAATTACAGCCTGGTAGACACAGAGGAAAATCAGTGCCTGCTCTAGCTGATGTCATCTTGTGAACAACAAAAGAATGACATTAAAATCAGGCCCCAAACTATCCAGTCAGCAGAGAAAAATTTGCCTCCTCTCTACCTGTCTCTGCTGACTCTCTAATCCTCACACTGGGTGCTAGTGAGATGATGAGGTTCAGGGACACTGGGCCTCAGGCCATAGCAGGATATAGAACCAGGCCAGCTCTGGTTCCAGCGGACACACACCTGGGCATAAAGGAGTCCCTCCACTTCCTCAGGGTCTCTGGCGCAGGCTGGCTTCCACCTGCTGCATCCTGCCCTCATCAGGGAGGATGAACAGGGCGCTGGCATTGCCTGTGTACTTCAGCTCCACCACAGTGCAGGACAGCTCCTCATCCCGGAAGTAGGGTGTGGTTAGAAACCTTAATTTCATCATGGGCACCTTCACAGTCATCTCGTTGTCCAAGTAGAAGTCAGACTCAAATGTGAAATTAGGGTCAAAGGGCGTCCTCCATTTCCCTAAATGTGGAGCAGATCATCAATTGTAACATCAGCAGAGAGACTCTACGTCCAGCTGATTTCTGCCCAGTTCCTCAATCTTGACAGTAATCAGTCCATATTCAGTCACAGAGTGTCCCTTTCTGGTTGTTTAATCTAGATTAGTAAAAAGCTTTGTAGATGCAGAACTGTGAATGAGAACTGATCCACAGGCTTAGTTTAAAAAGGGATCTCATAACCAAAGCTTTCCCATGTGAGATGTCTGAGTAACAGGCATGGATCTGAGACTGGGCTGTGTCATAGACACGTGAGATTGAAAATGATGAGACTGGAGCCTGCAGAGATGAGGATCACCTCTCCTTAGGAGGAACCATGTCTAGAAGGTGGTCACATTTGGACAGGTTTTAGGGAAACAGGACAAGAGAGACTGTGTTCTCCAACACCCTGATCTGTTGATGGGGCCCTTCTGCATGAACCCCCTTAATGGAAGTCAGTGCCCAAAACCATGAGTGGGTTTAGATGGAAGATCATGAGATCTGCAAATTCTCGGTGTTGCATTACCATGATTCCATTTTTATTTGGCGAAGACATGTGCAAGGAGTCCTCTTCTCCCGTGTGGGCTATGTGCACATCCATGAATCAAAAATATCCTACTCAGATTGGCCCACATTCCAAGTACATATGGCTATCTGCATTACACCCTAGAAGACTTGATACTGTGACAGTTTCTTGGGCTCAGGATCCAGCAGCATAAGTACACATCCACACCTCACAGTCAAGCGGCCTTGGAGCAGGAGTCCTGTGGCCAGCAGAGAGCTGCGCCCTATAGCCTCATCCTTCAGCCATCCCTCTGCTTCCCCTCCCTTCAGACTGCAGGAGCTCTGGGATCAGCTTGGACTCCCATCCTCTCCCTTCCTCTGTCAGTAGCCTATTGGTTTTCTGTCTATGATCTCAGATCCTCACCTCCTCTGCCCTGACTATCCAGACTCCAGGGTTCCAAATCTGCAGCAGGTCTCATCAGTATTTTCATTGGGCCTCATCATGTGGGGTCATTACCTCATTCTTTGGTCTATCACACAGGGTTTTGTGGGTATGGATTCTGGATGTCTCCCCAAGACACCCTTACCCAAAATAATTCCAGCCTAGTGTCCCAACTCTCAACCCCAGATTCATTTCCTGGGAGGGTGTCTTCAGCACTGTGACCCCGCACGATGCCTGGGCTCCTAATTTTACAAACTAAAATTCCACGAACTAGTCAGACACTAAACACAGACCACTGGCTGGCTGACACTTCCCTCTCACTAATGGCTTCTCCTCAATTCTTGCTTTTCCATACACAGCCTGACAGAAAAGGCTCAGAGGAGAGGTCCAGAAGAGAAAGTTCCCACGGGTCACTAAGATAATTGTCAGCCATATTGCTTTCCTATCAAGGCTGGGATGACCAGGCTCTTCAGGTCCCTAGAGCACCAGGATCCTTCTAGAAAAGGAAGTTCTCTGGCCTACGGACTCTGTTGAGCACATTAGACATGCTGGAGTGGGCTGAGTGATGGACCCCTTCTGTGGTAAGTTGAATGCTATTGGCCCCACAAGCTCATAGGGAGTGATACTATTAGGACATGCGACTCTTTTAGAGCAGGTTTAGTCTTGTGGAGGAACTGTGAGGCAGGCTTTGAGGTCTCATAAGTGCTCAAGGTACTGCCCAATGTCCAAGATCACTTTCAATTGCCTGCAAGATGTAGGACTCTCAGACACTGCTCCAGTGCCCTGTCTGTCTGCATACACCCATGTTCTGCCATTATAATAAATGAGTGAACCCATGAACTGTAAGTGACCCACCTCAATTAAATGTTTTCCTTTATAGGAGTTACTGTAGACATGGTGTCTTATCACAGCAATAGAACACTGACTAAGGCACTGTCTCTGCAGGGAGAAGCCCTGACTTCTGCACACTCAGATAGGATTGGATATGTGGTCTATGTACTCAGCTAGTCAATAAGCTTCTGCCACAACCAAATTCAGCTCTCAGACTGAAAGCTAAGGTATCATGGTGTGATTGTACTGGGAACCACACCTATATTGAAATGATCCTAAAGGAAAGTAAGGGCTACTAGTAATAAGAAGTTAGGCACCTGTGTTCTTAAGGCCATAAGCCCCTTCTTTCCAGTGCTCAGTGTATGGACACAAGGTACACAGCCAACACCCTCTCCAACCATGCCCAAAACAGTGCCCATCCTCACCTTTAAAGTAGATGTAGTTCACCAGCACCATTACTGTGTCCTCATCCAGGCCCGAGAATAGTTCCTTAATCTTCTCCTGGGTCTGATTCCTCACATAGCATTGATGAGCTTTTTGGCCTCATGAGGCTGCTGGAAGTCGGCACTTGAGGTCTCAGCCTGGTACAGCACCCTTGCCTTCTCCTTGAACTCTGCCAGGATCTGCAGGCGCTTTTCAACATGGGGCTGCCTGTGCTGATCTGCACCTGGTCCCCTGGCTGACTGAGCATGTGGAGGAGCTGCCCAAATCCCCGGTGGATGTCTGCCTCAGGGGTCTCTGTGAGATTGAACTTGAGACCTTCTAGAATCTCTCGCAAGGTGTTGTTTTTTGCTCCCAGGGACAGGAGGGCCAAGGCAGCTGAGATGCTGAGTGAGGAGAAGACGATGTGTTCATCTGGATCCTTCAAAGCCAACTCCTTGTAGAGACTGAAGGCGAAGTCAGTGTTGATGGAGGCCAATGTTAGACTGTCCACTTTTTCTTGTTGTTTTGGTCTTCTTGAAGTTCGGTGTTACTTCCCAATGTGCCATCTGGTTGGCAGAGAACAGCAGGGAAGAACCCAACAACCAAAAGTACAAGAGCTACAAGGATGGGCATCATCTCTATTCTCCTGAATCAGAGGTCCTGGAGAGGTGCTGCTTATTGGCTTGCTTCCCCTGCCTTGCTCAGTTTGTTCTCTGAATAGAATCACCATCAGAGGGAAGTAACCACCAACAGTGGGTGGGTCCTCCTTTGTCAAAAACTAATAAACAAATTTTTTAAAGCCAAATCTTATGGAATCAAAATTTAAATTAAGGTTTCCTTCTTTAATTTAACCAAGCTGCACAGGGCCCAAGAACAAAGTAGTTATGGTGACGGGATGAGGGTTGTATTAGGTTTGACATCACGGACCATCAGTCAGCAAGGCTTACTTAGCTAGATCTGCCACTGAATACCAGATGTGCAGGCAACATAGACCAGCACTGAGCCCCAGATAGCTCACTATTTTCTTAGGTAACTAGCCAATGAGCTGTTGGCAAGTTAACCATATCTGACCATTTCCTTCTTAAATAAGAGAATAATTTGACCTTAATGGATGTGGTGGTTGTCCACAATAGACTCCTGTGTTTGAATACTTGGCTCACAGGCGTGGCACTATTAGGAGGTGTGACATTATTACAGTTGTTGTGGCATTGTTGGAGGAATTGTATCTCAGTTCACTTCTTGCTGCCTTCAGATCAAGATGTACAACTCTCAGCTTTTTTCCACCACAAAGTGTGCCTGAATGCTGCCCTCTTCCCTGCCATCCTCATAATAGAATCTGAACAGCAAGCCATGTCCAATTAAATGTTCTCCTTTATAAGTGTTGCTGTGGTCATGGCGTCTCTTCACAGCAATAGAATCCCAACCAAAGACACTGGAGTAGTAACTTCTTGTGGTAATTGATTTGCCTTTCCTATGTGGACTGCTTCTGCCAAAGCCATCACCTGGGGACATACAGAAGGTCTTAACATCTAAGATTCTATCCCACACAGTATTGCTTCTGTTTATGTAACTCCTTTCAGAGCCAAAGAAGTATGAATCCACTGATCTTGCCATGTTCCCCACGGTCCTAATGCAGTTGGCCTGATAGAGAGACAGAATGGCCTTTAGAAGACGCAGTTACAGAGCCAATTATGTGGCAACTGTTAGAGGGCTGGAGTAGCATTCTCTAGAGAATGGTAAGGATTTTAAATCATTGTTCAATAGATAGTATGGTTTCTCCTATAGCCAGGACCTACAGATCCAGTAGTTAATAGGTGAAAAGATAGGGTTCCACTTACTATCATCCCCAGTGATCTAAATGAAGATTTTTACATTATATTCTCATGACTTAAATTTGCTGAACTAGAAGGTATGGATGTAGAGGAAGGATGATTCCTTCTAGGAGACTCAAAAAACTCCGGTTCAGACTGGAGTAATCATGGTCGGTTTCTATCTATTAACTACTTCCCCCAGTACGAAAGGACAAGGGAAGTGAGGCCTCCTTAACACAAGCGCCTTAAAACTAATATATGAAATCATCTCAATTTAGTAAGTTTGTTTAACAACCCCCTAGACAAGGGGTTCATTAGGGTGGCAGAGCCCGGAAATTGCGTAAGATTTAAAACCTTGTCCCCAGAGGTTCAAATCCTCTCCCTAATAGTGTGTTTCATTAACATCTTCACCCTCCAAATTCCAGTACTAACTGCCATGGTGTTCCTTACTTTAGTAGAGCAGGAAATCCTAGGCTATGTACAATTACAGAAAGGACCAATCATGTAGGCCCATAAGGAATTTTCCAACCATTCACAGATGCAATAAAACTATTCATGAAAAAACCTCTAGGACTCCTAGCCACTTCCACAACCCTATTCCTTATCACATCCACTTCATCCTCTCACCAGCCCTAAGTCTACAAATTTCACTGCCAATACCTCACCCCCAGTCAACCTCAACTTAGCAATTTTATTTATTTTAGCCACATCAAGCCTATCAGTTTACTCCATCTTATGATAAAGGTGAGAATCCAACTCCAAATACTCTATATTTTGAGTTCTACGAGCATAGCTCAAACAATCTCATACGAAGTCACAATAGCAATCATTCTGCTCTCTGTACTTCCAATAAACGGATCGTTCTCAATCCAATCATTATTATATACACAAGAATCCCTATGACTTCTAGTGCCAGCCTGACCCCTAGACATAATATGATTTATCTTAATCTTAGCAGAAACTAACCAAGCCCCTTTCGACCTAACAGAAGGAGAATCAGAGTTAGTCTCAGGCTTCAATATCAAATATGCTGCTGGACCATTTGCACTATTCCTCATAGCTGAATAAATAAATAATATCCTAAAAATGCAATGTCAACAATTGTATTCATAGGCCCATTTCATAACCCACATAGTCCTAAGCTTTACATCATAAACTTCATATTCAAAACCCTGTTTTTAACCACACTCTTCGTATGAATCTGATCATCTTACCCATGATTCTGTGATGATCAACTTAGGCACCTGCTATGAAAAAAATTCCTACATTTCATTCTGGCCTCCTGCATATGATATATCTCAATCCCAATCTTCATAGCCAGCATCCCCCTTACACTTAGAAATATGTCTGAAAAAAAAAAAACCAGCATTTAAGACTCAGTGGAATGTACTGTGAGAGCTTAGAAGACAGGAATCTTGAAAGCAATGCAAAGAATGGAGACCTGGCTTGTGATGTTTTAGAGGGAAGTTTAAAGACCCTCTCAGGATCCACACAAGGACAAGTTCAGGTTTTGATTAGCCTTGGCAGAAGGTATGTCTTTTGCCTGGACCATATGTTGAGGATGGCGTCGGGCACATAGAGAGGAACAAGAATGGAGGGGGACAAAGGCATGGACATAGGACTTGCCTGTAAAGCAGCAAAATTTGTCAAGATCAATATGAATTGGAAACTGAAATAAGTCATCTAATACCTTGAGAGCATCTGCCAAGCCATATTGCATGCAGTAAAAAAAAAAATAAGGTGGTGAGGCTTAACCAGTGTGAGGTGGGAATGAAGTTTAAGGATGGAAACAAGCAGAGTTGATGAGTTTATTTTGGAATGGAATACACTCATGATGGATCAAGTGACAGAGACAGAGTGAACAGGATGAAAGAAAACCTTGAGAAGGCCACAGTAGAGAACCTCAGAGTGAGGAGGAAGTGGAAGAGAGTTAGAGAAGGGCCTAGGGGAATCCCATCTGCAGGAGGATTCTAATATCATAGTTACACAGGTACAGGGAGGAATGCAGTAAGTGATGGATGGACAGAGAATAATAATAGCAATATACAGCAAGCCAACAGCCAACATCAAATTTAATGGAGAGAAACTCAAAGTGATTCCACTAAATCATGAACAAGACAAGGCTCTCCACTCTTTTCTTATATATTCAACATAGTTCTTAAAGTTCTAGCTATAGCAATAAGACTACAGAAGAAGATCAGGAGATTCATTTTAGAAAGGAAGAAGTCAAACTTCTGCTATTTGTAGATAGCATAAAGGACCCCCCCCCAAAAAAAAAACTCTACAAAAAACTCCTACATCCTTGCTCATGTTCTCCCTCCATCTGCTTCTCATTGGGACCTTGGGAGCTCAGTCCAGTGCTCCAGTGTGGGTCTCTGTCTCTATCTCCATCCATTACCAGATGAAGGTTCTATGGTGATATGAAAGATATTCGTCGGACCACGGGGGGTGCACCCACCCACTGAGACAGTGGGGCTGATCTATTGGGAGCTCACCAAGGCCAGCTGGACTGTGACTGAAACAGCATGGGATAAAACCGGACTCTCTGATCATGGCGAACAATGAGGACTGATGAGAAGCCAAGGTCAATGGCAAGGGGTTTTGATCCTACTTCATGTTCCGGCTTGGTGGGAGCCTAGCCAGTTTGGATGTTCACCTTCCTAGACATGGACGGAGGGGGGAGGACCTTGGACTTTCCACAGGGCAGGGAACCATGACTGCTCTTTGGATTAGAGAGAGAGGGGGAGAGGAGTGGGGGGAGGGGGAGAAGAGTGGGGGGAGGGGGAGGGAAATGGGAGGCTGGGAGGAGGCGGAAACTTTTTTTTCTTATTCTCAATTAAAAAAAAAGAAATAAAGGAATAAAAATATAATAAGCCACATAAAGATGAAAAAAAACTCCTACAGCTGATAAATATGTTCAGTAATTTGGCAGGATACAAGATCAACTCAAAAAATATGAGTAGCCCTCCAACATACAACTGATAAAGAAGCTGGGAGAGAAGTCAGAGAAACATCACCCTTCAAAACTGTCATCAATAACATAAAATATCTTGGGGTAACACTAACCAAATAAATGGAAGAACTGTTGAAGAAGAATGTTAAGTTTCAAAAGAAAGATACCTGAAGAAGATACCTGAAAATGAAAAAAAGATACCTGAAATTGAAGAAGCTAACTGAAAATAGAAAGATCTCCCATGCTCTTGGATAGGTAGGATCAACATAATAAAAATGTCAATCCTAACAAAAGCAACCTCTAGATTCAATGCAATCCCCATCAAAATCCAAACACAATTCTTCACAGATCTTGAAAGAACAATGCTCATCTTCATATACAAAATAAACAGTAGAGCCAATACAATCCTGTTCAATAAAGGAACTTCTGGGGGCATCACTATCCCTCATATTAAGCTCTATTAGAGAGCTATAATAACGAAAACAGCTTGATACTGGCATAAAAATAGAAAGGTTGACTAATGGAATAAAATCTAAGACATAGATATTAATCCATACACACCTATGAAAACCTGATTTTTGACAAAGAAGCCAAAATTATGCAGTGTAATAAAGAAAGCATCTTCAATAAATGGTGCTGGCATAACTGGATGTCAACATATAGATGAATGCAAATGGATACATATCTATCCCCATGCACAAAAGTCAAGTCCAAATGGATTAAAAACCTCATTATGAATCAGACCACACTGAACCTGATAGAAGAGACAGTGGGAAGTAGTCTTCAAGGCATGGACATAGGAGACCACTTCCTTAATACAATACCAGTAGCACTGAAACTGAGAACAACAATAAATTAGTGGGACCTCCTAAAACTGAGAAGCTTCTGTAAAGCAAAGGACATAGTCAACAAGACAAAAAAGGCAGCCTACTGAATGGGAAAAGATCTTCAAAAACCCCACATCAGACAAAGGACTGATCTCTAAAATATATAAAGAACTCAAGAAATTAGACATCAAAATTCCAAATAATCTAATTAAAAATGGGATACAGTACTAAACAGAAAATTTTCAGCAGAAGAATCACAAATGGTCAAAAGACATTTAAGGAAATGTTCAGCATCCTTAGCCATCAGGAAAATGCAAATAAAGATGACTCTGATTTACCATCTTACTTCAGCCACAATGGCTAAGATCAAAAACATCAAAGATGGCTTATGCTGAAGAAAATGTGGAGTAAGGTGAACACTCCTCCATTGCTGGTGGGAATGCATGCACTCTGGAAATCTGTATAAAGGTTTCTCAGAAAATTGGGAATCAACCTAGCTTAGTACACAGCAATATATCCAAAGGATGTTCAATCATCCTACAAGAACATTGGTTAAGCTATGTCTATACTAGCATTATTTGTAATAACCAGAACTCGGATATAACCTATATACCCCTCAACCGAAGAATGGATAAAGAAAATATGGTACATTTTCACAATGGAGTATTACTCACTGGTAAAAAAGTTGACATCTTGAAATTTGCATGCAAATGGATGAAACTAGAAAAAACATCCTGAATGAGGTAACCCAAACCCAGGAATAGAAAGATGATTTATACACACACACACACACACACACACACACACACACACACATATATACATATACACACACAAACACACACACACACAAAATACACATACACCCCTGGAAAAAGAATATAGGTGAGATCACCTGACAAATATAGAAGTATGGGAGTAGGGGGGAATCAGGGGAAGAAGAGATGAGAAGGGAAGAAGGGAGGAGAGTTTGAGGGACTACTTGAGAGTAGTCAAGATGGCAAAAACAACAGAGATGACAGAAAAGAAAGAGATATTTTTAATGAGGGAGTCATTATGGGGCTAGCAAGAAATCTGACACTAGAGAAATTCCCAGGAATCCACAAGGATGATCCCAGCTAAGACCATAAGCAATAGAGGATAGGGTGCCTGAACTGGCCTTGTCCTGTGGTCAGAGTGATGAATATCTTCAGTGTCACCATAGAATCTTTACCCAGCAACAACTGGTGGAAACAGGAGTAGAGACCCACAATGGAGCATTGAGCTGGGCCTTCAAAGTCCAGATGAAGAGTGGGAGGAGGGAGTATATGAACAAAGAGGTCAAGATTAGGATGGCGACATCCACTGAAACAGTGATGACCCAAAGCTGCCCTGAGCCAGCATTCTTCTGTCAGCCTGGGGCCCAATGTCCCTATACCTCAAAGTCCCACTAATACCTGTGTAACAGTTAAAGAGTCAGGGACCGGTGGAGTGCAGTGATGGTGTAATGAAGGTGGTGATAAAAGCAGGGACAGGGGGAGAGCAGGTGAGTTTCCCTCTGCAGTCATGGTAGTTGAGGCAAATTTTACTGTCAGTTTTCTTGTTCGTAGGATGAGATCAGCTAGAGCAGGAGCTGAGGATTCTTCAGTGTCTAACGGGCTGTAATTACATGGAACCTTGAATGGGTGGTGGAGGGCAGAGGGAGTGAGATTGACATGAGATCAGCTCTGAGAATCAGCTCTGCCCTGTGCAGCCATCCTATTCCTCATCACTCATTCATTCACCTGTGTGCAATGATAACTGGAAGACCTACTCTGTGCTGGGCTGTGATTTTATTCCCTAATATGGCTCTTTTAATGAAGATATCTACTTCCCTGCTCCCATATCCACCCTTCTTCCAACTCAACCATCCCATTTCCCAAAGCTCTCCCCAATTCTCCCCTTCTCCATTCTCTCTCCCCATATCCCCTTACCCCCACCCCCATGCTCCCAACTTTTGCCTGGCAATCTTGTCTATTTCCAATATCCAGGAAGATAACTATATGTTTTTCTTTGTATTAACTATCTTATATAGCCTCTCTAGGATCACAAATTATAGGCTCAATGTCTTTTATTTATGGCTAGAATCCACTTATGAGTGAGTATATACCATATTCATCTTTTTGGGTCTGGGTTATCTCACTCAGTAAAGTGTTTTCTATTTCCTTCCATTTGTATGCAAAATTCAAGATGTCATGTTTTTTTACCAATGAGTAAAACCCTAAACTGTATATGTGCCACATCTTCTTATCCATTCTTCTATTGAGGGGCACCTAGGTTGTTTCCAGGTTCTGGCTATTACAAATAGTGCTGATATGAACATATCAGCTTTTGAACACATGCTTTTGTAGTATGATTGGGTATGTCTTGGGTATATTCTCAAGAGTTGAATTGCTGGGTCCTGAGGTAGGTTGACTCCCAGTTTCCTGAGAAAATGCCATACTGATTTCCAAAGTGGTTGCACAAGATTGCATTCTCACCAACAATGGATGAGTGTTCCCCTGACTCTACATCCTCTCCAGCATGGGCTATCAGTGGTGTTTTTGATTTTAGCCATTCTGTCAGGTATAAGATGGTATCTCAAAGTTGTTTGGATTTACATTTCCCTGATTGTTAAGGAAGCTGAATATGACCTTAATTGTCTTTTGGCCATTTGAACTTCTTCTGTTGAGAATTCTCTATTCAGTTCAGTACACCATTTTTTAATTGGGTTAATTAGAGTTTTAATATCTAGTTTCTTGAGTTCTTTATATATTTTGGAGATCAGACCTTTGTTTGATGTGGCATTGCTGAAGATCTTCTCCCATTCAGTAGGGTACCTTTTTGTCTTAATGACAGTGTCCTTTACTTTACAGAAGCTTCTCAGTTTTAGGAGGTCCCATTTATTCAATGTTGGTCTTGTTGTCTGTACTATTGGGGTTGCATGTAGGAAGTGTTCTCCTGTGCCCATGTGTTACAGTCTACTTCCCACTTTCTCTTCTATCAGGTTCAGTGTGGTCAGATTTATATGGAGGCCTTTAGTCCATTTGGACTTGAGTTTTGTGCATGATGAAAGATATGGATCAATTTTCATTCTTCTACAGGTTGACATTCAGCTATGCCAGCACCATTTGTTGAAGATGCTTTCTTTCTTCTATTGTAGACCTGGCAGCTCTATAGTGGCTATCTGTCTCTGCTTTGTTCCTCCCAGAATTCAGTTCTCTCTTCCCGCCTACCTAAGTTCTGCCCTATCACCACGCCCAAAGTAGTTTTTTTTATTAACCAATGAAAGCAACACATAGACAGAAGGACCTCCTACACCACACAGGAGTCAAAGTGATCCTATTCTGTGCAAGATCTATTTCTATGTCAGTGCATTTCAACAGGCCATTCCTGATGTTTGTCTCTGAAGCACATTCCCATGACCCTATTTCTGACCAAGATCTTCAACCACAATTGATGCTAGAAATTTCCAAGGTGAGAGCCTTCTGCCCAGATGCCCAGGAGGGAGTAGACATGTGGGTGTGTACATCCTGAATGCCATTCTCTGAATGCCTTTGTACACTTGTCTTGGACAGTGATTGTGACTAACTCCATGGTGCTGACTGCACTTTAGTGTCCATCTCTTAGGCCTACTGGGAGCACTTGCTCATGTTCTAATCATAGAATCTGTCTTATGCCCTGACCCTGCTCACTGCCCTGTATGTGCCTGTACCCCAAGTGTGGGTACTGGCAGGCAGTCTCATTCCCATTGCTTTCTACTTCCATGGTCTTGCTGGGATCAAGCAAGCTTACAGGCCAATCAATGAAGATCAGGCCCAGGACTGAGAGGGAACCTGCTGCACTGAATCTCATTCCCTGGTGACAAGTTCCTGCTTTGTGCATCCCTCATCCAGTTCCCAGGTTCTGCAATCCACCATCCCTTGCAGCAGATGGTCATGCCCTTATCTGACCCACCATTACAGGCTTCACTCCTGTTGAAAGGCAGTTAGTTAGCAGGCTCCTTTCCTGATAGCACCCCTACATAGGGCAGAGAACTCATTTTCTAAGTCTGCAACTATCATCCTCACATGCCAGATTGATACCCTCACATTCCTTTCCCTAAATGCCGGGCTTGCAACAAAGGATCAATAAACGCATAACTGCACAGAAGGTGGCCAGGGAATATTCACTCAGCTTTCACTTATGGCACTTGGCAGGGGAATGGCCTCTATGACAACAAAAGGAAGTAGGGATTGTCACACACACTCTTTGAAATGTACAGCACCTGGTCCACATACGATTATCATTCCTTTTATGCATGACAAAATTGAGGCACAGAGAAGCTTAGCCATTTCCCCATGTCAGCACAGCTAGACATTATGACTGGCAGGATATTCTTCAAGATTCCTGAAGCCAGTGGAACTGCCTTCCCAAAGCCAAGGTTTTGTGTCCAAGGCATTATCATGGAGGTGGGCAGATGGATTGTAAACAAGGCTCTAGATACTGCAGAGAGAACACAAATGAGTCTGTGGATCAGGTGACCTCTGTGCTGAGGTCAGAGGAGGATGAGCAGGTGGTCAGATGACCAGAAAGGATGCTTTAGGCAGAGCACACAAGAGTGTAGTCATTTCAGAGAATCCCGAGGGTCTTTGGGACAACAGAGCAGAAGGGTGGTAGAGGAAGAAGCAATTACAGCCACTGGATATCAGAGAGCCTGCCTCTAGGTGGATTCTGAAATTACTCAGAGCCACAAAGAGAGCACTGGAGGGGTTAATCAGACTTTCCTCTCTTAGGAGAGTTAGTCGCTGTGGTTACAATCCAGAGGACTGGGTTGTGCAGACTGGGGATCATCATTGAGGGCATTTTCAGGGAGCAGTGGAGAGAGAGTTGATGATTCAGTTCAAGAGATGAGCTTGCTTGCTTTGTAGAAGGAGGAGGAGAGGAGGTTGGGGCACCTGGAACTTACAGAGAATCCTCTGAGTCCAGGAAAATAGAAGAAGCCTGCATAGAGAGGGAAAGGTGAGCATTCATTTAGAGACTTGATTGTGTCTTATGGCTCCTGAGGACACTCTTGAGCAGGGGGACATGACATCACCAAGCAATTGCACTCTTGTGGTCACTCAAAGGATCTCCTACCCCTGTGAGTACTGAGATACCATTCCTTGAAAGCCATGAGGTGATGACATAGGAAACCATCTATTGAAAGCAAACAAGTGTCCCAGCAATCTCTCCAGCATGTGTCAGGGAAAATCCTTCGACTGGGACACTCCCAACACTCGTGTGCAGTGGAATGCCCCAGTTTCATCCCACCATCATTCTTGGACTCAGGCCAGGTATATAAGGCACCTGGTGCTGAATGCATCTCAAAATGACCTGACCTGTGTCTGGAACTTGTGAAAAATATCTGAATCTATCTCTTATGGGGTTCTATGACTTTTCCTAGGATTTACTTTTACTTGTTCCTTTGGGACTGAGGATTCCCCTGGCTCTTGGTGATCAAATGTCATTTTGGAGATGAACCCCTATTTGTAATTCCAATGTGCAATGGAGGTAAAGACTGTGGAGGGGAAAGTGAGGTGCCTGGAAATTGTAGTATAATTAGGTTGAATGCTGGGAAACTCCATGCATGGCTCATGGTTTGTACATGCTGGGCAATCAGTTTATAGGAATTTATCAATGTTGAGTGGCTGCATGGTGGGGTAGGGTGTTTGCGTCAAAACTACTATGCCCCAGGTGCTTCCTTCCTTCCTTCCTTCTTCTGCCATGTGGCCCATAAGTTCTAATCATTGTCTGACACATTCATCTTGAGACCTTGGCCAAATTACTTGACAGAGGTCATTGCCTCAACCATGGAGCACAACCTAAGCGATAAAATTAGCATTGAAGTTCTTGCTCTCAGAGTTGTTGACCTGTTATCCCTTTACATGGAACATTGATCAAAAGTTTTTGGGTCATTTAGATTTTTGGTCACTTTGACTTGTAGGTCTAAGTTAAAAATCATTTGGAGGTTGATTTAGTTCTCCAAAGTCATGCCAACCATAATTGCTATCTTATGTCTTAGTGTTTGGTCCACTAGAGAGGTTTGTTGAAAAGTTAATCTAGTAAATTAAAGCTCCATAGGGTCTTCTCGTCTTATTGTGTAATCCCCGCCTCTTCACGGGGAGGTCAATTTCACTGATTGGGAGTGAGAGACAGTTGAGTCCTCATTTAGCCAAACATTTCATTCCCCAGTTAAGGAATAAGTGATTATGCTATGTTTTGAGGGCTGCAGGCTGTGTTCCCGCCTGGATCCCGGCCAGCTTACCTCTGAAATAATTAAACGGAAACTGTATTCTTTTTTTTTTTTTTTTTTTTTTTATTTTATTGAGAATAAGAAAAAAAA
>NW_026067953.1:9329922-9352697 GCF_014885135.2 Alexandromys fortis | reverse complement strand
CCGGAACTCCTTGCTGCTAGGTGTCTCGTAAACAAAGGACCTACCTAGCTTGCTGCAGGCAGGCTAGTGGGGACAAAGGAGCTAGCACCCTCCCGTTTGCCCTGCCGATTCGGATTCGGTCCTAGAGCCCGAACAGGCTGGGCTGGGAGATGTTATGTGGTCAAAGAGGGAAGGGGGTCAGACGGAGGGGGCGAAGAGGGTTGTGGATGCAAGCTGGGTGGGATAGGAAGAGAGAGCGAAACTGTATTCTTTTAAACACTGCCTGGCCCATTAGTTCTAGCCTCTAATTGGCTAATTCTCACATCTTGCCTTAACCCATATTTAATAATCTGTGTAGCCCCACAAGGTGTGGCTTACCAGGAAAGATCTTAACCTGTGTCTGTGTCTGGTGGGAGAATCATGGCGACCGACTGACTTGGCTTCTTTCTCCCAGCATTCTGTTCTGTTTACTCTGCCTACCTAATTTTCTGTCCTATTAAAGGGCCAAGGCAGTTTCTTTATTTAACCAATGAAATCAACACAAATCGGAAGACTCCCACATCATTGCTACCTTTGCACAGTCAGCATCCAAGTCCACATTGACACATATCAGGTCTCCTTAATGCAAGCTTAACTTCTGATTGAAAGCAATACTCAGGTCTTAGCTGTAATATTGAGTCCAGCAGGCCTGCTTTTCATCCCAACCAGCTCCCACACAGCTAGCTTAGCACCAGAATAATTACACGGAAATTGTATTCATTTAAACACTGCCTTGCCCATTAGTTTCAGCCTCTTAATGGCTAATTCTCACATTTTGCTTTAACCCATATTTAGTAATCTGTGTAGCATCATGAAGTGGTGGCTTATCGGAAAAGATCCTAACCTGCATCTGTCTTGGGTCATTGAATCATTGGCATCTGCCTGACTCCGCTTCTAACTCCCAGCATTCTGTTCTGTCTACTCCACCTATCTAAGCTGCTGTCCTATCAAAGGCCAAGGAAGTCACTATATTTGACCAATGAAAGTAACACATAGACAGAAGACCCACCTACATCATATTATATGGCTTAACTATCCCATGTACAACTGAAAATACAGTATATTTTATCATGTCATACTCACACCTAGCATGATATAACTATCCTTGATCTGACTAGAAATGCATTCTTAATTTTATAATATGTAGTGATGTCCATTGAGAGTCATTCTTTTAATATGTCTAACTTGAATTTTATATCCACTGGTACTCTTTGAATTGATATTACATTGCATGATGAAAAATTGGTAAAAGCAAGCACAAGTATATTTACAAATACATATTTGACCAAAATATAACAGAAACACTCGTGTCAATCAGAATTTTCATTCTGGAACTGGTCACACAGCCTTCAAAATGTTCCTCTGTTGCCCACTCTGTATTTCTTGCTTACTCAGAAAGCCCCTCACATGGCCTTTGTTCTGTACTGGAGAAGTGAACCATGCCAACATTCCCTTTGTGATCCTACCTGGATTAGGTGGCTGTCTTTTCCCATGACTCTAATCTCACCACATGGTAACACAAAGAGACTCCCTAAAGGATCACATGACTCAAGACACAATCTTCCTCCCCTCCACTGTAGAGAATCAATCCAATTCTGCTTGGTTATCTGGACCAATCACTCCACCTAATACCGTTCCTCCATTATTAGACTTTTAGATAAAAGGCATCAGAACTAGAAAGTGGCCAGGTATATGTCAGAATATTCAGTTCAGTGGAATGTTCGTTGTTCCTCCTGGCAGGAATAATACTTCCCCAACATCCATAACTTCTAAATCAGCAGAATTTAAGTCATGAGAATAGAATTCAAAAATCATCATTTAGATCACTAGGGGTGATAGTGAGTGGAACCCTGCCTTTCCACTATTAGCTTCTGGACCTGTGGTTCCTGGCTATGGGAGACGCCATACTATATATTGAACAATGATTTAAACACTTATCACCTTCTAGGGAATGTTGCCCGTGCCCTCTGAACTGTTGCCACATGATTGGCTCTGTAACTGTGTCTTCTAAAGGCTATTTAGTTTCTCTACCAGGCAAGCTGTTTCAGAATGGTGGGGAACATGATCAGTTCAATGGATTCATACTTCTCTGGCTCTGAAATGAGTTCCTTGATCAGAATCAATACTAAGTGAAATAACATCATAGTTGTTAAGACCTTTTGTAAGTCTACGGATGATAGTTTTTGGCAGGAGCAGTCTGCCCAGAAAGACCAAATCCATAATCAGAATAAGGACCTACTCCAGTGTGGGATTCTATTACTGTGAATACATACAGTGACCACAGCAACTCTTATAAAGGAGAATATTTAATTGGACATGGCTTGCAGTTCAGAGTCTATTTTCAGCATGTCGGAGAAGTAGGGCATCATTCAGGCAGACTGTCTTGGGAAGAAGCCAGAGAGTTCTACATCTTGATCTGAAGGCAGCAGAAAGTGAACAGAGACATCTTCACCCAACAATGCCACACCATCTGTAATAAGGCCACACTTCCTCATAGTGCCACGCACTATGAGACAAGCATTCAAACACAAGATTCTGTTGGGGACAACGACCAATTCCAATAAGAACAAACTATTCTCCTATTCAAGAAAAAAGTGGTCAAATGTGGTTAACATGCCAACAGCACACTGGCTAGTTACCTAAGAAAATGCTGAGCTATCTAGGGCTAAGTGTTGGTCTATGTTGCTAGCAGATCTGGCATTCAGTGGCAGATAGAGCCAAGTAAGCCTTGTGGACTGATGGTTCATGATATCAAACCTAAGCATAACCCTCATCCCTATCACCATGATTACTTTGTTCTTTGACCCTCTACATCCTGGTCTTATGCCAACTTGGCACACAGACAACTAAATTAAAAAAGGAAACCTTAATTGAAAATATGATTCCATAAGATTAGGATTTAAGAAATTTCTTAATTAGATTTGATGAAGGAGGGCCCACACCTCTGTTGGTGTTTCTTCCCTGGGCTGGTGGTTCTATCAGAAAGCAAACTGAGCAAGGCAGAGAAAGCAAGCCCATAAGCAGCACCTCTCCAGGACCTCTGATTCAGCTCCTGCCTCCAGGTTCTTTCCCTTTTGAGTTCTTCTCCTAAGTTTCTTCAGTGATGAACAGCCATCTGGAGGTCAAAAGCCAAATAAACCCATTTCTCCTCAACTTGCTTTTTGACTTAGTGTTTCACCACAAACATAGAAAACCATAAGTAATATAGGATGAAAACAGTGAAGCAGGGTTTTGCTGGGACAGGCCTGATATGTTTTGGGAATGATTATAGAAGAACTTTGGATCTTGGACTAGAAAAACCACTGCGTGTTGGGAACTCGGTGGGATGTTCTGCGGGCGCATGGCAGATAACAATGTTGAAAGCAATGCAGCTGATGGAGGCCTGGCTTGGGAAGTTTCAGAAAGAAATTTAAAGACTCAACAGGCACCCTTGGAGGAGCTAAATGACAGAAAAGGAAACAGAATTAATATGACGGCAGGGGAGGGAACTTTGAACTGATGGAGTCTGTGTAGACTGAGGGGAAATGGGTGCCCGTGACTGAGGTAGCTGACATTTCTGGGAAAGTTTGCATGGCTCCTGGTAAACAGAAATGTACCACAGGTGACCTTTCTCGTACATGGATCACCTGCATTAGGCCTCTTTTAATCAACCAAAATCCATCATGTTAGGAGCAGCACCTCCATATTTGGGAAAACAGCTTTGGATCTAATCCCAATCTGCAGAGTCTCTAACCACACTGTGACACAAAAAACCACAGGTCTGAAACTAAAGAGAAGGAGAGGTCCTTTCTTCTAGAGCCATTGTGTGTGAAAAGCAATCTGAGAACACAGATTTAGCTTAACCAATTTCCTGTGCCAACACAGAAGCAGTTTAACAAGAACTTTATAGCTTAGCCAAATGAAGCAAGTCACAAATCAAGGCAAGTTCAAAATACAGGAGGAGAACCTCAGAGAGGCAGGTGCATTAAGATGGGGAAAGATGCTATCTGCTGGCATTCTTAGGGTTTGAAGGATGTCTATAAGTGTTGTCACAAGGTTGAATTCTAACACAGAGGGAGGCAAACATTGCTGTTCCAGGGAGGCAAAACTTGAAGAGTCAGAGAAAAAGAATATAAGAATATAGATTCCAGAAATAAAAATGTAGAAATAAAGAAATATAAAGTTATTCTACTAGGAGAGTAAGAACAGATTGTCAGCAGCTTTCTCAGTAGACCAAGGATTAACTATTAACAGTGGGCTACTCTGCTTTACAACCCATAGCTCTATTTACAAGTCCAAAGCATCTCTCTGCAAACTGAGAACTAGCCTACGGATATGAGCTGAGTCAACTTTCAGGAAACAGATAAATGACCTCTGGGTTATGCATTATCCCTGCTATACTGGCAGCATCAAAGGGGAGAGCACAGGGCTTCAGTAAACACTGCCTGGAAGTACCAAGGAAGTCAACAATTTAAGCACAAATTAGTTTAACTAAAAAATTTTGTTAATGGAGATTGTAAAATAAGGCAATCAGTATCTGAGTTTTACCATGGGATTGTAAAAATTTCTTTGTTAAACCACAGGCTTAGTGCCCCTACTATAAAAAAGTGGGTTCAGAAAGTGGTCTTTGCAACAGTCTTACAAAATCCATCTCAGGCTGTGGTCTCTGCTAGCTGATAAGATTTTTGTGTCCCATGGAGATTTTTTTCTCTTTATCTTTTTTATTTTGGATTTTTTAGACAGGATTTCTCTATAGCTTTTGGTTCCTGTCCTGGAACTAGCTCTTCTAGACCAGGCTGACCACGAACTCACAGAGATCCGACTGCATCTGCGTCCCAAGTGCTGGGAATAAAGGCGTGCGCCAACACTGCCCAGCTCACATTAGCTTTTTATCTTTTCCTGTAATTTGGTTTCTGGAATAAAGTTTGCTTCTGGTTTTTAGACTTTGGTGGTCTGTCCCATCTTTACACGACCCCTCTGGACCCAAAACACTTAGCCCAGGTAAAGGTAATTAGCCTCTGGTCCTGCAGTGTTCCCATCTCTCTCCAGTACTGAAACTCAGTTCAGTCAACCAGGATCTTCAGACACTGAATCTTTTCAGGGATTTTCCTTCAAGCCAGACAAGGAAGCTTCCCCTCAGATGTCTGATGCCAAAAAGGGCACAGGGAGTGTCTATTTAGATTAGGCCCATTGCTACCAGACAGGACAGTTACACAGACGCAGGTTTGGTTTGTCAGTATTGAGGTGTTTATTAATGTGCGAGTTTCCCTAAAGAAGTCAGGGAGCGTGGTCACAGAGTTGCTTTCTTTTCAGAGTGACTTAGAAATACAGAACATATCCTAGAGAAGCTAAATAAGAAGGTGAACCAAAAGGAAAACATATATTAACCTTCATCAGGCGATGAAAGGAGACAGAGACAGAGACCCACATTGGAGCACCGGACAGAAATCTCATGGTCCAAATCAGGAGCAGGAGAGAGCACGAGCAAGGAACTCAGGACCGCGAGGGGTGCACCCACACACTGAGACAATGGGGATGTTCTATTGGGAACTCACCAAGGCCAGCTGGCCTGGATCTGAAAAAGCATGGGATAAAACCGGACTTGCTGAACATAGTGGACAATGAGGACTACTGAGAACTCAAGAACAATGGCAATGGGTTTTTGATCCTACTGCACGTACTGGCTTTGTGGGAGCCTAGGCAGTTTGGATGCTCACCTTACTAGACCTGGATAGAGGTGGGTGGTCCTTGGACTTCCCACAGGGCAGGGAACCCTGATTGCTCTTCAGGCTGACGAGGGAGGGGGACTTGACTGGGGGTGGGGGAGGGGGAGGGAAATGGTAGGCGGTGGCGGGGAAGAGACAGAAATCTTTAATAAATAAATAAATAAAGGGAAAAAAAGAAAAAAACAAAAAAAATTGTATGCTTTTAAGGCAGGGTTTCTTTCTTATAACCCAGTTGAAGTCAATACTATATAACTAAAAATGACCTTGAACTTTTGATCTTCTGGCCTCTGCCTGTCAAGAAGAAAAAGAAAGAAAGAAAGAAAGAAAGAAAGGATGACAGAACAAATGTTAGCTGCAGCCCTACCAGGTAAGAATTCTGGTGGGGATCTGCACACTCTCATTGCTCCTGAACACTCTGGATATCCAGTAAGCTTGTTTACAACACTTTTGGGCAATTTCCCATCAGGTGGCTCTGCTAGCAGAAACCTGAAATGCACTTTACTGGAAATCCTTCTGTCTGCCCATTTCCAGTCTGAGAACACAGCGCAGCTTGTAAGTGCCAGCATTTCCCAAGAAGAGGGAGGAGACCATGGTGGGAATAAATAGGCATCAGGGTGCACTGGACAGAGCTAAGCAGTAGGAAGGCAGCAACGACCAACATCAGAACTCAGTTGTCCCAGGAGCTGGCAGCATACATCAGCTCTCAGGTAATGCCAAGAATTCCTTGCCTTTGGTAACAGAGGAAGGACCTTCCCAGGACTGTGTAGTTCTGGTGATGACCTGGAGTCTTGATTTGGAGGAGGGGTAATGAATTGTTCCTTGGTCACTGAAGTGGAATCAGGGGACATTTCTGGGATGCACATAAATCTTCTCCCAGTCTGGGCCTTCATGTTTATGGAAGATGCAGGCACAATGAACATTGCTCCAGTAGACAGAATGGAGAATGCTCCTTTCCGCGCTCCATAGGCAGGGAGTACTGAGACCTTGTCTATCTTGCTTGGGGCTGAAGGAGCTAAAGAGAGACAGGAAAGTCCCCCTGGAGGAGTTGACTTTCCCACCATGCATACAGTTGATAGGAGATGTCTTAAGGTCAGGAACCTAGTTACCTGGTAGGTCCCATGGCCGAGCAGAGGTTCTTCAACCTCAACTAGGGAAGGGAAAAAGCAGTAGCTCAGCCACTGAGCCAGGCCTCCTGCTGCACACATGGAGCAGCCCCTTCCCTCTGGAAACAATTCTGACACAAAATAGTGTTCAGTGCTTCTCCAAAGAAATGCTTGCATCAGTAGGAAGTAAACATGGAGTAAAGGCAGCCAACTAACTGAGGTCCCTGGCTCCTCTGCAGGAGAGTAACAGCCCTGGGGACAAGCAGCTTAGCTCCAGCCTTCCCTCCTCTGCCCCCTCCAATTCCCTCTGTGCTCTTCTGGTCTTCCCTCCCCTCCACCTTCCATTTGGCTCCTCCTCCCTCCCTGGCTTTTCCTCCTACTATCTTGCTGCCCAACTTTCTTCCACTTTCTCACTCCTTGAATCCTCCAGCCCTCCTCTGTCGCCACCCTCCCCTTCTTCCTCTCCCTTCCATGTATTTTCCGTCCACTTTCCTTTCGATACTTGAGCAAAGGGACAGAGGTTAAAGGTGGGTAACTGTGTTTACCATGAGCAGAAGTCATCAACTGTAATTTTTTAGGATGCCTGTGGCACCCACTCTAGTGGTATATGAAAGCATAGTCCTCTAGACATTCTCTACAACAATCCCTTTCATACCCATAATAAGTCAGATCATTGTGAATAATCAAACCTGTGTCACTCACCACAATGCCCAGAGAAGTCCACACAGTTGCTTGCTACCACAAAGCCATCCCAAGAGCAAAAACCAAATCTGGTCCAGGTGTCATCTTTCTTCCCACCAGCAGGCCTTTCAAGCCTGAGGTGCAAACCACCCTGTTTTTCCAGGCAGCACTAACAGAACCTTCCTTATTTGTCCTTTTCCCTCCTGTTCCCAAGGGTGCCAAGGCTGTGTCACCAAACCAGATGTCTTCAGAACTGCATCTCAATTTTTCATCCCCAGGCACAGCTTCATGTACCAGATTCAGTAAAGGGCCTTGGGTGTTCCCAGACTCACCAAGAGGATCTGTTAAGTCCTCTGCCAACTACTGCTGAAAGGGCCCTAAGTGTAGTGTGGGAGAGTGCAAAAAACGAGGGTTCCCATCTAATGCATTTTTCTGCAGAGAGATAATGAGAGAAGGCATTCTGATCAGACAGGGCTCAGCCCACCCCACACCCTGCTGCACTTCTGGCTTGCTCTGTGACCGGGGATGTCCATGCCCCACTCTGGATCTGGGTTCTCTGTAGGGTGATTCCCTGCTGCAGCCGCACTTCCTCCAGTGCTGATAACAGGGAGCACATGACAAGGTGCTGGCATCTGCAGGGCCAGAGCACCTCCATTGTACCTTCAAGGATGCAGGAAGGACTGCAGAGCAGGAACACAATGCAGCCCTGTGGGAGAACACAGAGATGCCCACAGCACCATCTGACCCTCACAAAATCAAAAGATCTTTCTTTTCAGCCAGGAGAACAGAGAAGATGATGGTCCTACTTGTAGCTCTGGGGTTCTTGATGGCAGGGATCTGCCCTGATGTTAGCTGCCAACAGGATGGCACACCAGGAAGTAATACTGAACTTCAGGAAGGCCAAATAAATGGGACACAAGTGGACAGTCTAGCACTGGCCTCAACCAACACTGACTTTGCCTTCAGCCTCTACAAGGAGCTGGCTTTGAAGAACCCAGATGAAAACATCGTCTTCTCCCCACTCAGCATCTCAGCTGCCTTGGCCGTCCTGTCCCTGGGAGCAAGCAACAACACCCTGCAAGAGATTCTAGAAGGTCTCAAGTTCAATCTCACAGAGACCCCTGAGGCAGACATCCACCGGGGCTTTGGGCATCTCTTCCTCACGCTCAGCCAACCAGGGAACCAGGTGCAGATCAGCACAGGAAATGCCATGTTTATTGAAAAGCACCAACAGATCCTGGCAGAATTCAAGGAGAAGGCAAGGGCGCTGTACCAGGTTGAGGCCTCAAGTGTCGACTTCCAGCAGGCTCACGAGGCCAAAAAGCTCATCAATGACTATGTGAGGAATCAGACCCAGGAGAAGATTAAAGAACTGATCTCAGACCTGGATAAGGACACAGTAATGGTGTTGGTGAACTACTTCTACTTTAAGGGTGAGGATGGGCACTGGGTGACTTAGGGAGTGAAAAGATATTGACTGGGAACTTTGTATCCATACACTGATTCCTTAAAAGGAGAAACTCACAACCTGGAGATATGGGTGACTCACGTCTCTCTACCCACAGCCCCTACTTCTCCCCTAGGCATTTTTGGATATAGTTGTGGTTCCTGGCACATGCTCATCAGAAGACCTGAGGTCTTCAGTCTAAGAGTGTTGAATTTGACTGTGACTTAAACTTACTCACTAGCAGAATGCATAGCTCACTAGTCCAGTCCTTCCTGAGTGTGCAGAAGCTGTGATTTCTTCTGCAGAAACTGGGTCCCTCATTCTTCCCACTCCAGCATCTCTAATATGCTCCTGTAGAAGGAGTCCATCCCTGCTGGAGGGTCTGTTCCTAGGAGGGTTCCAGTGTGCTGGGGACTCTGTGACCTAAGGAGTGTGCCTGCCCACACTTAAGAGGGAAAGTAGCCTGGCCCATAAGCGCTGAAGAGCCCTGCAGACCTTTTCCATGCTGGACCTCTCCCTTGAGACATTAGTGGAATGTGCCGGACCTCGGCTGGGAAAGCAGGGATGCAGGAGACTAATAAGAGGGCAGTGTCAGCCAAGACATGTTTAGTGCATGGGTGCTTCGGGAATTCTGCTTCTGTAAACTAACTAGCCCAACAGCCTGAAGGTCAGAATCCCCAAGACACATGTCAGGGCCAACGAGTCTGAAGAGAATGGGTGCAAGGGAGTTGGGAGACACAGCTGGAGATATAATGGCTAAGGATAGTGAGGGGCCATCCAGAGCCTACACCCACAACACCCTGCCTGATAGAGACCAGGGCCCAAGGTGACAGCCCAGAACTGGTGCCTGACAGAAGTCCTGATCTAATCAGATAGGGGTGGATCTGGGTTAGATGACAGATAGTCCGGGGCAGGCTGTGAGACCATGGGCAGAAAATTAAGGCGGCCATGGACAGAATCAGGGACTAGGAGGACAGAAGACATGAGGACAAGTTGGTTGCAGAGCTGCTGTGAGCTGCGAATGGTGGAAACAGAGTGATGGCCTGAAGGATGGCTGGGTTGTCTCTCTAAGCCCAGGACCCTAGAAGTAAGACTGCTTGTCTGCGAGTTGGGGATGCTTGTTTAGGCTACTAGATCCCAGCCCAAGAGGTTGTTTCAGTACCAAGTCCTTTAGGGTGAGTTTGTAATGGGAACATAAACTAAGAATTCAAGGTAAGTCAAGACAGGATATTGTAGAGGTGGCCACAGCCCCTGTGTGAGCCATGGACATATTACTCACATTTAGCCCACAATCTGTGAATTTGGGGATTGCTCATGTTGTAGGAGATTTCAGTCTGTTTTGTCCTGTTTTTTCTAAAACCTGTTCCAAAAGCCATTGCCTTTAGACATGGTTTCTCCTGAGGAAGAAGGGGTCCCCAACTCTCCCCACAATGCAATGGCACCACTTTCATCTCATGTCTCTGCTACACTCCCCATGCCCAGAACCCTATCAGTTGCTCAGGAACTCAAGTAGACAGGTTTTGGTTTTGAATTTCCCCTTTCCAAACTAAGCTTGGAGTCTCTTCTCACCTCTGGGAGCTTGTCTACCTACAAGGGTATTTTTCCAATCCAGCATCCCCCACCCTGGATTGGTGAAGATGGGTTGATTACTGTCACAACTTAGAAGCTGAGCAGAAATAGGATAGAGTTGGAGTCTCTCAGGTGACATTACTGATGACCCCTTTCATCTTTAGGTCAATGGGAGATGCCCTTTCCACTGGGAGATACTTTAAAGTCCATGTTCCACTTGAACAATACGAAGTCTGTGGAGGTGCCCGTGATGAATATTGAGGAGCTGATCACACCCTACTTCCGGGATGAGGAGCTGTCCTGCACCTTGGTGGAGCTGAAGTACAGAGGCAATGCCAGCGCCCTGTTCATCCTCCCTGATGAAGGCAGGATGCAGCAGGTGGAAGCCAACCTGAAACCAGAGACCCTGAGGAAGTGGAGGGACTCTCTGAGTTCCAGGTGTGTGTCTGCAGGACCCAGATCTTGTATGCCTCCCCAGCCTAGTCTCTGCCCAGTGTCCCTGTACCTCAGAATCTCACTAGCACCTGTATAATGGTTGGAGAGTCGGCAGGGGCAGGAGGAGTGCAGGTGAGTTTCCCTCTGCAGACTAGGGAGCTGAGGGAATTTTACTGTGGTTTTTGTTGTTCACAAGATGACATCACCCGGAGCAGGAGCTGAGGATTCCTCTGTGTCCACTAGGCTGTAGTTACAAACAAACTCGAATGGGTTTTAGAAGGCAGAGGGAGTGAGGTGTGATGACATCAGCTCTGAGAATCAGCTCTGCCCTGTGCACCATCTCATCCCATCTCATTACTCATTCATTACCTGTGGTGCAATGATGACTTCAAGACCTACTGTGTGACCTGTTCTGATTTAGATCCATAGAATATATCAGAGATTAAAGCACAAAATTTCTTATCAATGTGGGCTCATCTTGCAATTGAGGAAGAGAGGGGGAGAGCTAGGGTAGATGGGTGTTCAGTTGTAAATAGGTGAACCATTAGATGAGGTCTGTGGGTCCACACGACAAGGGAAGGACTGCATTTTGTGGATCAGGGAGGAAAGCATTTTTGGAAAGAAAACAGCTGGTACCATGCCTTGCTGTCTTGCTTTAGGAAATCCTAGAGCCAGTAACCCTTAAGTTATCTGCCCACTGGGGCGTGGCCTCTTATACTATTTATACCAATGTAAAGTGTGCATCTGGCTTCTTTTTCGGCTGCGGGATTCAGCTGGTGTTCTCCACTCCAGCAGAGGATATTGATATGTGAGTCTTCCTCTAAATATTTAATCATCTATTATTCTCAGTGCTGAGCAAGTGTGGGATTTTTTAAGCACCCTTCACTACCTTTCCAGCATCATTGGAAAATTAATGCAACAGGAAAAACAAAATTATGTCATGTAGGCACGAATGGACAGAGAGCTTTTGCTGCTGAGAGGACAGTGCATACATGTGGCCTGGCTAGAGTGTGGTTTGAGGGGGAACATTTCTCTTTCCATTCTCAGCATTATCGAGCTCTCCCTGCCCAAATTCTCGATCTCTACTGACTACAAGTTGGAGGGCATCCTTCCACAGCTGGGCATCAGGGAAGTCTTCTCCACACACGCTGACCTGTCTGGGATCACAGGGACTAAGGACCTGAGTGTCTCTCAGGTAAGGCAAAAACACACTGGGTGGTTCCCCTTGGTGCCTGAATGTGAATGATGAAGGCCAAGTGTGTGGAAAACGGCAAATGTGTGAGAACATCTACATTTCTAAGATTCCCTCATCCTGGGAGGTCAGATTGCAGCCTAGCTACATATATTATGCTGGATGCCAAGTAGCCAATCCCTGCTCAGCCCCCTGAACAAATCTCACCCAGAATCATTGTTGGGAAGGAGCCTGTGCTTGGTCTTAGACCATCACTTGCACCAACCAGTGCTGTTGCACAGATGCCACCCACAATCCACTGCAGGACAAACCACTTCCAGTCTCAGCTTCTTCACTGCACAGCTGGCCCAGAACTTCCTGATTAGCACACAGAACCATATCAGTAAAGGAAATACCAAGGACTGGAAGGCAGTTGTGATAAGAAAAAGAAAAACTACCTTAAGAAAAGGTGAGATGATGACTTAGGTCTTCACACTATATTCCCAGATGCACATCCTAGCAATGCCTAGTTTTCTCTCCAGTGCCCACTCAGATTCCTGGGCTCTGATCTGAAGTATGGCAGTCTGGGAAAGAGAATCCAGGCTATGATTACTACTGCTGTGTGTCCCAAACACTCTGGAGCAGGAGGGATGCTGAATCCTGCACTGGCTAACAGCACACCAGATTTTCTCGGTGGGTCTCCTGGGATGTTGCCTGTGGAGTAAGAATACCCAGTGCCTATACCCACCCTGCAGTGATTACTGGGATTCAGGGCTGCAGAGATTCTCAGAGATCCAGGACGTGTGTCATCTCCCACCCTGAGCAGAGACTTGGAAACACAGGGGTAGAGCTCATGGCAGGAACAAACAAGTTCACCAATGTCTGAGGCCAGCAGTCCATGCTTACTCCAGGAATCTCCTCTGCTGTCCTCCATGGTGTCCAGTGAGTGATGTCTTTCTCCTACAGGTGGTCCACAAGGCTGTGCTGGATGTGGCTGAGACAGGAACAGAAGCAGCGGCTGCTACAGAAGTGGTGATAAAAAAGAAAATGTTTCCAATTATGAATCCTTTGAAAGTGAATTTCAACAGGCCATTCCTGATGATTATCTCTGATAGAAATACCCAGAGTTCACTTTTTTTGGCCAAAGTCACAAATCCCAAGGAAAACTAGAACTTCCTAAGTGGTGAGGCTTCCTCCTGGGAGCCAGGAATTGAACCTGTATGTGGGTCTCTATGTGCATTTTGGCCTCCATGCTCTGATTGGCTGTACGTGTCTGATTGGACAGTGGCAGTGACTAACATGCACAGGACCTGTGGACAGACAGTGTCAGACTCCCCATAATCTTGGCTGCACTATATCATATTTCTTAGACTGAACTCTGACTTTGTGGCTCCTCCCTGCTGCCTCTCCTGTATGAGCCTCTACACAAAGCCTGGGCCCTGGCAGGAAGGCTCAGCCCCTACCTGAGCTATGGTTATATCTGCTTTAAGCTTCCACAGGCTTCATGGGATGATTCAAGCTATAGACTCATTCTGTGGACCTCAAGCTCAGGACTGAGAAGGGAACCTGCTGCCTTCTCTGTGTTTCCAGCATCTGAAACCAGTGTGTACCCAGTTCCTGCCTCAAACTTTTCCTCACCCAGGCTCTGACACCCAGTGTCCCTTCAAGAGCTCCTGGGCCTGCCCACATCTGACACTGTCGTAGAGAAGCTATTTCTGCTTCTACATGAAGTCGATTGGTCAGCTCAGCTCCTTTCCCCTACTCTACCTACTTGGGGCAGAAGAGCCTTTTCCTAGGTTATCCACTGGCCAACATCAAACAATGGATGCCACCCTTTCCTTACCCAAAATGGAGGACTTTCACAAAATGCAATAAATGTATAACTGCACATAAGTGACCAGGCTGTGTTCACTCAGCTTCAATTGGCAGAGGTGTGGCTCTAGTGACAACAGAGTAGTAGATATTGTCACTTACAGTCTCTGACTTTGGTGATGAACGTCTAACCTACATGTTATTATCAGTTGTTTTTTTTTTATGGATGAGAAAACTGAGAAACAGAGAAGCTTAATCATCTTCCCATGACGTCACAGATAAACATAGTGCATTTGGGGATGTTATTCCAAGAGTCCTGATGCCACAGGAACAGTCTTCCCAAAAGCCGGTGTATGGTGTCCACAGTTTCACCATGGTGCTAGGCAGGTGGATCATAAAACAAGGCTCTGGATGCATCACAGAGAGCACACAAATGAGTCTATGGATCAGGTGACCTCTGTCCTGGGGTCAAAAGAGGATAAGCAGGTGGTCAGATGACCAGAAAAAAAGATTTTGCAGGGCATAGAGCAATGTGGGCATTTCTAAGAATTCTGGGTGTTTAGCAAAAGAAAAAACAGTCAACAGATGGCAAAGAGCCTGGCCCTGAGAGATCTTTAAACGGCTCAGAACAAGAGGGAGCTCTGGAGGGGTGAATCACTGTTCCTGTTTGGGAGCATCTTAACTGTTCGTGGCTATAGGACAGAAAACTGTTCTGGGAAGATGTAGCCATTGTCACTCAGGAGAGTTATAAGGAACACCAGGCCACATCTGGAGAGGAGAGTGGGTGATGCAGCTCAAGGATTAGCTGTTTTTGTGCCTAGATAAAGGACAGGAGGAGAGCAAGGTTCATTAAGTTGGGGTGCTTAGTGTACATGGAGAATCTGTGATTCCTGAAACACTGCTGGAGGTCTGAACAGAGAGGGAAAGTTGGACTTTCAATTTGAAACATACACAAGTCTCAACCTCCTAAAAACAGACATTGAGCAGGTAGACATGTAGTTACAGAAAATTACAGCCTGGGGTCGCACACAGAATTCCTTTCCCAATTTAGAACCAAGGTATCAAACCATGAGAATCATGGAGTAATAAGAAGGGACCCAGGTATTGACATCAGTCAGGTCGCAACAATTCCAATAGGTCCAACAGTCATTCTGGTCCCTGAGGTGGCTTCCTCATGTACTTTATGGGCACTGTCATGGGTCAGCTACATCCCTCCATCTCCCCTGGCTTCAGCCCTGGTATCTAAGGAGCCTGGTGCTGAGTACATCTAATTTTGCCTGTTAGCTGGGATCTAATACTGGTGGAGAAGTCTGAGTCTCTGATACAGATAGGAGGGTTTCACTTTTGCCCGTTCTATGAGGGTTCCCCCAGAACTTGACAAAGAAAAGATGAACCCCTGCAGGAACAGCCTGTGCAATAGAGATAGCAGACTGTGGATGGGGGAGGGAGCATGTTTACAGCAGTGATCTTAGACACCCATGCTACAAACTAAGGCCAGGACAATGTGTTAAAAGTGACCCACCCAACGCAAGGGTCTCCAAAGGGCCTGCACTGTGAACTGCCTGATTTGCAGATCACAGCCCAACCACAGAGCCTTCAGAGAGGATGCTGAGCTGCCATCCAGCTGGTGCCTCCATGTGTTTTCTGTTACTGAGGACCACTGAGCAGACAGTATATAGAGCGGGTGTCAGTTAGCCTTTTATCGCTGGGGCAACACATCTGAGGAAACCCACTGAGGGAAGCAAAGGTTTGGATTCAATCACAGCTTCAGAGACTTCTGGCCAGGGCCTGCTGGCCTCTTTACTTTGAGCCTGAGGCAAGTCAAGCTGTGTGCATCAAAGACACTATCAAGAGGATGAGGGCTGGAGCTGGAGAGATGGCTCAGTGGTTAATAGCACTGGCTGCTCTTCCAGAAGTCCTGAATTCAATTCCCAGCAACCATGTGGTGGCTCACAACCATCTGTAATGAGATCTGGTGCCCTCTGGTGTGTGGGCATACATGGAGGCAGAATGTTGTATATATAATAAATAAATAAATCTTTAAAAAAAATAAAATAAAATAAAATAAAAAGAAGATGAGGGCTTAGGACATTATCCAACCAGTGAGATCACTTGGCTTGGCTCAGCATTAACTGGTCTCTGATGGGGGGATCCTGCAGTGTTGGCAGTCAACAATGGTGCTCAGCTCAGCAGATGCTGGTAAGGATGGAACAGGGCCTGAGTCATGAAGGACAGAGGAACAATGGTGGCCATCATTGTGTATGTGGGGACAAAGGAAGGGCAATAAGTGGGCTTCTGCCTAAGGAAGAATCCATGGTCAGACACTGCTTGGTGCTAAAATGATCCACATGAGACAGTTGTTGACAACAATGCTATTAGTGGTTTAAGTTCTTTTATTAATGGTCCCAGCAAGAGCGGGCTTATGCCTGTGAAAATCTGTAAGAGCCCAAGCTCAAAAGCATAGCATGTTGGAAGGTAACAACCACAATGAACATAATTTACACTCATGCTAGATGCAGGTCAGAGTAATCTGAAGTGTTCCTCCCTGGCAGAACAGAGTATTTATCTCAATCATAGCATAACAGTTAATGTAGGTCTATAACATCTTTATGTGTTTTGGTTTCCCTTACTTATTCTGGTTGAATCATTTGCACCATGACAAATCCATGGAAATCTCAAATACATGTGAAGACAGTCATGGGTGCAGGTGGACACAGGAGGCTGAGAACTGTGTGAACAAACACAAGATGGAGGCAGAGCACGAAGGATTTACCTTAGTCATTTCAGGGTAAGCCTGCATGCTGTCTTCTGACCTGTCTGCCCTTGCTTTCTTCCTTGGTTCTGAGGACAAAGAGGGAGACTGGTCTTTCCCCAAATCTACTAATACAGAATAAATTGTCCCCAAATGCACAGCTTGAAACATAAATATGAAATATCCCATGAAGAGTCAGCGTGGGTGGTTCTTCCTCTAGGCACTCATGAGTCACACTGTTGGATGAAGATTGGCACATGCTCAAGATTCCACATCCAGGTTCACTCTCATGACCAGTTTCTTTGTTCCCTTGATGCTATAAACTTGGTACAATAAAGCCCAGCATCATGTGCTTGCTGGGAAAGCCCCCTACCACTGAGCAGTGGTAATCCCCAGGTCTCTCATGACTTTTGATGGGAAATCTCTTCAGACCTACTCAAAGGGCGGCTTACTTAACTTCTGTGATGAAGTGAAGAGAGATAGAGAGAGACAGAAAAGAGGAGGAGCAAAAGAGGAAGAAGGAGAAGGAAGCAGGAGAAAAGACAGAGGAAGAAAAGGGAGAGGGAAGGAAAGAGATCAGGTGGAAAGGATGTGGGGAACCTGGGAAAGGACTGCCACAGCTGAGGCTATACACACATGTAATCCCAGCACTGGAGTGGCTGAGGCAAGGAGTATGAGGACAGCCTGGGTACGTTAGCTGATGTCCTTGTTGGTGAGACCCAGTACCCAACCGAAGCAACTTGAGGTAGAGTGGTTTATTGGGTTCTTGATTTCTTGTCAGGACAGGCATTGTGGAAAGATAGGTTGTGATCTGTGGTGACAGTTATATGTCAGCATGTTTCATCTGAAGGAACAGGAAACAGATATCTTGATCAGAAATCAGTCAGTGAAATACCTCTAGCTGACTTATGTACTCAAAGTTAGCCTAGTCTCCCAAAGCAGCTTCACCAACAGGAGGACAAGGATTCAATCTCCTGAGCCTCTTAAGTGGGGAGGAGGGAAAGGTGCACCTGTCTTTTCATAGCTCACGTCTGTGTCACCCTCCCTGTGTGCTGCACACACTCTGTCCAGAGACGACAGTGATAACCGATGCTCTCACTGAAAATTGAGGAAAGCATGAAGTGTATACTTGTCTCATCGTTGACAACCTCATGATTATGAAGAGTTGAAATGTTCCTTGCCAGAGCTAAATTACCTGGAACTATTACATATCCATTTATCATTGAACGTATTCAGTGAATGGACGATTAAGTTTCATATGTCATGGTTTCTAGAGTAACCAAAGTTATATAAGGAATCTATATGTAAAGAAAGGGTTTTGTTTTGCAATATCTTAAATGCTGAGGTCCAATTAGTCAAACAATGGTTGTCTGCCAATAGAAGGTCCAAAACTCCAGTAATCTTTCAGCCTACAGGCCTAGATGTCTCACCTGGTCATCAGTATGTGCTGGAATCTTGAAGAAGTACACTCTGATGCCACTTAAGGGATGGACTTGATAGTGGGTGTGAGAAGAAGAAGGGAAAGGAAGCAAGAATTCTTCTGCCATGTCCTTTATATAGACTGTCAGCAGTCCATATAAATAGAGATGAATATAATATAGATTAAGGGTGTTCCTCTACTATACATTCAGTATTTCCTGCACACTCAGCGAGCATCTCCCTGGTTTTTGCTCTTCCCTGGGGAAGTGACCCAGGCCTTCAGTCCTTTATCTTCTTGTCTGGGTTGGATCCTTGAAGTTTCTTATGCTAAGAACAATATAGAGGATGGCAGACCGGCATGTGATGTTTGTATGGTAACTTTAAAGACTCTCTGAGTAGCCATAGAAATGCTACGACCTGTAGTTCAAAGCTGAAAGTAGAGGAACTGAGGGCTCCTGGCTCTAATGAATTTTTGGAGGAGGTTTGGACTTTGGCAAGAGGCACAGAGGGAAAAGAAAGAACTGAGTCCAACATAGAACAGGTCTGAACATAGAAGTTCTCAGAACTGATCATTGGCAGAATATGTCTAGATCAGTAAGAATCTGGTATTGAATATGTCATCTCCTGGTCACTGAGAACATTAGACTTAAATCACACTCAGGACATATTACAATAAAGTGTAAGGTGATAGGGCTTAAACAGATCTGTGAGTGGGAGGAGGAAAAGAGACTTAAGAAAGGAAACAAGTTGAGGAGTCAAGTTTGGTATGGAAAAGGCCCTTGAATGATCAAGTGACAGAGACAGAGAAAGCAGGAAGAAAGGCAGCCTTGAAAAGGCAGCTGTGGAGAACTTCAGAGTGAGGAGGAAGTGGGAGAGGCTTAGAGAAGAGCCTGAAAGTACCCCAGCAGGGGGATTCCAATAGCACAGGAACAAAGGCACAGAGAGGGCTGCATTCAGTGATGGAGAGACTTTTTCTCTTTAAGAGGGTGTCCAAAAAGAGAAAGAGACGTGTCAGAATGATACTCAGCACACCAGTGGACAGGCATCCCTTTGCAGAAGACGGGATGCCCAGGGGTGCATTGGGGAGGTGCCTGATACACCAGCAGGACTTTTGTTCAACAGGCTCCAGGAGTAGAAAAATACAGATAGACAGCAGGCTGGGTCATACAATGAGAGAGACACACAAAAGAGGAAATTCTAAAAGGTCTCTGCAGGAAGTAGGGATGGACAGAGGTGGGCAGTTAGTGGATGTCTTAGGTCGGTCTTCTACTGCTACGATGTAAGAAACGGCAAGGCTGAAATGGAAGTTGGGGAGGAGATTATTTCTCTGTCTTACATTTGCACAGCAGTTTTTGTCATTGCAAGAAATTAGGACAGAAACCCAAACAGGGCAACATTCTGAAGTCAGGAGCTGATGCTGAGGCCATGGAAGATGCTTCCTATTGGCTAACAGGTTTGCTCACCCTGCTTTCATACAGAACCCGGGACCACCAACCAAAAGATCACACCAACCACCATGGGCATTGCACTCCCCTTCCATAACTAATTAAGAAATTGCAAGTTGGTCCTCGGCCTCCACTATGGAGTCATTTTCTTCTCCCAGATGACCATAGATTGTGCAATGTTGATGTAAATCCAACAAACACACTCAATGAGAGAAAAAACTGGAGAGGCAGACTCCAAAACTCAAACGTGACTACTTGGCAGGTATAGCACAATTAATCAAAATCCAGAGGCAAATATTGGGGTTCAAGCTGAAGGTCAGAAAGCAAAAGGGTCAGACATTGGCTCTACCTCAATCTGAAATGGCCATCCAGCCTCCAGGAATCTCAGAATGAGACTGTGTGTGATAGCTGTCTCCTCCCATCTTATATTCCTCTCTAGGTCTGGGACTAAAGGGCTGCACCACTGCCACTTGGTTTCTATGGCAAACTAGTGTCCTTGCTAGGATGAAAGGTGTGTGTCACCACTGCCTGGTCTGTACGGCTGACCAATAAGGCTGTTTTACTCATTGATCTTCAGGTAAGCTTTATTTATTAAAATACAAATGAAATATTCCTACAGTTAATAAAGCATTATGCAGTCTATTTATGGGGTTCTTATTGTCCCTTTTTGTTTATTTAACATATCATTTTTAGTTTCATTTGATTGTTCTTTAACTACCTGACCTGTAGGATTATTTGGTATACCTATAATATACTTTATATTATAATAAGCAAAAAAAAACTGTTTCATTTCTTAGAGATATATGCTGGAGCATTGTCTGTTTTTAATTTGTGTATGTATACCCATGATAGCCATAACTTCTAGTAAATATGTCATTACTAAATCAGCCTTTTCCAAACTAAAAGAAGTTGTCCATTGGAAACCTGAATAGCTAAAATGGAGTGGTGTAATATTTTAATTTTTCATATTCTACAAAAAATCCATCTGCCAGATTTTATTTCTTTGACTACCCTGGGTTACTTCCTACTGGTAGTGGTGTTTGGTTGTATAAAGAACAAGTAAGACATCTTTTTATATATTTTTGGCTTGTTGCCATGTGATGGACAAGCCCCCTTTAAAACCTTTTTTTTTTTTTGATTTTTTCGAGACAGGGTTTCTCCGTACCTTTTGGAGCCTGTCCTGGAACTAGCTCTGTAGCCCAGGCTGGCCTCGAACTCACAGAGATCCGCCTCTGCCTCCCTTGTGCTGGGATTAAAAGCGTGCGCCACCACCGCCTGGCTAAAACCTTTGTTATTGACATGATAATTTTATGAAATTCTGAGGCCTTTAGCACATTTCCAATTAATAACTAATCAATTTGTGCATGACCTTTTACTAGAAGACTTGGCAGACCAATATGGGATCAGATTCTGTTATGTATATGGGATGATTCATATTCCTGATCATATCTTTACCTGAATAAATAATAAAGTCAATTCTGATTCATCTTGTATAAATTCATGTTTTTCAAAATTCAAAACAATTCTCTCTGCCAATTGCATATTATAAAATGGTAAATATGTTGAAAGATTCTTTAAAATCTTAGGACCATGAGTATAGCATATAATTATGACTTTTGGACAGATTGATAAGGGCATTGTTCTACTTTACTCAAATTTTACTATTTTTAACCTGCCTTTCCTGATTATTTTCATCAGTACAGAATGTAGAGACTCCAGTTACTGTTGTGTCCTGTACAATGTGAGGAAGGATCCAATTAGTTCTATTTATTTATTTGGTTGGTTGGTTTTTTGAGACAGGATTTCTTTGTAGCTTTGGAACCTGCCCTGGAAATAGCTCTGGAAGTCCAGGTGGGCCTTGAACTCACAGAGATCCACCTGCCTCTGACTCCTGAGTGCTGGGATTAAGGGCATGCACCACCACCACCTGGCTTAGTTCTCCTTATAAGTCGAATTCTCTCTCTTTTGGGATAATTGTTATTAATCTCTTCCAAAATTACTACAAACTCTTTTTCAGGGTTCACTTTTTATCATAATTTGTTAATTTCATCATTCGTAAATGGATCTACAATTTCTGTTGGGTATTCCAGCTAATTGACAAAGTCAATATTCCTTTTATACTTAGCTCAGAAGCCTTTTCCACATTAGTTTTTAATTTTTGTGTTAAGAATATCTATTCTAAGATAATATTTTCCCTCTGCATTAAAATTCTTGAAGGGGAGTGATCAGTGGGTTATATGACCAGAAAGCAGTTCAGCTTCAGACCCTCCTGATCCACATGTGCCTTCTGTAATTTCTCTTCAGTCAAAGTCAGTTCTTTCTCAGCTTCAGCTGATAATTCTCTGGGACGATTTAAATCCTTGTTAGCTTCTAAGTCTGTGTTTGAATTAATCACGTTCTATCCCAATAATGGGCCCTAGATGGGAAATGTCTCCTAGTAACCTTTGGAAGTTATTAAGAGTCTACAACCCATCTCTGCTAATTTGCACCTTTTGAGGTCTAATTTTTTTATAAACCCTTTATATAGCTGAAATAATTAATAGACATTCCTCTCTTTGCATTTTTCAGGAGCAATATTTATTTATTTATTTAAAGATTTCTGCCTCCTCCCCACCACTGCCTCCCACTTCCCTCCCCCTCTCCCAATCAAGTCCCCCTCCCTCATCAGCCCGAAGAGCAATCAGGGTTCCCTTCCCTGTAGAAAGTCCAAGGACCGGGGCTGGAGAGATGGCTCAGTGGTTAGGAGCATTGCTTGCTCTTCCAAAGGTCCTGAGTTCAATTCCCGGCAACCACATGGTGGCTCACAACCATCTGTAATGAGGTCTGGTGCCCTCTTCTGGCCTGCAGACATACACACAGACAGAATATTGTATGTATAATAAATAAATATTAAAAAAAAAGAAAGTCCAAGGACCACCCACCCACCTCCATCCAGGTCTAGTAAGGTGAGCATCCAAACTGCCTAGACTCCCACAAAGCCTGTATGTGCAGTAGGATCAAAAATCCATTGCCATTGTTCTTGAGTTCTCAGTAATCCTCATTGTCCGCTATGTTCAGCGAGTCCCGTTTTATCCCAGGCTTTTTCAGACCCAGGCCAGCTGACCTTGGTGAGTTCCCGATAGAACATCCCCATTGTCTCAGTGTGTGGGTGCACCCCTCGCGGTCCTGAGTTCCTTGCTTGTGCTCTCTCTCCTTCTGCTCCTGATTTGGACCTTGAG
>NW_026067953.1:9166123-9329309 GCF_014885135.2 Alexandromys fortis | reverse complement strand
CATTATCAAATGACTCACCTTCATTATAACCCTGGTTCAGATGAGAATTTTAAGGTGTAATGACAATGTGGGCCAGCAGGCATCACAGTCATACAGCTAAAGTTGTCCAGAGGTGCTGGAGCTCTGGGCTTACTTGTTCCAATGTTGCTACCCTGTAAATTTCGTCAGCAGAACTCAAAACCAACCTGAAAGGATTTTTGTTAAAGACATGCTGGTCAGGGCATCTATGGAGCAGGTGCACATGTCAATGTGAGTAACAGGCAGCATGTGGGAGACATGTGAAGGATTGCCTGCAAGCCACGGGATCAAAAGGAGCCACAGAAAGACGCAATGTGGGCACAGGAAGCTATATGGGTGCTGTGCATGGTGGCAGCATACTGTGGTAAGCCATGGGTAGACAGCAGACCAGGAGAGGAAGCTAAGTAAGGGTGGTGCTAATCTTTTCTTCAAAATTCAGGTGGTTGGATTTGGGTCAGGCTCTGGCATGTGCTAGTGGCTAAGAAGCATCAGGCAAATGGTTTTTTTTTTTTTATGAATTTGTGCCACAAATATTGGGTGACAAATATACACAATTAATAAAAACCCAGAGATAGATATTGTGGTTCAAGATGAAGGTCAGAAAAGCAAAACAGCCAGTCACTGGCTCTTATCCCTACCTCAGTCTGAAATGGCCATCCAGTCTCCAGGAGGCTCAGAAGGAGACTGTGTGGAAGAGCTGTCTCCCCACATCTTATATCTCCCTAGGACTGGGATTGAAGGCATGTACCTCAACTGCCTGACTTCTATTTCAAACTAGTGTGGCTGCTGGGATTACAGGTGTGTGTCACCACTGCCTGGTCTGTACGGCTGACCAATGGGGCTGCTTCACTCTCTGTCCTTCAGGCAAGCTTAATTTATTAAAATATAAATGAAATATCATTACAGCAGGGGAATACAGAGGGCCAGGGCCAGCAGAAGCAAATGACTGGCACACAAGAGGGTAAAAAAATCAGCACTTTAGATCTGTTAGGGAGGATTGGTCCTCTTCAAAGGCGCCCAGAAGTCTCTCCCTGGCAACAGAAACTGTGGCAAGAAACAAAGATTTGTTGGGGATTAAACTGTCAAAGCTGTCACCTCTCTCTGGGGTGGCTGAGAAAAGGAGCAAAAAGACAGAAAAGAAAACAGATTTTTATATGATAGCAGGGTTGTGATCTTTGAGCTGATTCAGAATTGTCTGAGCTGAAAGTCGGCTGGGTGCCCTTGGGGAGGTAGTTGACATTGTGGGAAGGTTAGGGTGACCTCTGGCAAGCAGAAGTGCACCATCGGTGATCTGCTTCTCTGTGACATGGAGACTTTAAGCTTTTATCTAGATAAAATTTTTGTTTGTACCAGCACCTCCATTTTGGGGACAGCAGCTTTGGAACTAACCCATGCCTGCTGAGTCTCTGACCCCACTGTTGAAGCAGACACCACAGCTCTCATCCTAACGAGAATAACAGAGACTTTATTAGAGCCTTTGACTGACAGGGATCTGACACACAGATTGCCGTTACCCCAAATTTCATGTTCCACCCGGAAATAGTTCATGAAAGCTCTACAAAACAAAGAAAGTCACAGTAAAAGCATGTTTAAATGCAGGGGTGCAGATGCAGAGATGCAGGTGCATCAAGATGAAGAGGCTTCTTTATGGGCTCAAGATGCTGTCTGCTGGCATTCTTAGCTATGGACTAAAGCTAGATGTCTATAAGGTAATAGACTCTATAGTCGCAAGGTTGAGTTCTTACATGGAAGAATGCAAACATGGCTGTTATAGAGAGGCAGCACTTAGCCCAGGAGAAGGTAATTAGCCTCGCGTCCTGGAATGCTTCCATCGCTCGCCAGTACTGAAATTCAGATCAGCAAGCCAAGCTTTGGATCAGGAAGTGGTTGTCTCTAAGGAAGGGCTTCTAAATGCACATTACTAGAAAGCATAAATCAGTCCATTACCAGACAGAGCACAGACCACAGCTTGTTTGTGTCAGCATTTCCTAAAGAGAGGGAGGAGTCCCTGGTGGGGATAAGTAGGCATCAGTGTGCAGTGGACAGAACAACGCACTAGGCAGTAGCAACAGGGAACATCAGGACTCAGCTATCAAAGACTCTGGCAGCGGGCATCAGCTCTGCAGGTGATTCCAAAGAATCTTGCTCTCAGAGGACATAGAAGACTTCCCAGGTCTGTGTGGTACTGATGAATCCCTGGAGTCTTGGGTTGGATGAGAGAGTAGTTGATCCTGTGGCACTGACTAGGATCAGAGAACATTTCTGGGGTGCATAAAATCTGTTTTTCACTCTGGGTCTCCCTATCTATGGAAGATGGAGGAGGAACCATGGGCTCTGCTCCTGGAGAGAGAATGGAGCCTGCTCCGTCCCACCCTCCACACGGAGGAAGTTTTGAGACCTTGACTAGCCTGGGTGCTGCTGTAAGAAGCAGAGGAGGACAGGGAATTTACAGAGTCCCTATGGGGGGATGGAATCACTGCCATGCTTGCAGCAGACTAGAAAATCTTGGGGTCAGAAACCTCACTTCCCCAGAAGATCCCATTGCCAAGAAAAGGGACCTCACCCTCTCCTAATACAGCTCAGCCAGTGAGCCAAGTCTACCACACAGACTAGCCAGTTTTCTGTAGAATTAATTTTTGACATAAAATATTGTTGAATGTTTTCTAAAGAAATAATTGCATCAATCTGACAGAAAAAAAAAAAAACAAGGTAAGACAGCTGAAGTCCCCGTCCCACTGCAAGCATGTTACATGCCTGGGGACATGTGGCTCTGCTCCAACACCTGCCTCCCCTGATTACTCTCCTCTCCTCCTGTACTGTCACAGTCTTCGCTCCCCTCCATCTGCCCATCAGCTCCTTCATCTGTTCTCCTCCCTCCTCCTGCCTCCTCTTCCTTCTGCTTTCCCACTCTTTTATCCTTTCCCCACTGTGCCCTCTCTCCTCCGTTCTTCTTTCTTACTTTTCCATTCCTCTAGCATCTACTGTTTCCTCTGAAGTTATCGACAGAGTAGACAGAGGCTAAAGGTGGGTGGAGTGTTTACCATGATCATAAACCTTCAAATATAGTCTTTATGATGCCAGTGTCCCCAGTCAAGTGATGTATGTAGGCGATGGCCATCAGGACATCCCCTACAAATACCCACAATGCCCGTAATAAGCTGCTCTTTTACTAATAATGTACCAGCCTGCCAGGGAGCCTCGCCCATTTCTTGACACCAAACATTCATCTTGATAGCCAAAATGAAATCTGGTCCAGGTAGCATAGACTCTGGAATCATTCATTTTTCTTCCAATCAGGAGACGTTTTTATTGAGATACAAAGAACAATGTGGATCCTGGCAGGACTGTAAGACCCTCCCTCTCCCCATCTTTCTGACACTTGTTCTCAGGGGGCCAAGGCTCTGATGCTTCCCAAGGTGTCTGCAGTGCTGTGGTAAATTAATCCCAAACACTCCCAAATACTTGCACTAAAATTCAATCCAGGGTTGTGAGATTTCTAAGCCATGTCTGTTTGAGGTTGTGGTCGGTTCCCTGCTATATAGCTGGACTAAGTTTTGTTCCCTGAGTCCAACTAGAAATTGGTGATGGGGTAGAGGGCACAAGTCAAAAGGAAGAGGTCCCCTGCTTTCTAATGAGCACTTAAGCCAAGCCAGAAGAGAAGCCTTGAGCCCATCCCCAGCTCTTCTCTTGCTTACCCTGTTACCCTGGCATTTCCTTCATCTCTCTGGGCCTTGGTTCTCAATTAGGAAAACTGGTTACAGCAACATTCTTCTTCCTGTAGTGAAAAGGAGCAGAGGGTGTGGCACTGCCATCTGAGGGGCCAGGGAACTTCCCATGCACAGTCACAAAGGCAGCAAAGGGACACAGTGCAGGCCAGGTGGGAGGACTTGAAGGTGGTCAGGGAATCACGTGGAAATCCCAGATAAAAGTATATGTTTTTTTTTCAACCAGGAGACCAGAGTGATGGCTGGAAACTCCCCTGCTGTCCTCTGCCAGCCAGATGGCACCTTGGGAAGGAGCAGTGCAATCCAGGAAAACCAAAGTAACGGGACACTATTGAACAGTCTAGCACTTACCTCCACCAACATTGACTTCGCCTTCAGCCTCTACAAGGAGTTGACTATGAAGAATCCAGATGAAAACATCGTCTTCTCCCCACTCAGCGTCTCAACTGCCTTGGCCGTCCTGTCCCTGGGAGCAAGCAACAACACCCTGCAAGAGATTCTAGAAGGTCTCAAGTTCAATCTCACAGAGACCCCTGAGGCAGACATCCACCAGGGATTTGGGCAGCTCCTCCACATGCTCAGTCAGCCAGGGGACCAGGTGCAGATCAGCACAGGCAGCGCCATGTTTGTTGAAAAGTGCCTACTGATACTGGAAGAGTTCAAGGAGAAGGCAAGGGAGCTGTACCAGGCAGAGGCCTCAAGTGTCGACTTCCAGCAGCCTCATGAGGCCAAAAAGCTCATCAATGACTATGTGAACAAACAGACTCAGGGGAAGATCAAGGAACTGATCTCAGGCCTGGATGAGGACACAGTAATGGTGCTGGTGAATTACATCTACTTTAAAGGTAGGATGGGCACTGATTCATGGGTTGTTGGAAAGGGTGTTGCCTGGACACCTTGTGTCCATACACTGACACCTGGAAATGAGGGGCTCATGGCCTTGGAGACAGGGGTGCCTAACTTATTATTATTAAAAGGCCTTACTTCTTTGGGATTGTTTTTATTTACATGTGGTTCCTTGTACGTACTCCACAGAACCCCTGAGCTCCCAGTCTAAGATAGCTGAATTTGACTGTGACCTAAACTTACTGACTATCAGAATGCACGGGTCACATGTGCAGTCCTACCTGAGTATGCCGAAGTCATGGTTCCAATGGAGTTCAGAGCCTTGGTCAGTGTTCTACTGCTGTAAGGAGACCCCATGACCATGGCAACTCTTATAAAGGAAAGCATTTCACAGGCGAAACCCACTACAGTTCAGAGGTTCAGTCCATTATCACCATGGTGGGATCGGAGACCATAGACAGAAAACTAGTTGGCCGGGGACAGTGGGAGGTAGGACAGAGGACAGGATGGAATGAATGCCCAGAGCTGTTGTGCTCTGCAGAGAGGAAGCAGAGGGATGGTCTGAAGGGTGAGACTGCGGGGTTGGCTCCCTCTGCTGGCCAAGGACCCAAGTACAACGGCAGCTTGCCTGTGAGTGGAGATGTGTGTTTATCTGCTGGATCCTGACCCAAGGAAACTGTCCAAGTACCAAGTCCCCAAGGATGTATTGCAGACGGGCACATGCACTTGGGAGGTGGGACAAGTCTGAGCAGGATAATTTTGATTCATAGAGGAGAACATAGATCATGGAAGAGTAGAGGACCCATTAGCCGTGTCGTCATCAATTAACTATGGGCAACTGATAATCCAGCTGTGGGAAGTTGCAGATGTCACAGGCTTGCATCTAAACCCACCCATGGATCTGGACATTGACTCCCACTAAGGTGTTTCACACTGACGGGAACCACTCCGAGACCATGGTGTAGGAGAACACAGTCTCCCTTGTCCTGATTTCCTTAAAACCTGTCCACAAGGGACTTCCTTCTAGACAAAGTTCCCCCTGAGGAAGAAGGGTTCCCAAGCACTCCCAAGCCCCAGTCTCAGCACCTTCACTCTAAGTCTGTAGTACATGCCTCAGCCTCAGATCCTCAACTGTTTCTCAGCTCCCTCAAGTAGGGAACAGAAGCAGCAGCTGCCACGGGAATCGGGATTGTGGCAGCATCTCAAAATATTAATCCTTTGAATGTGAATTTCAACAGGCCATTCCTGATGATTATCTCTGACACAAATACCCAGACTTCACTCTTTATGGCCAAAGTCACAAATCCCAAGGAAAACTAGAACTTCCCAAGTGATAAGGCTTCTTCCTGGGAGCCAGGGATTAAGCCTGCATGTGGGTCTCTATGTGCATTTTGGCCTCCATTCTCTGATTGGCTGTGTGTGCCTGAGTGGAGAGTGGCGGTGACTAACTGTGTGACTGCACCATGCACAGGTTCTGTGGACAGACAGTGTCAGACTCCCCATACTCTGGACAGCACTAACTTATGTTTCTGAGACTGAACTCTGACTCTTTGGCCCCTCCCTGCTGCCTCTCCTGTATGTGCCTCTGCCCAAAGCCTAGTCCCTGGCATGCAGGCTTAGCCCCTATTTGTGCTGTGGTTATATCTGCCTTCACCTTCCACAGGCTTCATGGGACTATTCAAGCTTTTAGCCCTATTTTGTTAATCTCAGGCCCAGGACTTAGAATGAAACTGGCTGCACTCTCTGTGTTTCTAGCATCTGGGACCAGTGTGAGTCCAGTTCCTGCCTCAAACTTTTCCTCACCCAGGCTCTGACACCCAATGTTCCTTCCGCAGCTCCTGGGCCTGCCCATATCTGGCACTGTGGAGGACAACATATTCCTGCTTCTGCATGGAGTCGATTGTTCAGCTCAGCTCCTTTCCCCTACTCTACCTACTTGGGGGAGAGGAGCCTTTTCCTAGGTTTTCCACCGGCCCACATCATACACTGGATGGATACCTCCCCTTCCTTACCCAAAATGCATGGCTTTCACAAAATGCAATAAACGTATAACTGCACAGAATGTGGTCAGTTTGTGTTCACTCAGCTCTAATCGGCAGAGGTGTCGCTGTAGTGACAACAGAGTACTAGAAATTATATCTTACACTCTGTGACTTCTGTGATAAACCTCTAACCTACATTTATTATCAGTTTCTTTTTTTAAGATTTTTTTATTTCTTTATAAATAATACCATCAAAATTTCCACCTCCTCTTCTCATTCCATTTCCTTCCCGCTCCTCCTCTCACCCTCCCTCCACCCCCTCTAGTCCTAAGAGAGGCAGGGTACCCTGCCCCGTGGGAAGTCCAAGTACCCCCCTCCTCCATCCAGGCCTAGAAAGGTGTTCTTCCAAACAGACTAGGATGCCAATAGGCCAGTACATGCTGTAGAATCAAATCCCAGTACCATTATCATTGGTTTCTCAGTCAGCACCCATTGTCAGTCACATTCAAAGAGTCTGGTTTGATCACATGCTCATTAAGTCCCAGTCCAGCTGGCCTTGGTTTGCTCTGATTAGATCATTCATACTGTCTCAGTGGGTGGACCAGCCCCTCGTGGTCCTGACTTCCTTGCTTATGTTCTCCCCTCCTTCTGCTCTTTAACTGGACCTTGGGAGCTCAGTCCAGTGCTCCGATGTCAGTCTCTGTTTCTATCTCCTTCCATTGCCAGATAAAGGTTCTATGGTGATATTCAAGATATACATCAGTGTGGCTATGGGACAAGGCCAGTTCAGGCACCCTCTCCACTACTGCCCAATGACCTAGCTGGGAACATCCCCGTGGACACCTGGGAACCCCTCTAGAGCCAAGCCTCTTGCCAACCCTAAAATGGCTCCCTTAATAAAGATATCTTCTTCCCTGCTCCCATATCTACTCTTCCTCCATCTCAACCATCCCACTACCCTAAGCTTACCCCAACCCCCCTCTTCTCCCTTCTCTCTCCCCCTTCCCCCATTCTAACCCCCATCCCTATGCTCCCAACTTTTACCCCAGCGATCTTGTCTTGTCTGCTTCCAATTTCCTTTGGGTTCACCTTCTTACTTAGCTTCTCTAGGATTAAGAACTATAGGCTCAATGTCCTTTGTTTATGGCTAGAATCCACTAATGAGTGAGTACATGCCATATTCATCTTTTTGGGTCTGGGTTATCTCACTCAGGAATAGTGTTTTCTATTTTCTTCCATTTGTATGCAAAATTTAAGAAGTCTTTNTTTTTTTTTACCACTGAGTAGTACTCTAATGTGTATATGTGCCACACTTTCTTTATCCATTATTTCATTGAGGGGCATCTATGTTGTTTCCAGGTCCTGGCTATTACAAATAGTGCTGCTATGAACATAGTTGAACAAATGCTTTTTTAGTACGATTGGGCATCTCTTGGGTATATTCCTAAGAGTGGTATTGTTGGATCCTGAGGTAGGTTGACTCCCAGTTTCCTGAGAAATCGCCACACTGATTTCCAAGGTGGTTTCACAAGTTTGCATTCCCACCAGCAATGGATGAGTGTCCCCCTGACTCTACATCCTCTCCAGCATAGGCTATCATTTGTGTTTATGATTTTAGCCATTCTTACAGGTGTAAGATGTTATCTCAAAATTGTTCTGATTTGCATTTCCCTGATTGCTAAAGAAGTTGAATATGACCTTAAGTATCTTTTGGCCATTTGAACTTCTTCTGTTGAGAATTCTCTGTTCAGTTTAGTACCCCATTTTTTAATTGGGTTATTTAGAATTTTAAAGTCTAGTTTCTTGAGTTCTTTATATATTTTGGAGATCAGGCATTTGTCTGTTGCAGGTTTCGTGTCTCTGTTTTTATGCCAATACCAAGCTGTTTTTATTACTGTGGCTCTGTAATAGAGTTTGAAGTCAGGGATGGTAATGCCTCCGCAAGTTCCTTTATTGTATCAGATTGTTTTTGCTATCCTGAGTTTTTTTGTTTTTCCATATAAAGATTATTATTGTTCTCTCAAGGTTTGTGAAGAATTTTGTTAAGATTTTGATGGGAATTGCATTGAATCTATAGATATTCTTTGGTAGAATTGCCATTTTTACTATGTTGATCCTACAGTCCAAGAGCATGGGAGATCTTTCCATTTTCTGATATACTCTTCAATTTCTGTCTTCAGAGACTTAAAGTTCTTGTCAAATAGATCTTTCACATCCTTGGTTAGTGTTACCCCAAGATACTTTATGCTATTTGTGGCTATCATGAAAGGAAATTCTCTGATTTCCCTCTCTGCTTCATTATCCTTTGTGTATAGAAGAACTACTGATATTTTTGAGTTGATTTTGTATCCTGACACATCACTGAAGGTATTTATCTGCTGTAGGAGTTCTTTGGTAGAGTTTTTGGGGTCACTAATGCACACTATCATATCATCTTCAAATAACAAAAGTTTGACTTCTTCCTTTCCAATTTGAATCCCCTTTTTCTCCTTATGTTGTCTTATGGCTATTGCTAGAACTTCAAGCACTATATTGAATAAGTATGGAGAGAGTAGACAGCCTTGTCTGGTTTCTGATTTTATTAAAATGGTTTTAAGTTTCTCTCCATTTAATTTGATGTTATCTGTTGTCTTGCTGTATATTGCTTTTATTATATTTAGGTATAAATCTTGTATCCTTAATCTCTCTAAAACCTTTATTATAAAGGGGTGTTGAATTTTGTCAAATGCTTTTTAAGCATCTAATGAAATGATCATATGGTTTTTCCTTTAAGTTTATTTATATGACGGGTTACATTGATAGATTTTTGTATGTTGAACCAGCTCTACATCTCTGGAATGAAACCTACTTGATCATAATGGATAATTTTATTGATGTGTTCCTGAATTCAGTTTGCCAGTATTTTATTGAGAATTTTTGTGTTGATGTTCATGAGTGAGATTGGTCTGTAATTCTCTTTCTTGGTTGAGTCTTTGTGTGGTTTTGGTATCAGAGTAACTATAGCTTCATAAAAAGAGTTTGGCACTGACTCTTTTGTTTCTATTATGTGAAACACAGTAAGGAGTATAGGTATTAGCTCTTCTTGGAAGTTCTTATAGAATTCTGCACCAAAACCACTTGGTCCTTGGCTTTTTTTGGTTGGGAGGTTTTTGATGACAGCTTCTATTTCCTCAAGACTTATAGGTCTATTTTAATTGTTCACCTGATCTTGATTTAATTTTGGTATATGGTACTTATCTTTTAAAATGTCCATTTCTTTTACATTTTCCAATTTTGTGGCATACATGCTTTGGTAGTATGACCAAATGTTTCTCTGCATTTCCTCAGTGTCTGTTGTTATGTCCCTTTTATCATTTCTGATCATGTTAATTTGCGTGTTCTCTTTCTGCCTTTGGATAGGGGTTTGTCAATCTTGTTGATTTTCTCCAAGAACCAACTTTTTGTTTCATTGATTCTTTGGATTGTTTTCAGTGTTTCTATTTTGTTAATTTCAGCCCTCAGTTTGATTATTTCCAGTCTTCTATTCTTCCTGGGTGAGTCTGCTTCTTTTTTTTTTTCTAGAGCTTTCAGGTGTGCTGTTAAGTCTCCAGTGTGTGCTTTTTCCGTTTTCTTTTATGTGGGCACTTAGTGCTATGAACTTTCCTCTTAGCATTGCTTTCATAGTGTCCCATAGGTTTGGGTATATATTTTCATTGTGCCTTTATTTTCGTTGAATTCAAGGAAGACTTTAATTTCTTTGTTTCTTCCTTGACCCAGGGGTGGTTCAGTAGTTGACTGTTCAGTTTCCATGTGTTTGTAGGCTTTCTGGGGGGCAGAACTGTTGTTGAATTCTAACTTTATTCCATGGTGATCTGATAAGACACAGGTGGTTACTACAATTTTTTTTTGTATCTGTGGATGTTTGCTTTGTTACCAAGCATGTGATCAGTATTCGAGAAGGTTCCATGTGATGCTGAGAAGAAGGTATATTTCTTTCTATTTGGGTGAAATGTTCTATAGATGTCTGTTAAGTCTATTTGATTCATTACACCTGCTAGTTCTCTTATTTCTATGTTAAGTTTCTGTCTAGTTGACCTGTCCAATGGTGAGAGAAAAGTGTTGAAATATTCTACTATTAGTGTGTGGGGTTTGACATGTGATTTGAGTTCTAGTAATGTTTCTTTTATATATGTGGGTGCTTTTATATTAGGGGCATAGATATTCAGGATTGAGACTTCATCCTGATATAGTGTTTCTGTTATGAGTATAAAGTGCCCTTCTCCATCTCTTCTGATTGATTTTAGTTTGAAACCAATTTTGTTAGATATTAGTATAGCCACACCTGCTTGTTTCTTAGGTCCATTTGCTTGATAAACCTTTTCCCATCTCTTTACTCTGTGGGAGTGTTTGTCTTTGAGGTTGAAGTGTGTTTCTTGTAAATAAAAGAATGTTGGATCCTGTTTTCCTATCCATTCTCTTAACCTGTGCCTTTTTATAGGTGAATCGAGTCCATTGATATTAAGTGATATTAGTGAACAGTGGTTGTTAACACCGGTTATTTTTTTTTGGTGGTAGTGTTTGTGTGTTGTTGTGCTGGTGGAGGGTTGTCAGATGTCTGTGTTATTGTGGTTACTATTGTCTTCCTTGGGTTGTGGTTTTCCTTCTAGTACTTAATGTAAGGCTGGGTTTGTGCTACATACTGTTTAAATCTGTTTTTGTTCTGGATTATCTTATTTTCTCCATCGATGGTGAAGAAAGCTTGGCTGGGTATAGTAGTCTGGGCTAGCATTCATGGTCTCTTAGTGTCTGCAGCACATCTATCCACGACCTTCTGGCTTTCATGGTTTCCACAGAGAAGTCAGGTGTAACTCTGATAGGTTTACTTTTATATGTTACTTCACCTTTTTCCTTTGCAGCTCTTAATATTCTTTCTTCTGTATGTTTTGTGTTTTGATTATTATATGGCAAGGGGATGTTTTTTGCTTTAATCCAGTCTATTTGGTCTTCTGTATGCTTCTTGTACCTTCATAGGAATATCATTCTTTAGGTTGGGAAAGTTTTCATCTATAATTCTGTTGAATATATTTTCTGGGCCTTTGAGCTGTAATTCTCCTTTTTCTACCCCTATTATTCTTAGGTTTGGTCTTTTCATGGTGTCCCAGATTTCCTGGATGTTTTGTGTTCAGAATTTGTTGTTTTCTTTGATGAATGAGTTTATTTCCTCCATCGAATCTTCAGCATCTGATATTCTCTCTTCTATCTCTTGTATTCTGTTGGTTATACTTTCTGTAGTTTTTGTTCATTTACCCAGATTTTCCATATCCAACCATCCCTCAGTTTGTGTTTTCTTTATTACCTCCATTTCGGTCTTCAAGTCTTGAACTGTTTCCTTACCTGTGTGATTGCTTTTTTCTTGGTTTTCTTGGGTATCTTTGAGGGCTTTATTAATTTCCTCTAGCTTTTGGTTTGTCTTTTCTTCCATTTTTAAAGGAGTTTTTCAGTCCTCTTTAAGGGCCTCTATCATTTTCATAATGTTATGTTTAAAGTCGACTTCTTCTACTTCTTCTGGATTAGGGTGGCCAAGTCTTCCTGTTGAGTGTTCACTGGATTCTGGTGTTGTCATGTTGCTTTTCAGGTTTTGGAGGAATTCTTGCATTGGCGTCTGCCCATCTCTTACTTCAGATGCAGCCAGGAGAGTCTTGGCATCTTGGTCCTATCTTTGGTGTGACTGACTGTGCACTTGGGGGATTTTCTTGGTCTTCCCTTTCTTAGGACCCCTCAGCACTGAAGCTGGCTCTCAGATCACCTCTGCCCTCAAGCAGGCTTTGCTGGTGGATCTAAGGACTCCACAGTTGGAAAGGAAGGCTTGGGGCAAGATGGGATGGGGTAACTAGAGAAAACCAGTAGCCAGGGATACACCCTGCTGAATGGCTAGAAACATTTAGGGAAATGGAGAAGGACTCCATTCCTGGGACCGTCCAGCTGGGTGGGCACACACTTATCCATCTGGATGGATCCCCTCAGTACAGGAGCAGGGACTCTTGCTGGGCCAAGGACCTTGCAGACAAAAACAGCAGGCTTGAGGGGAGTCTGGGTCATGTGGAACAAAGAAGCCCCTGCAGCAGCACTCACCACTAGCTCCCCAGATCCTCAGCCCCAAAGAAAGATGAGTTGGGGGATCCTAGGACCCTGCAGATGGAAAGGAGTGCTTTGGGGCAAGATGGAATGGGGAAATGGAGAAAGCCAGTAGCCAGGGAGACACCCTGATGAATGGCCAGAAATGTTTAGAGAAATGAAGGGGGCCTGTACTCCATTCCTGGAACTGTCCTGCTGGGTGAGCATGCAATAACCCCTCTAAATGGATCTCCTCGGTATAGGAGCAGGACTCTTGCTGGGCCAAGGACCTCGCAGACAAAAGGGTGGGCTTTGGGGAGGCAGGGTCATGTGGAACAAAGAAGCCCCTGCAGCAGGAGCTGGAGGGGGTTTGTATTCCGTTCCCGAGATTGGACGGCCAGGCAGGTACACACTTACTGCTCTGAATGGATCTTAGAGATGCTGGAGTGGGCAGAATGAGGGACCTGGTCTCTGCAGGGAGAAATCACAGCTTCTTCACACTCAGGAAGGACTGGACTAGTGAGCTATGCATTCTGCTAGTGAATAAGTTTAAATCACAGCCAAATTCAGTATTCTTAGACTGAGAACTCATCTGATGAGCATGTGCCAGGAACCACAACTATATCCAAAAATCCCTAGGGGAGAACTAGGAGCTGTGGGTAGAGAGACATGAGTCACCCATGTCTCCAGGTTGTGAGCCACCCCCCTTTTAAGGGGTCAGCATAAGAATCTAGGTTCCCAGTCACTATCTTTTCCCTCCACACCCCATTCAGTGCCCATCCTCACCTTTTAAGCAGATGTAGTTCACCAGCAGCATTGCTGTGTCCTCATCCAGGTCTAAGATCAGTTCCTTGATCTTCCCCTGGGTCTGTTTCCTCACATAGTCATTGAGTTTTTTGGCCTTATGAAGCTACTGGAAGTCAGTTGTTGAGGCCTCAGCCTGGTAAAGTGCTCTTGCCTTCTTCCTGAATTCTGCCAGGATCTCTAGGCACTTTCCAAAAAACATGGTGCTGCCTGTACTGATCTGCACCTGGTCCCCTGGCTGGCTGAGCATGTGGAGGAGCTGCCCAAAGCGCCTGTGGTTGTCTGCCTCAGGGGTCTCTGTGAGATTGAACTTAAGACCTTCTAGAATATCTTCCTGGGTGTTGTTGCTTGCTCCCAGGATAGGAAAGCCAAGGTAGCTGAGATGTTGAGTGGGGAAAAGAGGATGTTTTAATCAGTGTTCTTCAAGGCCATTTTCTAATAGAGACAGAATGCGAAGTCAGTGTTGATGGAGGCCAGGGTTAGACTGTCCACTCTTGTCCCATTGATTTTGTCTTCCTGAAGTTCAGTGTAACTTTCCAGTTTGCCATCTTTTTGGCGGAGGATAGCATGGTAGATCCCCACCATCAAGAGCCAGGGAACTACAAGGAGGATAATCTTCTTTGTTCTCCAGGCTGAAAAGCAAAGCCCCTTTGAGTCTGGGAGGGGGTATCCTGAGCATCTCCATGTCCTCCCACAGGGCTGCATTGTATCCCTGCTCTGCTGCCCTTGATGCCTCCTTGAAGGTACATGGGAGGTGCTCTGCCTCCCTCATGTCATGTGCTCCCTGTTATCAGCACTGGAGGAAGTGCTGCTGCAGCAGCCAATCTCCCTACGATGAACCAAGATACAGAGTGGGGCATGGACATCCCTGGTCACAGAACAATCAAGAAGGGCAACAGGGGTGTGGGGGCAGGCACGAACCATGTCAAATCAGAATGGCTTCTTTCATTCTCTCTCTGCAGAAGGATTCATTGGAAGACAGGGAACCCTCTTCCTTTGCACTCCTTCATGCCCCACCTCCCTGTAGGGGTAACTTAGGACCCTTTCAGCAGTAGTTAGCACAGACCCTAACTGAGCCTCTCGGTGAGTCTGGGAAATCCCAAGGCCCTTGACTGAATTTGTTCTATGACCAGGCCTGGGGAAGAATAATATAATTGGGAAGTAGCTCTGGAGACATCTTGTTTGGTGCCACAGCCTTGGCACCCCTGGGAATAGGAGGGAGAAGGACAAACAGGAAAGGTTCTTTTAGTGCTGCATGAGAAAACAGGGTGGTTTGCACCTCAGGCTTGGAAGGCCTCCTGGTGGGAAGACAGATGACACCAGGTTGTGATGACTGTGTGGTAGCAAGCAAATGGATGGACCTCACTGTGCAGTGTGGTAGTGAAACAGGTTCCATTTTTGGCAAATGTTTGAGTTATTATGGGTATAAAAGGGATAGATGAATGGAATTTCTAGAGGACTACTCTTCCATATGCCTCTGGAGTGGTGGCCGCAGGCATCCTAAAGGATTACATTTAAAGACTTGTGATCACCTTTAGCCTCTGTCCCTTTGCTCAGGTGTCCAAAGGTGAAAGTGGATGGTAAGTACATGGAAGGGAGAAGGAAAAAAAGGAGAAAAGAAACAGGGGAGGGCTGGAGGAATCAAGGAGTGGGAAAATGGAAGAAAAGGGGACAAGGAGATAGGAGGAGAGAGGGCCATGAAGGGAGGAGGAGCCAAATGGAAGGTGGAGGGGAGAGAAGACTAGAAGAGCACAGAGGGAATTGGAGGGGGCAGAGGAGGGAAGGCTGGAGCTAAGCTGCTTGTCCTCAGGGCTGTTACTCTCCTGCAGAGGAGCCGGGGACCTCAGTTGGCTGCCTTTACTCCATGTTTACTTCCTACTGATGCAAGCATTTCTTTGGAGAAGCACTGAACACTATTTTGTGTCAGAATTGTTTCCAGAGGAAAGGGGCTGCTCCATGTGTGCAGCAGGAGGCCTGGCTCAGTGGCTGAGCTACTGCTTTCTCCCTTCCCTAGATGAGGCTGAAGACCCTCTGCTCGGCCATGGGACCTACAAGGTAACTGGGTTCCTGACCTTAAGACATCTCCTGTCAACTGTAAGCATTGTGTGGAAGGTCTCTCCTTAGCTCCTTCAGCCCTAAGTAAGATAGACAAGGTCTCAGTATTCCCTGCCTGTGGAGTACGGAAAGGAGCAGGCTCCTTTCACTCTATAGGAGCAAAGTTCATGGCTCTTGCATCTTCCATAAACATAAAGATCCAGACTGGGGAAAAGATTTATGTATATCCCAAAAATGTCCCCTGATTCCACTTTAGTAACCCAGGAACAACTCATCACTCCTCCTCCAAATCAAGACTGTGGGTCATCACCAGAATCACGCAGTCTTGGGAAAGCACTTCCTTTGTTCCCAGAGGGGAGGAATCCTTGGCATTACCTGATAGCTGGTACCTACTGTCAGCTTCTTGGATAACTGAGTTCTGATGTTCATCTTTGCTGCATTCTGCTGTATTGTTCAGTATGCTGCACACTGATGCCGATTTATCCCTACCATGGACTCCTCCCTCTTCTTGGGAAATGCTGGCACTTACAAGCTGTGCTGTGTGCTCAGACTGGAAATGGGCAGACAGAAGGATTTCTGGTAACATGAATTTCAGGTTTCTGCTAGCAGAGCCACCTTGCCCAAAAGTGTTGTAAACAAGCGTTCTGAATATCCAGGGCATGTCAGGAACAATGAGAGTGTGCAAACACCTGCCCCACTCGTCACCAGGAAGGGCTGCAGCTAACATTTGTTCTGTATTTTTAAGTCTCTTTGAAAAGAACACAACTCTGTGTCCATGCTCTCTGATTTCTTTAGGGAAACTTATGCGCTAATAAACACCGGCCTCAATGCTGACAAAACAAACCAGCATCCTCTCTTGTCTGACATCAATAGACATTCTCTTAACAGAGACTCGCTGTGTCCTCTTTGGCATCAGAATTCTGAAGGGAAGCTGCCTTGTTTGGCAGTGAAGGGAAAGCCCTGAAAGGATTCTGTGTCTGCAGAGCTAGGCTGGCTGATCTGAATTTCAGTACTGGAGAGAGATGGGAACATTGCAGGATCAGAGGCTAATTACCTTCTCATGGGCTAAGGGTGTTGGGTCCAGGAGGGTCGTGAAAAGATGGGGACAGAGTACCAAAATCTAATAAACCAGAAGCAAACCTTATTCCAGATTGCAGACTCCAGGAAGAAAATAAAATATTAAAATTAAATAAATCTGCATGGGACACAGAGGCAGAATGGCCTTTTGAATACCCAGTTATGGAGCCAATTATGTAGCAACAGTTCAGAGTTCTGGAGCACTTCTCTTGAGGGCGATAAATGTTTCAAAACATTGCCCAATATGTAGTATGGTTTTTCCCATTGGCAGCCACCCACAGGTCCTGGAGCTTATAGTACAAAGGCAGGGTTCCACTCACTATTGCCCTAGTGATCTAAATGAAGGTTTTCAAATCCTATTCCTATGACCTAAATTCTGCTGACCCAGAAGTTGTGGTTGTATAGGAAGAACCATTCCTGCCAGGAGACATAACGAACATTCCACTGAACTGAAAATTCTGACTTTTACCTGACCACTTTGGGGCTCAGATGCCTTTTATCCAACAGTCTAAGAATGGAGGAACAGTATTAGGTTTAGTGATTGGTCCAGATAACCAAGCAAAATTGGATTGCTTCTCCACAGTGGAGAGGAGAAAGATTGTGTCTAGAGTCATGTGATCCTTTAGGGAGTCTCTTTGTGTTACCATGTGGTGAGATTAGAGTCATGGGAAACTACCAGCAACCGAATCCAGCTAGGATCACAAAGGGAATGTAGGCATGGGTCACTTCTCCAGTACAGAGCAAAGGCCAGGTGAGGCGCTTGCTGAGTGTGCAAGAAATACAGAGTGGGCTACAGAGGAACATTTTGAAGGCTGTGTGAATATGTTTTATTAATATTGGTTAATAAAGAAGGTGATTTTAACTTTTCATTAAAACTATGAGCTAGAGGGATTTAACTGGCTGAATTTGACGAAGATTTCCTGGGTCTTTAGATGGGATGTGCTGATCTCGTTTGGTGGCTTAGAATGAACCTTGGCTGGCCACCCTGCCTGTCCTGCCAAGAACTCAAGAGCAGAGACTAACCATTCTCCATTCAAACTGCTTTAGTCGGGTATAAGACCCAACAACAAGGAAAAGAAGGAACATACCCAGGCTGTCCTCACTCCTGCCCTCCCTGGCTCAGCCGCGCTAGTGCTGGGATGACAGCTGTGTACAGCCTAGGCTGTGCCAGGTCTTTCCCAGGTCCCTCCAAACCCTGCCGACCTGACCTCTCTCCTTCCCTCTCCCCTTCCTTTTCCATCTTCTTTCATACTTACCCCTGCTTCTTTCTTTTCTGTCTCTTTCTCTCTTTATCCCCTCTCAGAAGTTAAGTATGAGCCTCACTTTGAGTAGGTCCAAAGAGATTTCCCATCAAAAGCCATGAGAGACCTGGGTGTTAACTCAGTGGTAGGGGCTTCTCAGCAAGCACAAGACTCTGGGATCAGTTTATAGCCCCAAGAGAACAAGAAAATAGTCATGAGAGTAAACTTGGACATGGAACCTTGAGCATGTGTCAAATCTTCTTCCAACAGTGGAACTCATGAGTTCCCCAGAGGAAGAACCCCAAGCCTGGCTCCTCATGGGTCCCTGACACTGTGGATATTTCATGTTTATGTTTCAATCTGTGCATTTGGGAACAATTTATTCTGTATTTGTAGATGTCAGAAAAGAGCAGTCTCCCTCTGAGTACTAGGACTAAGAGTAAGGGCAGACAGGTCAGAAGACAGCATGCAGGCTCACATTGAAATGACTAAGGTAAATCCTTCATGCTCTGACTCCATCTTCTGTCTACTCACACAGTTCTCAACCCCCTGTGTTCCCCTATAAAAGACAGATCTGACTTCTCATGTCTTTGAGATTTCCATGGGCATGCCCATGGTGCAGATGCATCAACCAGAGTAAATAAAGGAAATCACAAGAAATAAAAAGCTGTAAGAAAATTGTCATGGTATGATTGAAATAGTTATTATGCTCTGTAAGGAAGGAACATTTCAAATTAATCTGACCTTCATCTAATTTCTATACAAATTAGGTGTCTTTGATCTTTGTCTTTATGCAAGCTTGCTGTGCCCCTGAGTTTGGGCACCTACAGACTTTTAGAAATCATGAGTTCACTCTTGTTCTGATCAGTAATAAAACTACTTAAACCATTAATTGACTCAGTAGCATTGTTGTCAATTACTATTGAAATATGAATCATTTCAACACCACGCTAGTGTCTCACAGTGGATTCTTCCCTAGGCAGGAGCCCACCTTCCTGCTTTTCTTTCTCTCACTCTACAGAGATCACCACAGCCACCACACTTGCTCTTTCTTTCACACCAAGGCCCTGTTGCATCCTTACAAGCACCTGCCTAATGTGCCCCTTTGCTGACTGCCTACAGTGCAGGATCCCAAGACCAGAAACTAATTTGTCAACGGAGGTTCCTCTCCAGCATGCCAGTTCCCATGTAACCACTTGAGGCTTAATATTCATTACAAACTGTTGGCTGACGGCTCAGGCATCTTACTGGCTAGCTCTACATATAAATTCATCCATTTGGAAGAATCTGTATATGGCCATGTGCCCCATGGCTTACTGGTAATGCACTGGCATCTTATTCCTCCAGCGGGTGCTGGTGTCTCTCTTGACCTCACCCTTCTTCATCTCTATCTCTGCTTGCATTTCCTGCATAAGTATATTCTGCCCTGCCGTAGACCAAATCACCTTCTTTATTAACCAATATTAATAAAACATATTCACAACATACAGAGGAGCATCCCACATCACTAGTTAATGCTGAGCCAAGCCAGAAGTGTGATAATGACCGGCTGGATGGTGCCCATCCTCTCCATCACCACAGCTTTGGACCCTGCTGACCCACACCCAGCCCAGCTGTGGGGACACACTAATGTAACAGCTGAAGAAAGGTACAGCCTTCCTGCTGGTGTGGAAGATGACTTTGTCATCCAAATGGTTAAGTTCATCAGAATTCTAGGTACAGATGTTGAGCTGTATACTTTCCCTTTCCTCCTGGGGATTATCTCCACACTATCACAGTACAGGGAACCCTAAACTTCACATACATAATTGAAGCCAGTCTTCCACCATTAAGCTAGCTCCCAAACTCACTTCTCTCTCTCCTTGAACACTTACCTGATGTGGTTATTTGTGTTTGTGAATGAGAATGTGCACATCCATGTTCACATTCATACGAAGGTCAGAGGTCATCGTCAACTGGCATTCCTCATCCACCTTGCTTTTGGGATAAGGTCATCAATAGGTTTAGAGGTCATTGAATTGCCTATGTTGACTAACCATTGAGTCCCAGAATCCATCTGTCCCTGCCTTCCCATAACTGTGACCAGGAGTTCATGTGACCACTCTAGGCTTTTTTCTTCGGTTTCAGTTCATAAAACTCTGTTTTATGCCCAGAGTGGGGACAACAATTTATCCACCTAGCCATGTCCCAAGCCCTCATCCTCTTGATAGTGTTTTTGATGCATAAAGCTTGACTTGCCTCAGGCTCAAAATAAAGAATCCACCAGACCCTGGCCTGAACTCTCTAGAGCTGTGATTCAATCCAAACCTTTCTTTCCCTCAGTGGGTTTCCTCAGATGTGCTTTCCCAGTGATAACAGGCTAACTGACATCCCCCTCTATATACTGTCTGCTCAGTGGTCCTCAGTAACAACAGAAAACACATGGAGGCAGCCAGCTGGATGCAGGCAGCTCAGCATCCTCTATGAAGGCTCTGGGGTTGGGCTGATCTGCAAATCAGGAAGTTCACAGTGCAGGTCCCTTGGGAACCCTGGCACCAGGTGGGTCACCCTTAACACTTTGTCTTGGCTTTAATTTGGAGCACAGGTGTCTAAGATCACTGCTGTAAACATGCCTCTCCCCCATCCACAGTCTGCTATCTTAATTGCACAGGCTGTCCCTGCAAGGGGTTTATCTTTTGTTTGTGAAGTCCTAGGAGAACCCTCATAGAATGGGCAAGAGTGTAACCCTGGTATCTGTGTCCTAGACTCACTTAAGAGCTGGACTCATATTTCTCTCACAATTTCAGGACCCAGCTCATGGACAGCATGAGATGTACTGAGCATCAGGCTCCTTAGACACATGGACTGAAGCCAGGAAGGATGAAGGGATGCAGTTGAGGCATGCTAGTGCCTATGGAGTGCATGAGTAGGCCACCTCATGGCCTTAGTTGACTGTTGCACATAGAGGAATTGTTGGTACATGGCTGCTTTCAATTCATGGGGCCCTTCTTATCACTCCATGCTTCTCCTGGGTTGGTACCTCAGTGCTCACTTGGAAAAGAAATTCTGTGTGTGATCCCCCAAGGCTGTAATTCTCTGAAACCCCATGTCCACCTGCTCAATGTGTGTTCTTATGAACCTTGAGAGTCAAGAATGTCTCTAATTGACTGAACAACTTTCCCTTTCTGTGCAGGCCTCCAGCAGTGTTTCAGGGATCACATAGTCTCCAGGGACACCAAGCACCCCAACCCAAATGCACCTTCATCTCCTCTTATCCTCTGTCTAGGCACAAAACCATCTCATCACTGAGCTGACACCCATTCTCCTCTCGAGGGGTTCCTGTAACTGTCCTCAGTGACAACCCTACATCTTCCCAGAGCAGCTTGCTATCTCATAGCCAGAAGGAGTTACAAGGGTCCCGGAACAGGACAGTGATTCACCTTCCACTGCTCCCTGTAGTTCTGAGACATTGAGGACCCTCATAGGACCAGGCTCTTTGCCATCTGTTGACTTTCTTCTTTTGCTAAACACCCAGGATTCTTAGAAATGCCCACATTGCAGGGTGCCCTGCCAAAAGCACTTTTTTTTTGTCACCTGACCACCATCTCATCTTCCTCTGACCTCAGCACAGAGGTCACATTTGTGTACTCTCTGTGAAGCATCCAGACCTTGTTTTATGTTCCACCTGCTCGCCACCATAGTGATGCCTCGGGCACAGAACCCTGGTTTGAGGAAGACAGTTCCTCAGGCATAAGGAGACTTGGAATAACATCCCACCAGTCACAATTTCTAGCTGTGACATCATGGGAAAATGACTAAGCTCTGTTCCTCAGTTTCCTCTTCCATAAAAAAAACTGATAATAACATGTAGGTTAGTGGTCCATCACAGAAGTCAGAGACTGTAAGTGACAGTTTCTAGTATACTGTTGTCACTAGAGTCACTCCTCTGCTGATCGGAACTGAGTGAACACAACCTGGCCACCTTCTGTGCAGTTATGTGAGTTATACGTTTATTGCATTAGTTAAAGCCCTGTATTTTGGGTAAGAAAGGGAAGGTGTCCATCTATTGTGTGATGATGGCCAGTGGGGAACCTAGGAAAGGGCTCCTCTGCCCCAAGTAGGTAGAGTAGGGGAAAGGAGCTGAGCTGACCAATCGACTCCATGCAGAAGCAGGAATAGGTTCTCCACAACAGTGCCAGATGTGGGCAGGCCCAGGAGCTCCTGAAGGGACACTGGGTGTCAGAGCCTGGGTGAGGAAAACTTTGAGGCAGGAACTGGGCACACACTGGTCCCGGATTCTGGAAACACAGAGAGGGCAGCAGGTTCGCTTCTTAGTCCTGGGCCTGAAGTTCACAAAAAAGGCCTAAATCTTGAATAATCCCGTGAAGCCTGTGAAGGCTGAAAGCAGATATAACAATAGCACAGTTAGGGGCTGATCCTATCTGCCAGGGCTCAGGCTTTGGACAGAGGCACATACAGGAGAGGCAGCAGGGAGGGGCCACAGAGCCAGAGTTCAGTCTCAGGAACATGAGCTAGTGCAGCCAAGAGGTGGGAACCTGATACTGACTGTCCATAGGACCCTGTGCTTGGTCGAGTCATACAGTTATTCACTGCCTCTGTCCAATGCAGGCACACCGCAGCTAATCAGAGCATGGAGGCTAAAATGCACATAGAGACCCACATACAGTCTTATCCCTGGCTCCCAGGAGGAAGCCTCACCACTTGGGAAGTTCTAGTTTCCCTTGGGATTTGTAATTTTGGCCATAAAGAGTGAAGTCTGAGTATTTGTGTCAGAGATTATCATCAGGAATGGCCTGTCAAAATGCACTTCCAGAGGATCCAAAATTAGAGCCGATCCCATCATCATCATTCCCGTGGCAGCCGCTGCCTCTGTGCCTGTCTCAGCCACGTCCAGCACAGCCTTGTGGACCACCTGTAGGAGAAAGACATCACTCACTGGAGACCATGGAGGGCAGCAGAGGAGATTCCTGGAGCATCCACTACTGTCCTCAGCTGCTCATGAACTTGTTCCTATCATGAACTCTACCCCTGGTGTCAACCAATCTCTGCTCAGGGTGTGAGATGAGGCACACTCTAGGTCTGCTCAGTCTCTGAGAATCTCTGCTGATCTCAAACCCACTACACACTGAGGATGGGTGGAGCCAACACCAGTCCATACTCCACAGGCCCCTTCTCAGGAAAACCACAGGGAGCAGCCAGTGTGTCTCCTTGGGAATACAACAGTAATGCACAGGGCAAGACTTCTCTTTCCTAGACTGCCATGGTCTGCGGGCACAGATTAGAGCCCGGGGCTCTCAGTGGGCACTGCACAGAACACCAGGCCTTGCCATGCTGGGCATCTGGGAATATAATGTGCGGTCCTAAGGCGCCTCCTCTCCTATTCTTAAGGTTTTCATCTCAACTGCATACATCAGTTGTTATTTCCTTTACTTCTCCAGTTTTGTGTGCCTGACAAGAAGTGCTTCGGTGGCTGTGAGCGAGGAAGCTGAGACTGGAAGGCTTTGCCCTGCAGTGGATTGTGGGAGGCATCCACACCACAGTGCTGGTTGGTGTGATGGAGGGCCAAAGGCCAAGCACAGGCTCCTTCCCACCAAGGCTCCTGGGTGAGGTTATGTGCACAGGATAAAGGAGAATTGGCTGCATGGTATCCAGCAGGAGTATATGTATCTAGGCTGTAACCCAGCTCTCCCTGGATGAGGGAATCTCAGAAATGCAGGCTTTTTCACACTTTGCCATCTCCCACACACCTGCCCTCACCACCCACATTCACCAGTGAAAACAATCCAGTGTGTCTTGGCTTACCTGAGAGACGCTCAGGTCCTTGGTCCCTGTGATTCCAGACAGGTCCACCTGTGTGGAGAAGAGTTCCCTGATGCCCAGCTGAGGAAGGGATCTCTCCAGTCTGTAGGCAGTGGAGATGGAGAACTTGGGCAGGGAGAGCTCATCGATTTTCCTGAGAATGGAGAGAGAAATGTAAGAGTCATGGAACTGTGTGTTTCAAACTTTCGAAATGTTTCAAAGCACACTGTAGCTGGGCAGCTCCGCACCCCGCCCTCTCACTGGGAGAAGAACTCTTTCCATTAGTGCCTCCATCACATCATTTGCTTTTCCTGTGGCCTTAATTACCCATCAGTGCTGGAGAGGCAACGGGGCATGGTACCAGCTGTGTCCTTTCCAGAAATGCTTTGCTCCCAGGTCCACAAATGCAGTCCTTCCCTTGTCATGTGGACTCAGACTCCATCTAATGATCCATCTGTTTACAACTGCACACCCCACCTGAATTCAGCTGTTTTTTTTTTTTGTTTTGTTTTGTTTTGTTTTTTCAAGACAGGGTTTTTCTGTGGCTTTGGAGCCTGTCCTGGAACTAGCTCTGTAGACCAGGCTGGTCTCGAACTCACAGAGATCCGCCTGCCTCTGCCTCCCGAGCGCACGGCCTCAGCTTTTTTTTTTTTTTTTAGCCTTAGAACTTCCTATTCTCAATCTCACTCCTCGTCACCTTTTAACAAGTCAAATAATGATTGGATGCATTTCTGTCTCCCCACTCTCTCTTCCTCAGTTGCACGATAAGCCCACAAGGGTAAGAAATGTTGTGCTTTAGCTTCTGATATACTCTCTGGGTTTAACCAGAACATATCACATGGTAGGTCTTCAAGTCATCATTGCACACTGGTAAATGAATGAGTGATGAGGGGATGCGACGGCTGCACAGGGCAGAGCTGATTCTCAGGGCTGATCTCCTCTCACCTCACTCCCTCTGCCTTCCCACACCCATGCAAGATTCCGTGTAACTACAGCCTGGGAGACAGAGGAATCCTCAGCTCCTGCTCTAGCTGATGTCCTCTTGTGAACAACAAAAATGACTGAAAACGCAGTCCCCACACTACAGAGTCAGCAGAGGTAAATCCACTCCCAGTCTGCCGGTCCCTGCGGACTCTCCGCCCATTACACCGGGTGCTAGTGAGGTTCTGAGGTACAGGGACACTGGCCTCAGGCTGACAGTAGGATAGGGACCCAGGCCAGCTCTGGTTCCAGAGGACACGCACCTGGGCCTCAGAGAGTCCCTCCACTTCCTCAGGGTCTCTGGCTGCAGGCTGGCTTCCACCTGCTGCATCCTGCCTTGGTCAGGGAGGATGAACAGGGCGCTGGCATTGCCTCTGTACTTCAGCTCCACCACAGTGCAGGACAGCTCCTCATCCCGGAAGTAGGGTGTGGTCAGAAACTCATCGTGCATCATGGGCACCTTCACTGTTCTCTTGTTGTCCAAATAGAAGTTAGACTCACGTGTTCGCTGAGGGTAAAAGGGAGTCCTCCATTTCCCTAAATGCGGAGTAGGTCATCAGCTTGTAAAGCAGCAGAGAGACCCCACCTCCACCCTGTTTCTGCCCCATTCCCCAGTCTTGACAGTCTTCCACAATCCATCTGCCACAACACCGAGTTCCCTCCTGATTACATAATCTAGGTCAGGAAAAAAAAAAAACCATTGGCAGATGCAGAACTGTGAGTGAGACGTGATCCGCAGGCTTGGAAAGGGAACTCAAACCAAAGCTTCCCTACTTGAGGGAGCTGAAAAACAGCTGGGGATCTGAGACTGGGGTGTGTACCAGACTTAAAGTGAAGGTGCTGAAACTGGGGCCTGGGAGAGTTGGGGAAACCTTCTTCCTCAGGGGGACCCATGTCTAGAAGACAGTCCCTGGTGGGACAGGTTTTAGGGAAAACCGGACAAAAGAGACTATTCTCTCACACTGTGATGTTTGTCAATGTTTGTGTTTTAATAAATAAAGCTTACCTGAAGATCAGAGTACAAAGCTAGCCATACAGGTCAGGCAGTGGTGGCGCACATCTTTAATCCCAGCAGCCACACAAAAACTTGTGTGGCTAATGCAATAGAATCTGGGTGGTGGTGGTGGTGCTTGCCTTTAATACCAGCATTAGAAAGGAATAGAAAGCGAAATGAGATAGGAACTTGCTCTCTTTGAGCCTGAAAATGTCATGGAGATAAGAACTCTCTAGCAGTTGGCTGCTTTTCTTTTCTGCTCTTCAGCTTGAACCCCAAAATCTGTCTCTGGGTTTTTATGATTATTGGTCCACTTTAATAGAAGTCAATGTCCAAAGTCAACAGTAGGTTTAGATTGAAACTCATGAGATTTGCAACTTCCCTGAGTTGGATTACCAGGATCCCATAATTGGTTGACTAAGACATGGGTAATGAGTCTTCTTCTCCCACGTGGGCTGTGTTCTTGTCCACGAATCAAAAATATCCTACTCAGACTTCCACTACATCCCAAGTACATGTGACTATCTGCAATACACCCTGGGTGGAGAGGGGGCCTTGGTACTTTGACAATCACTTGGGCTCAGGATCCAGCCCATAAACATACATCCTCACCTCACAGTCAAGCAGCCTTGGAGCTTAGGTCCTCTGTCCAGCAGAGGGAGACACACCCTGCGGTCCCATCCTTCAGGCCATCTCTCGGCTTCCCCTCTTTTCAGAGCACAGCTGCTCTGGAGCCATCCTGGACTTTGTCCTCTGTCCCCTTGTCCTCCTCTGTCCATGGTCAATTGGTTTTCTGTCTATAGTCCCAGAGGCAGCACTCCACCTGCCCTGGACTATCCAAAGTTCAGAGTCCCAAATCCATCCGAGCTCTAGTCCCATGGAGCTTTTTACCTGGCATCATTGTGTGGGCCGTTACCCCACTCCTTGGTCTAGCACAGAGTTTTGCAGGTGTGGCCTCTGGATGTCTCCCTATCAACCCTTAGCCGCGGCAATTCCAGCCTAGTCTCCCAACTTTCTTATCCCCCTGTCCCAGGAGTGTGTCTTTAGTACTGTGACCCTGCAGGCTGCCTGGGCTCCTAATTTTACAAACTAAAATTCCACAAAGCAGTCAGACACTAAACACAGACCACTCCCTGGCTGACACTTCCCTCTCACTAATGGCGTCTCCTCAGTCCTTGCTTTTCCATGACCAGGTCCAGCCTTACAGAAAAGGCTCAGGGGAGAGGCCCAGCAGAGAAACTCCCCACAAAAATTGTGAACCATGTTACTTTCCCTTTAAGATTGGTGTAGCCAGGCTCCTTAGGTCAGGAAGGACCTGGATTCTCCTAGGGATGAGGTTCCCTAGCAGATGGACTGTGTAGGAGAGTATTAGACATGGCGGAGTGGGTTGAGTGAAGGACTCCTGTGTAGATTGAATGCAATTGACTCCCATAAGCTCAGGGGGAGTGGAATTATTAGGAGCTGTGGCTTTGTTAGGGTAAGTTTGGTCTTGTTGGAGGAAGCATGTCACTGTGGAGGAAGGCTCTGGGGTCTCATAAATGCTCAAGATACCACCCAGTGTCTCCGAACACTTCCTGTTGTTTACAAGATGAGGGCCTCTCAGGTACCACTCCAGCACCATGTCTGCTGCACACTGACATGCCCCATCATGATGATAATGGACTGAACCTCTGACCTGTAAGTGAGTCCACCACCCGATTAAATGTTTTCCTTTATAAGAGCAGCCGTGGTTATGGTGTCTCTTCACAGCAATAGAACATTGACCAAGATATCTATTCTACAGAGAGAAGACATGACTTCTGCACAGTCAGATAGGAAGTAATGCATGTTAGTAATCAGAAGTTAGGCACCCATGTCTCCAAGGCCATGAGCCTCTCATTTCCAGTGCTCAGTATAGGGACACAAGGTGCACAGTCAACACCCTCTCCAACCCCCATAAAACAGGGCCCATCCTCACCTTTAAAGTAGATGTAATTCACCAGCACCATTAATGCATTCTTATCCAGGCCTGAGATCAGGTTCTTGATCTTCCCATGGGTCTGTTTCTTCACATAGTCATTGATGAGGTTTTTGACTTCATGAGGCTGCTGGAAGTCGACACTTGAGGCCTCAGCCTGGTAGAGTGCCCTTGCCTTCTCCTTGAACTCTGCCAGGATCTGCAGGCGCTTTTCAACAAACATGGTGCTTCCTATATTGATCTGCACCTGGTCATTTGGCTGGCTGAGCATGTGGAGGAGCTGCCCAAAGCCCCGGTGGATGTCTGCCTCAGGGGTCTCAGTGAGATTGAACTTGAGACCTTCTAGAATCTCTTGCAGGGTGTTGTTGTTTGCTCCCAGGGATAGGACGGCCAAGGCAGCTGAGATGCTGAGTGGGGAGAAGACGATGTTTTTATCTGGATTCTCCAAAACCAGCTCCTTGTAGAGGCTGAAGGCGAAGTCGGTGTTGATGGAGGCCAGTGTTAGAATGTCCACTTTACTCATGTTGTTTTTGTCTTCCTGAAGTTCGGTGTCACTTCCCAATGCTCCATCTGGTTGGCAGAGAATAGCAGGGCAGAACCCAGCAATCGAAAGTACAAGAGCTACAAGGATGGCCATCGTCCCTCTTCTCCTGGCTGAAAAGAAAGATCTTTTGAGTCTGGGAGGGCCAGGTGGTGTCCTGATCATTTCCTATTCCTCCTGCCTGGCCTGCATTATGTCCCTACTCTGCTTCCCCTTTCTATCTTTGGGGCCATCCATAGGAGGTGCTCTGGCCACTCAAATGGCAGCACCAGATCCCATGCACCCTGTTACCCCTGGATAAAGTAATGCTGTAGTAGTCAATTTCCTCATAAAGAGTCAGGATCCATAGAGACAAATGGACACGCCAGAGTTACAAAGGAAGGAAAAGACGAAACTGGGAATGAGCAAAAGCCTTGTGCAATCATACTTTCTTTTTTCATTTTCTTCCTTGTTATAAGGACTCATTAGAAACAAGAAATGCTCTTAATTTGCAATTGTGTCCTACTTGGAATCATCAACATTGAGTAAGGACCCAGTGAGGGATCCTTGAATTAGATTAGTAGCAAATGGGCTACCCCAACCAAACTTCCTGATGACATGTCTATGAAATCTCATCACCCTGGGCTGTATCTGGGTCACATTTCTGGGCATGGGTGGGATAAATGGGTGGAAACCTTGTAGACAGTCAGTGCAATACCAGAGTCATGGCTCCCTTGAGAATGGGCATTAGAAGGGCCAGTAGGATTTTGTTCTTTCAGCCCTGCCAGGATGCCTCATGGAGGTTTGTGTCTCAGCTTGGAAGACTCCTAGGCAGAAGAAAAAGGAATGGCTTCCCATTGTCAGACTCTTGAACCATATTTAATTTCGACTTTTAGGATGGCTATGTGTTATCTAGCAAATGTGTGGACCTCTTTGGGCAGCCTGGTGAGTGATCCAGGACATGTTATTAGTGAAAGTGTCAGGCTTATTAAGGTAACTGGGAGCATTTGTAGGGAATGTTCAGAGGGCCATCTCCTCCACACACCCGTGGAGTAGGAGCGGCTAGCATCCTAAAAGACCACATTTGAAAGCTTGTGATCATGGTAAACATTGGTGCCCAACTTTAGCCTCTGTCCCCTCTATAGGTGAGTTCAGAAGAGAAGTAGAGACACGAGAGGACAGGGATGATGACAAAGATGGATAGGGAGGAAGACAAGATGGGGAGGCGAAGTAGGAGTGAGAAAAGTGGAGCAAAGAGGGAGCAGGAGAAGAGGTACAGGAGGGAGGGGTCACATGAGGGAGCCAAGGGAGAGACGGAGGGGAGAGAAGACTAGAAGAACATAGGAGGGGAATGTAGGAAGCAGGGGAGGGAGGTGTTGAAGCTGAGCCACATGTCCCCAGGGCTGTCACATGACTGCAGAGGGGTCAGGATTTTCAGCTGCCTCTACCCTGTGTTTCCAGTTAGGTTGATGCATTCATTTCTTTGAAAAATCATTCAACTGTATTTCACCTCAAAATTATTTCCACAGAAAACCTGCTAGTCTGTTTGTGCAAGAGACTTGGCTGTGTGGCTAAGCTGTTGTTTTCTTTTCCTGGTTAAGAGAGGGTGGAGCCCTTTTCCTTAGCCATGAGTTTTCCTGGGGAATTGGGGTTTCTGATACCAAGGCATGCCCTGTCAGTTACAAGAATTGTAGGGCTGCCACTGCTCCCAGGGGGACTCTGCAGCATTCTTCTCTCCTCATAGCTACAGCAGCACCCAGGCTAGTCAAGGTCTCAATACTTCTTCTCTATGGAGGGTGGGAAGGAGCAGGCTCCATTCACTCTCCAGGAGCAGAGCCCATGACACCCGCATCTTCCATAGACAGGAAGACTTAGACCGATAAGATTTATGTGCACCTAGAAATGTCCCCTGACTCCAACCCAGTACCCCAGGAAAACTCCTCACGCCCCCTCCAAACAAGATCCCCGGTCACTGCCAGCACTGCAGTTCTGGAAAAGCTCCCTCCACTGTCCCCAGAGAGAAGGAATCATGGGTATTACCTGCAGAGCTGCCAGTGTCTGTGACAGCAGAGTCCAGTGTTTGGGGTCGCTTCCCTCCTGGGGTGCCGTTCTCTAATGCACACTCAGATCTATTTATCCCCACCAGGGAACCTCCCACCTCTTAGGAAATGCTGGCACGTACAAGGTGCACTTTGTGACCTGACCGGAAGTTGGCAGGCAGGATGATTCTATTAACATAAATTTAGAGACTCTAGCTAGCAGAAACCCCTGTCACTGTGTTCCAATCAATAAGGCAGCTGCAGCTGGATTTCAAGGTCGTAGCTTCTTTTTCTGCAATGCTTCAAAGTTCAGTTTGCAGCTGGGGATTAGTCAGAGGCAAAAAGACAAATCCAATCTGCATTTGTGTAACCGTCCCTTCTGGCAGCAATGGGAATATTCCCAATAGAGACCCGCTCTGCCCTCTTTGGCGTCAGACTTCTGAAGGGAAGCTGCCTTGTCTGGCACTGAAGGGGAACCCCTGAAAGGATTCTGTGTCTGCAGAGCCTGGCAGGCTGATCTGAATTTCAATACTGGAGAGAGATGGGAACATTTCAGGGCCAGAGACTAATTACCTTCTCCTGGGCTGAGTGCTGCCTCTCTGGAACAGCCTGTTTGCCTCCCTGTGTTTATGCACTAGACCCAGTGACAATAGATTCTATTAGTTTATAGACAATAAGCTTCAATACAAAAGCTTAGAATGCCAGCAGATAGTATCTTTAGCCTGCAAATAAGTTCCCCATCCTGATTCACTTGCCTCTCTTAGGTTTCCACCTCTGCATCTCAAACTTGCTTTGACTTGTGACTTTCTTTGTGTAGTTACGCTATAACGTTTTCATGAGTCTGCTTCCACACTGAGACATGGAATTTGGGTAACCTAAGTCTGTGCTCTCAGATCATTCGCATTCAGAATGGCTCCAGCATAAAGTATTTCTTAGTCTCTTGAGGATGACAAGTGTGTGTTATGTGTCAACAGTGTGGATAGAGACTCAGCAGGCAGGGGTTAGGGACAAAGATGAAGCCCGCAAATGAAGATGCTGGTCCTAACAAGGATTTTGCGTGGATAAACAGAGGCCTAAAGGCAGATCTCTGAGCCAGAAAAGCAAATCACCCATGGTGCTTTTCTGTTCCCAGGAGCCACCCTAACCTTTGCATAGCCATCTGCTACTTCAGCAAGAGCAATTTGTTTTCCTTTAATCCAGTTGGGGTGAATCTCTCAGAGATCCCATCCCTGCTGTCCTTTAACATCTGCTGTCCTTATTGACATTTTGTTCCTTATCTCTGCCCCCTGAGAAAGTGAAAGACTTGACAGTATGATTCCCAATAAATCTTTCTTTCTGTCCACAGAGTTTTCTAGTTTGAGGATTTTACTGCTTCCTGGCTTCCATTTGTTGCTGAAACCAGGGAGAAAACATTAGGCACCTTTGAAAGGAATCCTTCCACCCTACCTGAAGTGCGGTTCTTGTTTCTGACCTTCCTGGGTATGGATCCCTTGCTTCTCTCTTCACTCCCTACCATATTCAACTCCAAATTTTAGACTCTGCCTTTCCAGCTATTTCTCTCCCCTACTGTGTTGTCTAAATTTATGACAGCTTGACACAAACTATCGTCATCTTAGAGAAGGGAATCTCAACTGAGAAAATATCCCTAAGAGTTAGGGGCAGTAGTCCAGCATGTAGAGCATTTACTTAAATAGTGATTGGTGTGGGAGTCCCCAGCCCATTGTCGGTGGTGTCATCCCTGGACTGGTTGTCCTGGGTTCTAAAAGTGAGCAGGATGAACAAGTCATGTGGACAAGCCGGTGAACAGCACCACTCCATGACCTCTGCATCTGTTCAGTCTTCAGGGCTGTTAACTGTTCAAGTTCCTGTCCTGACTTCCCTTAATGATGGGCATTGTTGTGCCACAGGATGCCAAAGGAACCCTTTTCTTCCCAGCTTTATTATTGGTCCTGAAGTTCCACCACAGCAATAGAAACCCTATCCAGTATATCCACATTCTCACCTGTGCCCACCTGTCTGTCCACCATTACTTGTTGAAGTGTCATTTTGGAGCTGTCTCCTCCGTGTGTGTCCCTGAAGTCAGATATCTCTCCCTATTTTTCTACTACTGGACCCTGTTGATCAAAAATCCCTTTGTTTATCAGGCAGCTCCCCTACGAACTCCTGGGAAACCCATCCTCTGGAGAGGGATGTCTGTCCACTGTGATTCAGGTCATCTTTCTGAGCAGTCTCTTTCTCTTTGTAGACACCCTCAGATAGAGCCTCTGTCCCTCCATCACTGACTGCATCCCTCCCTGTGCCTTTGTTCCTATGCTATTGGAATCCTCCTGGTGCTGGGATATCTCCAGGATCCTCTCTAAGGGTCTCTAGCTTTCTCACACTGAAGCTCTTTACTGTTGTCTTTTCAAGGCTGTCTTTCTTCCCCTTCCTCTCTCTTACTCACTTGCTCAGTCATGGGCTCTTTCCAGTCCAAACTGGACTCTTCAACCCCACCTGCTGGCATTCCTCAGGGTTCTTCTCTAAGTCTCTCCCACTTCCTCCTCTCTCTAAAGTTCTCCACTGCTGCCTTTTCAAGGTTGTCTTTCAATCTGCTTGCTCTGTCTCTCTCACTGGCACAACCATGGGCATTTTCCATTCCCAACTGAACTCTCCAACCCTGCTTTTCCATCTCATACTCAGAGATCTAATTAAGCCCCACAACCTTAGTTTTTTTTTTTTTTTACTGTAATATGCTCTGGGTGGAATATAAACTTGACAGTCATTCTCAATGGTCAATAAATGGCTTATTTTATTACCAGATTCTCACTGATCTCTATATATTCTGCCAATGCATGGGTAACTTGTCTGAAATCCCATATGTTCAAGCTTTTTTTTGCCTCAATTCTTTCCCCTCCCTCTGAGCTCTTTGCCATACTCACCGGATTCTCCTGGCAGAGGCCAAGTCTTTTCCTATGACTGATCAGAACCTTGAACTTTTGGCTCCCTCTCTTTTCAACGTTGGTATAGAGTATGTGGCCCCTCCATGGACATTTACTCAGCCTAACCCTTCCCACCAGCATCCTCTCAATTGCTCCATCTTCTTAGCCCTGTTCTACCTCACCTGCTTTTTCCTCATCACCTCTGATGTGAGACTGTTCACTGTTTCATAGGCTGTTGCCAATAGAGTGGATGGATGATCAGGGTCTTCAAAAGGCATGATTGGAAAATTGGTGAGAAAGACATTTAGGGAAGAAAGTATGTGGGTAGAGCTCTCCAGAGGGGCAAAGTATGTGAATATCCATATGTCCCATGTAAACACTCATCAGGAGCTGATTTCAGCTGAGTTCAATAATCAAGTAGATAGGATGACCCGTTCTGTCAACAGGTGACTTCTTTCTTCAGTCATCCCTATCATTGCTGGTGGATTCACCAACAAAGTCATCATGGTGGCATCGATGGGGTTATCCATGGGCTCAACAAGTCCGATCTGCCTACATCTGCTGCTGAGTGCCAGATCTGCCAGCAGCAGAGACCAACACTGAGCAGCAGACCTAGCACCATTCCCCAGTGTGACAAGTCAGCACTCTGGAGGCAGATCGATTACATTGGACAATTTCCTCCATGGAAAGGACAATACTTTGCTCTTACAGGAGTGGATACTTATTCTGGTTATGCATTTGCCTTTCTGCATGTAATGCTTCTGCCAAAACCAACATCTGTGCATTTACCAAATGCCTTCTCAACTGTCATCGTATTCCACACAGTACGGCTTCTGATTAAGGAACTCATTCACAGTCATCAAAGTACATCAGTGGACACATGATCATAGAATTCACTGGTATTACCATGTTACCTAACATCCTGAAGCAGAAGACCTGATAGAATTATGGAATGAATGCTGCTTTCAATACATAGGTCCTGTTCTTAACACTCCATGGTCCTCATGGGTTGGTAACTCGGTGCTCACAGGAAGGGAATACTGTGTGTCCAGGCTGTAATTCTCAGCAATCACATGTCCACCCACTCTTAAGATCTGCTCTTAACATCCTCAAGACTCAAATATGTCTCAAACTGAATGTACAGCTTTCCCTCTGTGCAGGCCTCCAGCAGTGTTTCGGGTCTCACAGAATCTCCATGGACACCAAGTGCCCCAACCCAAATGCACCTTGGCCTCCTCTCATCCTCTATCTAGGCATGACACCAGCTAATCCTTAAGCTGAGCCATCTGCTCTCCTCCCCAGATGTGGTCTGCTGTTCCCTGTAAGCCCTCATGACAATCCCCAATTTCCCCAGAACTATTCTCTTTGTTATAGCCACACACATTTATGAGGATCCTGTAGTATGAATTCTAGTTTATTTTAATAATAAAAACTCTGAGTCAGCTGTCAGGAGTGCAAGTTGAGTAATCAGAAAAGCAGAGAGACTAGTCACTACAGAGTTTTCACCTCTACCAATCCTCAGACTGAAATGGCAATCCTGTCCTCAGACTGTCTCCACCCCAGACTGCAACCTTAGACTGCAACTGTCTCCACCAAACCTCAGACTGCCTGACTTCCTGTCTCCTGCCTTATATTCCCCTCTCCACCCAGCCATATCACTCCTGTCTCCTCCTCCCTAGTGCTGAGATTAAGGTATGTGATTCCAAGTTCTGGGATCACCTTTGTGTAAGCTCTGTTTCTCTTTTAGACAGATTCAATCTTGTGTAGCCCAAGGTAGACTAACCGAGATCCCTCTGCCACTGCCTCCCGAGTCTGGGATTAAAGGTGTATGCCACCATTCTCTGGACTTTAGTGACTTAGCTTTGCATTCTGATATTCAGATAAGCTTTATTTGTTAAAACATAAACAAAATATCACTACATTTATCCTGTTTTGACTAAAATAAAAAGAAGGCTATAACTAATATGAGAAAAACTACATTCCATAACTATATACAGACAATATATACATAGATATATATAGACAATAAATACATCAACAATGTCTAGTCCATTTGTGTTTGACAAATTCAGAAAATATACTGCATTATCTAGCCTATCTTAGTGAGTCTAAAGTGTTGTACATAATTCACTTTCTATTCCAGCTTACATTACCAATTCAAAATTATTTTTTATGTCTCTCAATCTTATATACTTTATATTTTTAGTAAATTTATTATTTGAGTTTGGTAAATAAGGAAAACATTAACTCTTTAGTCTTCAACTCCCTCAGAGACCCAAGAAGGAAATAATATTAACTGAGTAAGCAGGAAGTATGAGCAAACAACTTCTTAAAAAAAAATACAAAAGCAGCTGATTACCTGGACAATAACCCAAAATTTCTCTGCAGTGTAGGGACATCCATCTTCAGCCTACAGGCCTACAGGCCTAAAATTTTCTACAGAATTTTGTATGAAGCAAGATTTTTTTGAAGGACTGCCCCACCTTGTCCTTACAATCTACTTCTGGGGGGTCTTTATCATCCTTTTCTGTTTATTTAACATATTACTTAGCATTTGATTTGATCTTTATATAACTGCCTGCCCTGTAGCTTTTTGAGGTATACCTGTAATATGCTTTATATTATAATAAGAGAAAACAGTTTTATTTTCTTAGAGACATATGCTGAATCATTGTCTGTCTTTATTTGTCAGGTGCACCCATGATGGCCATAACTTCTAGCAAACGTGATTACCAAATCAGCCTTTTCCAAACTCAAAGCAATTGCCATTGACAACCTGAATAGGTATCAATGGTGTGGTGTACATATTTTAGTTTTTCAGATTCAACAATATAGAACATATCTATCTTCCAGTAATTCCTTTGAGTACCCTTTGAATTACTTCCTGCAGATAGTGGAATTTGGTAATATAAACAGTAAGTAGGATATCTCCTTATAATTTCCTTGGTTTGTTATTACATGTTGGGAAAGTTTTTTTTTAAAAAAAAAAAAAAACCTTTCCTATTGATTTGGTGTTTTGTAATGAAATTCTGAGTCCTCCAGCACATTTCCAATCAATAATTGATCAATTTCTGCATCACCTTGTGCTAGAGTATCTGGCAAACCTATATGGGATTGGATGTGTATTACGTATATGGGATGATTTCTGTTCCTGATTATTTCTTGTAACTGAATAGATAATAAAGTCAAATTTGTATTATCTGGTATAAATTCAATGGTTTTGATATGCAAAACAACTCTCTCTGCATATTGCAAATCAGTAACTATGTTGAAAGGTTCTGTAAAATCTATTAATACCATGAGAATGGCATATAATTCTGACTTTTAGGGAGAATTTAAGGATTTAAACCCACTTTACTTTATTTTTCTGATTTATAACCTGCCTTACCTGATTTATTTGCATCCAGATAGAGTGTACAAATTTGGAAAATGGAGAATAGTAACATTTAAGAACAGTTTAAAAGTTCATTCTGTCAATGGACTCTCTTCTGTCTGTATTTCCTTTGCCTTCTCTATTGCCTAAAGGATGGCCTCTTATAGGTATTGATTTAAAAGATCGTTTATTAACTATACCTTTAAATGAAAAAGACAGAAAAATGAGCCTTCACAGTGCCTACTTATAATAATTCTCAGACTGCTAAGAGATATCAATGGAAGTTTCTACACAGGAAATGATAAATATCCCCACCCTGTGCCAATATTTATATGGCAGCCATTGGAAATGATACGTAAGTAATTTCCACAACCTGTAGTTTACCTTACATGGACACCATTTTACTATCTGATTCAAATGTAGATACTTTAGAAAAAAATGTTTGAAGAAGTAAAGAAAAATTTGCCTTGTTGGGGATCACAAATTGCTCCTAAACAACACAAAGAGGAGATTCTATTAATTATATAGATTATAAAAATAGGTTTACATAAAATTAGGCCCCAAAAGGTGCAAATTAGGAAAGATCAGTTGCAGGCTTTTAAGGATTTTCAAAGACTGCTAGAAGACATTTCCAATCTATGGTCCACTCTTGGGATAAAACCTGATGAACTGACTGATTTAAACAAAACCTTAGATGGTGACAAGGACTCAAATAGTCCCAGGAAATTATCAGCTCAAAGGGAGAGAAAATTTGCTTTGACTGCAGAGAGATTACAGATTTGTACATGTGAGTCATGAGGATCTGAAGCTTAACTATATTGTGTTCATATAAACTCCAAGCATTCCCCTACAGGAATTTCAATGCAGAGGAGATATTTTATCTTAGAATGGATCTTTTTATCACATAAATTGAGTAAAAAAATAAGATTTATGTGGAAAAGGTCTCCGAGTTCATTCTAAAAGGAATATTGAGACTTCACCAATGAGCAGGAATAGACCCAGCAGAAATTGTGGAACCATTCCCTAAAGAAAAAAAATGAATATTATAGTTCATTTTCTAGTGAACCCTGGCAAAGACCTTGAAGTAAATTTTGGGAAAGATTAACAACAAATATCTCCAAAACAAGAGAATTAAGCTTATAAAGAGAACTAACTGAATCATTCCTCATATTATGTGGGGAAAATGACTAAGCTTCTCCGGGCCTCAGTTTCCTCATCCATAAAAATAACTAATGATAACATGTGACACATGTCACAGAATGTGAGTGATAATCCCTATTACCCTGTTGTCACTGGAAGCCACACCCCTGCCAACACTGCCTGGCCATTTTCTGTGCACTTGTGTTCATTGATAATTTGCTTCCTGCCCTGCTGTTTGGGTAAGAAAGGTGGAGGCTTCTATTTGTTGTGTGAGGTTGGTAAGCAGAAAAAAGTTTCTCTGCCCTAAGTGGTGCTGGTAGCATTCCGGCATTATGCTGGTCCGCCCCTGACACCTGGCATGATGCACCTCTCAGTATTTAGGCAAATGCCTAGCTACCCCTGAGTCCCATGGATGCACATGAGCTTGCCAGTATTCAGGTAAAAGCCTAGCCAGGCTATGGTCGAATATCACTGTGTCATGCACTGCATGGCTGCTGTAAGACTCTCTGTGCACATGCGCCAAGCTCCCTTTAAAGGTGAGCTTCACCTGTCCCTCATTCTCTTTTGCCTCACTTTCCATTCCCGGTGGACCAGCACAACTTTCTCACCATCACTCTACCCTGATCGATAAACTCCCATGTGAGTTTGATGTATATCGTGCTCTGTGCTCAGCCACAGCTAAAGAGCAACATTTGGTGCCATGAATCTGTCAGGCTCTTCTGGAAGTGACCCCAACCCACATGTGGTCTGAGGCACACAGGGAACCAGAATGACCCAGATGACAGCCCACTTTCCAACTACCTATATTCTGGACTATTCTGCACAGCATCGGCTAAGATGAGTGAGATGCCCTCCTTCAGGTCATCATAAAGCTTCCCTAATCCTGTGGGAGTGAGTGTTGCGTGTCCAGCCTCTTTCTGGTGCTCATGGGAACAGAGGAGCCTCCAGTCACCGCCTTCAAGGCTACAGCTGGTCAGTTTCACCAACAATCACCTCCAACAATTTCCTACAAGTGAAGCTTTTTTGTCCCTTGGACTTCATATCCTTCAGGCCTAGCATCCCCAGCTCTCTACCTTAACTAAGAAGCTTGTGCCTTCATTCCTCAGATGCAGGTCCTTCATCCTTCAGCCTCCAGCCTTTGTTCCTTGTCCCTCAGACCCATCTCCATTTTTTGTGTTCAGTGCCCTGATTTCCTGTTTTTTGTTTTGTTTTGTTTTGTTTTTCTGACAAGCAACTAAATGGCTTGAGCCATTATCTTTGACCCTCGCTTAACAAGTCATTGGATCTTTCTGCCTCACTCATGGGAAACAAGCCAACAAAGATATAATCCCGTGGGTAGATATCACAGTATCAGGATGGTCCATCTTCTTTTTCTTAGACACCGGATGCCATCAGTCCTGAGGGACTTTTGGGGATCCACCTCTCCTTCTTGTCTCCCTTTTGTTGGGGTACTTCAGTAGACCCCTCTCTCTCCCCCTAGGCTGCTTTGTGTTCTCCTGTTTCTACTAATCACATTGTACTTCATCAATTACCTCTCTCTAATCAAACCAGTTAGGTGTAGGTGTTGTTACAGGACCACCAACCATTAGCCACAGGGCTGAAGAGACAAAGTCTCTCAAACATACCCAGGTGTTCCCGGAAGTGGATTTGGATCCCCCTCAAACTGCATCTGGCCAGGTCCAAGAGACACTGGATGGTTCCCCAGAGCCGGGAGAGCTGTGACACAGCCAGCTACTCCAGGACTTGGCCATCTCCCCTACTTCTCTGGTTCCCATAAGATTCCCATGCCCCAAGTCAGCTAGATGTAGTCTTGAGAAGCCAGTGCTTCCCACCTGATATTTCCTTTCATTTCCCCATTTTTTATAATAAGCAAAATGTGGGATTGTTAATGTTCAGGCATTATACCAGCTTGCCTCATGTCACCCAGCAAGACGCACCTGTCAGCACTCAGGCAAGGGCCTAGCCAGCCTACGGCCATAAGTCACTACATCACGTACTGTGTGGCTGCTGTTAGGCTTTGGACACATGCGCCAATACCACTTTAAAATGTTGTAATTTTAAAAAGCAGTATGAAAAAGAAAGACACCCTTTGGCCGAGCTCAGATGTGGGGGGGATTTATTGGGGAGGAAGTGATTGGGGATGTAAACAGGGGGAAGGGGAGGGGAAGACCAGCCTCTGGAGACAGGAGCAGTAGAATAGAAAAGAGGGGCAGAGAAGCACACACAGAGAGAAGGAAACAGACACACGGGGGAGGGGTGGGCAAGACCCTATTAAAGGAAACTACCTCACATGAGGTGCTCTTAGGGCTGAGGATGTGTACCCCAAGGTCAGGCCAGTACAGATGCCTAAATACTAACAGGTGTATTGGAAGAAAGGAGCTCCAGGCAGCTGCAGGAGCAAGTGCTCCAACACTGTGTGGGATGTAGCCAGGACCAGGAGACCCTGCAAGGGACAGGGGTTGGCAGAGCCTGAAAGAGGAAAAGGGAGAGGCAGGAACTGAACACCAAGTGGTCGCAGACGCTGGAAATTGACTCAGGGTGGTTGGTTCCCTTCTAAATCCTGGGCCTGAGGTCAACACGGTTGACCTCTAAGTGTGCATAGTCCCATGAAGGCTGAGGAACATGAAGGCAGACATAACCAGAGCCTAGATAGGAACTGAGTCTACCTACCAGGGACTGAGCTTTGGGCAGAGGCACATAGAGGAGAGGCAGCAGGGAGGGGCCACAAAGACAGAGTTCAGACTCAGGAGCATGAGCGAGTGATGCCAAGAGGACAAGGAACTTGACACTGACTGTCCACAGGACCCTGTGCATGGTTGAGTCATACAATTAGTCACTGCTACTGTCCAATCCAGGAATGCCTCAGCCAATCAGAGAATGGAGGCCAAAATGCACATAGAGACCACATACAGGCTCAATCCCTCGCTTCCAGGAAGAAGCCTCACCACTTGGGAAGTTCTAGTTTTCCTTGGGATTTGTGACTTTGGCCATAAAGAGTGAAGACTGAGTATCTGTGTCAGAGATTATCATCAGGAACGGCCTGTCAAAATGCACTTTCAGAGGATCCAAAATTAGAGCCGATCCCACCATCATCATTCCTGTGGCAGCCGCTGCTTCTGTTCCTTTCTCAGCCACGTCCAGCACAGCCTTGTGGACCACCTGTGGGAGAAAGACATCACCCAATGGAGATCAGGAAGGGCAGCAGAGGAGATTCCTGGAGCACCCACTACTGTCACTCACTGGAGACCCAGGAGGGCAGGAGAGGAGATTCCTGGAGCAAGCAATGACTGCTGGCCTCAGACACTGCTGAGCTTGTTTGTTTCTGCCATGAGCTCTACCCCTGGGGTTTCCACATCTTTGCTCAGGGTGGGAGATGAGGCACACCCTGGGAATGCTCAGTCTCTGAGAATCTGTGTTGTCCTAAACCCAACACTATCTGGAGGATGGGAGTAGGCACTGTTGGTTCTTATTACATAGGTAGCTTCTCAGGAGACCCACAGGGAACAGCTGGGCACTGGCAGTCAGTGCAGGCTTCAGTCCCACTCCTATTCCAGTCTCCTTAGGACATACAATAACAATACATATTGCATGGCTTTTCTTTCTCAGAATGCCATGGTCTGCTGGTACAGATGTCCACCCAGCACTCAAGAGCAGCCAATAGACAGAACACAAGGCATTGCCAGGCTGTGCATCTGGGCATGTAGTGTGAGGTCCTAAGGCATCTTCTCCCCTACTCTTAAACTTTCCGTCACAATTACCAGTCAGCCCTTGCTGTTTCCTTTACTGCAGCTATTCTGTGTTAGTCAAAAAGTAGCAGGCCTACTCTGCAGTGAAGAAGCTGAAGCTGTTTTCATTCTTCTACAGGTTGACAACCAGTTATGCCAAAACCATTTGTTAAAGAATGAAAATAGAGACCGGGTAGTGGTGGCGCACGCCTTTAATCCCAGCACTCGGGAGGCATAGGCAGGCTGATCTCTGTGAGTTCGAGGCCAGCCTGGTCTACAACAGCTAGTTCCAGAACAGGAACCAAAAAAGCTACGAAGAAACCCTGTCTCGAAAAATCAAAAAAAAAAAAAAAAAGAATGAAAATAGATCCATATCTATCACCATGCACAAAACTCAAGTGAATTAAAGACCTGAATATAAATCCGACCACACTGAACCTGATATAAGAGAAAGTGGGAAGTAGCCTGCAATATATGGGCACAGTAGACTACTTCCTACATATAACCCAAGTAGCACAAACAATAAGAGCAAGAATGAATAAATAGGACTTACTGAAACTGAGAAGCTTCTGCAAAGCAAAGGATACTGTCATCAAGACAAAAAAAGGCAACCCACTGACTGGGAAAAGATTTCACCAACCCCACATCAAACAAAGGTCTGATCTCCAAAATATATAAAGAACTCAAGAAACTAGACTTTAAAATTCTAAATAACCCAATTAAAAATGGGGCACTCAAATGAACAGAGAATTCTCAACAGAAGAGTTTCAAATGCCCAAAAGATACTTAAGGACATGTTCACCTTCCTTAGCTATCAGGGAAATGCAAATCAAAACAACTTTGAGATACCAACTTACACCTGTCAGAATGGCGAAAATCAAAAACACCAATGATAGTCTTTGCTGGAGAGGTTGTGGAGAAAAGGGTAAACTCATCCATTGCTGGTGGGAATGCAAACTTGTGAAACCACTTTAGAAATCAGTGTGGTGGTTTCTCAGAAAACTGGGAGTCATTTTACCTCAGGATCCAGCAATACCAATCTTGGTAATATAGCCAAGAGGTGCTCAATCATACTACAAAATGTTTGTTTAACTATGTTCATAGCATCATTATTTGTAATAGCCAGAACCTAAAAACAACCTAGATGCCCCTCAACAGAAGAATGGATAACCAAAGTGTGGCAATCTACACATTAGAGCGGTAAAAAACAATGACATCTTGAATTTTAAAAAAAAGAGGGGGACTGGAGAGATGGCTCAGAGGTTAAGAGCACTTCTTCCAGAGGTCCTGAGTTCAATTCCCAGCAACTACATGGTGGCACACAGCCATCTGTAATGAGATCTGGAGCCCTCTTCTGGCCAGCAAGCATACAGACAGACAGAATGCTGTATACATAATAAATAAATAAATCTTTTTTTAAAAAAGAGGGGGAAGTGGTGCAGGAAAATTGTCTGTATTCTGTCAATCATGTTTTAAATAAACACTGATTGGCCAGGCAGAAAGTATGGGTAAGTCAACCAGACAGGAAGTAGAGGCAGGGCCATGAGAATAGGAGACTTCTAGGAAGAAGGAAGCCCATTCATTCCTCCAGAGTTCTGCTCAGACCACCAAAGAAGCAGGATGTGACCTGCCCCGCTGAAAAAGGTACTGAGCCATGTGGCTAACATAGGTAAGAATAATGGGCTATATAAGTTATAAGAGTAAATAAGAAGACTGAGCTAATGAGCCAATCAGTTTATAACCTAATGTAGACTCTCTGTTTGATTTCATTGGGGCTGAATAACTGCAGGAACTAGGCAGGACAGAAACCCCGACAAGCAGGCCCTCATGTTACAGTTTACAATTCTAGAGAAGCTTATTTAGAGAAGCTTATAAGGTGAACCCAAAGAAAAACATATATAGATCTTCCTGGAAATTGGAAGCAGACAAGATCGCCAGGCAAAAGTTGGGAGCATGGGGTGGGAAGGGGTGGGGGGAAGAAGAGAGGGCAAGAGAGAAAGGAGAAGGGGAGGGTTGGGGAGAGCTTGGGGGAGTGGGATGGTTGAGATGGAGGAGGGACGGATATGGGGGTAGGGAAGAAGATATTTTAATTAAGGGAGCCATTTTGGGGTTGGCAAGAGGCTGTAGGGATAAGCCCTCCCCTTGGGGGCGGGCTGCCCTCGGGCGTATGTTTACTGATAAATTGGGCGCGCAGACGCTGCTCGCCCCTTCCTGCCTGCTCCGGGTACTCCGCTGGAACCTTGGTTTTGTGAGTCTGGTTTTGTCATTAAACTTGTTCAAATACCTATTATCATTGGTCCTCATTAATCCAACTGCCACATTTGGCGCCCAACGTTGAAAATTTTTTTGTTTGTTTTAAATTAAGCTCTCTCAGGTTTTTAAGTGGATTTAGCCATCACGTCTGGGCGCCACTCTGTTGAAATAGGAAGTGGCGGGGCTGCGTCCCCAACACCTCGGCCGCTTGGCTAGCTCAGTCGGTAGAGCATGAGACTCTTAATCTCAGGGTCGTGGGTTCGAGCCCCACGTTGGGCGCCATCTGTTGAAATAGGAAGCGGCGGGGCTGCATCCCCAACACCCCGGCCGCTTGGCTAGTTTATGCCCGAAATAACAACACACAAACTGTATTCATTTAAGAACTGCTTAGCCCATGAACTCTAGCCCTTACAGGCTAATTCTCGCACCTGGACTAGCCCATTTCTAATAATGCGTGTAAGCACCCCAAGGTGCGCTTACCAGGAAGATTCTAGCCTATGTCCATCCTGGGTCTGAGGAGCTTCATTGCGTGCATCTGCCAGGGAGAGCTGAGCATGGCGTCTCTCCAGGAGCAGAGCAGAGTCTGACCTCACTTCCTCTTCTGCCCAGAATTCTATTCTGTTTACTCCTCCCATCTATGTTCTAAGCTATGAGGCCAAGCAGTTGGTTTATTATAATTAACCAATGACCTTCCTCCATCAAGAGGCTATGCTCTAGAGGGGTTCCCAGGTGTCTACAGGGATGTCCCCAGCTAGGACCCTGGGCAGTGGAGGAGAGGGTGCCTGAACAGGCCTTGTCCTTTAGATAGACCGACGACTATCTTGAATATCACCATAGAACCCTTGTTTGGAGACAGATGGAGATAGAGAAAGAGACCCACATCTGAGCACTGATGCTTCCAAGGTCATGTTGAAGAGTGGAAGAAGGGAGAATATGAGCAAGGAAGTCAGGACTGCGAGGAGTTGGTGAACCCACTGAGACAGTGTGCCTGAGCTAATGGGAGCTCACCAAATCCAGCTGGACTGGGATCAAACTAGACCCTATAAATGTGACTGACAATTGGAACAGACTGAGAAGCCAATAATAATGGAACTGAGATTTGTCTCTACTGCATGTACTGGCTTTGTGGGGTCTTAGTATATTTGGATGGACACCTTCCGAGGCCTGGATGGAGGGGGGAGGGTCTTAAACTTCCTACAGGGCAGGGTACCCTGTCCTCTCTTAGGACTGGAGGGAGAGTGGAGAGGGAGAGTCGGGGAGTGGGAGGGAAAAGGAAGGAGGAGAGGAAGTAGAAATTTTGAATGGTATTATTTATACAGCAATAAAATTAAATTTAAATTAAATAAATAAAAAATTCTTCCCACGAAAAAGAAGCAGAGGTTGTATATGCTCTGCCCTAGAGTGGATTGTGGGAGGCATCTGCACTACAGCACTGGCTGTGTCCAGGGATGCTCCAAGACCAAGCACAGGCTCTTTCCTACCCTGGGCTCCTGGGTGAGGTTTTTTTTTTTTTCAGGGAACAGAGGAGGGACTGGCTGCATGGTATCCAGCAGGAATATCTAGGTTGTAATCATCTCTCAGAGGATGAAGGAATCTCAGAAGTGCAGGCTTTCTCACACATTTGTCATCCCCCATACACCTGTCCCTCTCCATCCACATTCAGGCACCAATGAGAACCACCCAGTGTGTCTTGGCTTACCCGAGAGACTCTCAGGTCCTTGGTCCCTGTAATCCCAGACAGGTCAGCCCTCATGGAGAAGAGTTCTCTGATGCCCAGCTGTTGAAGGATGCCCTCCAGGCCATAGTCCGTGGAGATGGAGAACTTGGGCAGGAAGAGTTCGTGAATTATGCTGAGAATGGAAAACGAAATGTAAGAGTCACTGAACTGTGTGTTCCCCTCAAACCACACTGTAGCTGGGGCAGCTCCCCACAGACGGCCCTCTCACTGGAGAGATGCCCTCTTCCCATCCCTGTCTACATCCCATGATTTTGTTTTTCTATTGTTTTAATTACCCATGAGTGCTGGAGAGGCAATGGACTTGGTACCAGCTGTTCCCTCACTGAATATGCTGTGCTCCCAGATCGACAAAAGGCAGTCCTTCCCCTGTCGTGTGGACTCACACGGCATTTAATGATCCACCTATTTGAAAAATCACACCCACCTGACTCTAGATTTCCCTGCCCTTAAACATCCCCTTCTTAATGTCACCCCTTCTCAACTTTTAATAAATTGAATCATGACTAAATGATTTCCACATCCACACTCTTTCATTCTCAATTACAAGGTGAGCATACAATGCTAAGAATCTTAGTGCTTTAGTCTCTGATATACTCTCTGGGTATAAAACAGAGCAGAGCATACAGGAGGTCTTCCCATCATCATTCCGTGATGGTGAATGAATGAGTGATGAGGGGATGCGATGGCTGCACAGGGCAGAGCTGATTCTCAGGGCTGATCTCCTCTCACCCTCACTCCCTCTGCCTTCCCACACTCATGCAAGATTCCGTGTAATTACAGCCTGGGAGACACAGAGGAAAATCAGTGCCTGCTCTAGCTGATGCCATCTTGTGAGCAACAAAAGAATGACATTAAAATCAGGCCCCAAACTATCAAGTCAGCAGAGAAAAAATTTCCTCCTCTCCGCCTGTCTCTGCTGACTCTCTAATCCTCACACTGGGTGCTAGTGAAACTCTCAGGTACAGGGACACTAGGCCTTTAGCCATAGCAGGATGCAGAGCCAGGCCAGCTCTGGTTCCAGTGGACACGCACCTGGGTGTAAGAGATTCCCTCCACTTCCTCAGCGTCTCTGGCTGCAGGCTGGCTTCCACCTGCTGCATCCGGCCTTGGTCAGGGAGGATGAACAGGGCACTGGCATTGCCTGTGTACTTCAGCTCCACCACAGTGCAGGAAAGCTCCTCATCCCGGAAGTAGGGTGTGCTCAGAAATTTAAGTTTCATCATGGGCACCTTCACAGTCCTCTTGTTGTCCAAGTAGAAGTCAGACTCAAATGTGGAATCAGGATGAAAGGGCGTCTTCCATTTCCCTAAATGTGGAGCAGATCAATTGTAACATCAACAGAGAGACCCCACCTCCACCCTATTTTTGCCCTGTTCCTAAGTCTTGACAGTAATCAGTCCATATTCAGCCACAGAATGTCCCTTTCTGGTGGTTTAATCTAGATTAGTAAAAAGCTAGGTAGATGCAGAACTGTGAATGAGAAGTGATCCACAGGCTAGTGTGGAAAGAGATCTCATAACCAAAGCTTCCCTATGTGAGATGTTTGAGAAACAGGCAGGGATCGGAGGCTGGGCTGTGTCATAGACACATGAGATTGAAAATGATGAGACTGGAGCCTGCAGAGATGAGGATCACCTCTCCTTAGGAGGAACCATGTTTGAAGGTGGTCACTTTGGGACAGGTTTTAGGGAAATAGGACAAGAGAGACTGTGTTCTCCAAAATCCTGATCTGTTGATGGTGCCCTTCTGCATGAACCCCCTTAATGGAAGTCAATGCCCAAAACCATGAGTGGGTTTAGACGGAAGATCATGAGATCTGCAAATTCTCGGTGTTGCATTACCACAATCCCATACTTAGATAGTGAAGACATAGGCAAGGAGTCCTCTTCTCCCGTGTGGGCTATGTGCACATCCATGAATCAAAATTATCCTACTCAGATTGGCCCACATTCCAAGTACATATGTCTATCTGCATTACAGGCTAGAAGACTTGATACTTTGACAGTTTCTTGGGCTCAGGATCCAGAAGCATAAGTACACATTCCCACCCCATAATCGAGCAGCCTTGGAGCAGAAGTCCTGTGGCCAGCAGAGAGCCGCGCCCTGTAGCCTCATCCTTCAGCCATCCCTCTGATTTCCTCCCTTCAGACTGCAGGAGCTCTGGGATCAGCCTGGACTGCCATCCTTTACCTTCCTCTGTCGGCAGCCTATTGGTTTTCTGTCTATGGCCTCAGCTCCTCATCTCCTCTGCCCTGACTATCCAGACTCCAGGGTTCCAAATCCACCACAAGTCTAGTCTCATCACTATTTTCATTGGGCCTCATCTTGTGGGGGTCATTACCTCACTCCTTGGTCTATCACGCAGGGTTTTATGGGTGTGGAGTCTGGATGTCTCCCCAATAAACTCTTACCCTAAGTAATTCCAGCCTAGTGTCCCAACTCTCAACCCCAGATTCATTTCCTGGGAGGGTGTCTTCAGCACTGTGACCCCACAGGATGCCTGGGCTCCTAATTTTACAAACTAAAATTCCACGAACTAGTCAGACACTAAACACAGACCACTGGCTGGCTGACACTTCCCTCTCATTAATGGCTTCTCCTCAGTCCTTGCTTTTCCATGTCCAGCTTGACAGAAAAGGATCAGAGGAGAGGTCCAGCAGAGAAAGTCCCCACGGGTCACTTAGATAATTGTCAACCATGATGCTTTCCCCTCAAGGCTGGGATGGCCAGGCTCCTTAGGTCGGGAAGTCCCCAGAGCATCTGGATCCTTCTAGAGAAGAAGGTTCTCTGGCCTACGGACTCTGTTGGAGCACATTAGACATGCTGGAGTGGGCTGAGTGAGGGACCCCTTCTGTGGTAGTTTGAATACATATGGCCCCCACAAGCTCATAGGAAGTGACACTATTCGGACATGCGCCTCTTTTAGAGCAGGTGTAGTCTTGTGAAGGAACTATGAGGCAGGCTTTGAGGTCTCATAAGTGCTCAAGGTACTGCCCAGAGTGCCCGATCACTTTCTTTTGGCTGCAAGATGTAGGACACTCAGACACTGCTCCAGCGTCATGTCTGCCTGCACACTCCCATGTTCTGCCATGATAATAATGGCCTGAGCTCATTAGCTGTAAGTGACCCACCCCAACTAAATGGTTTCCTTTATAGAAGTGACTGTAGACATGTGGTCCCATCACAACAGTAGAACACTGACTAAGACACCGTCTCTGCAGGAAGAAGCCCTGACTTCTGTACACTCACATAGGAGTGGATATGTGGTCTTTGTATTCTGCTAGTCAGTAGTTTTATGTCACAGTGAAATCTAGCTGTCTCAGACTGAATACTGAAAAGGTATCCTGTGGTGTATGTACTGGGAACCACACCTATATCGAAAAAAAAATCCCAAATTAAGGGCTGCTAGTAATAAGAAGTTAGGCACCCATGTTCTTAAGGCCATGAGCCCCTCCTTTCCAGTGCTCAGTATAGGGACACAAGGTGCACAGTCAACACCCTCTCCAACCACCCCCAAAACAGAGCCCATCCTCACCTTTAAAGTAGATGTAGTTCACCAACACCATTAATACGCTCTCATCTAGGTCTGAGATCAGGTCCTTGATCTTCCCCTGGGTCTGTTTCCTCACATAGTCATTGATGAGCTTTTTGGCCTCATGAGGCTGCTGGAAGTCGACACTTGAGGCCTCTGCCTGGTAGAGCTCCCTTGCCTTCTCCTTGAACTCTGCCAGGATCTGCAGGCGCTCTTCAACAAACATGGTGCTTCCTATATTGATCTGCACCTGGTCATTTGGCTGGCTGAGCATGAGGAGGAGCTGCCCAAATCCCCGGTGGATGTCTGCCTCTGGGGTCTCTGTGAGATTGAACTTGAGACCTTTTAAAATCTCTTGCAGGGTGTTGTTGTTTGCTCCCAGGGACAGGACGGCCAAGGCAGCTGAGATGCTGAGTGGGGAGAAGACGATGTTTTTATCTGGATTCTTCAAAACCAGCTCCTTGTAGACGCTGAAGGCGAAGTCAGTATTGGTTGAGGCCAGTGCTAGATTGTCCACTCCTGCCCCATTATTTTTTTCTTCTTGGACTGTGGTTCCTATTGTACCATCTGGTTGGCAGAGAACAGCAGGACAGAACCCAGCAATCAAAAGTACAAGAGCTACAAGGATGGCCATCGTCCCTCTTCTCCTGTTGAAAAGAAAGATCTTGAGTCTGGGAGGTCCTGGTGGTATCCTGATCATCTCCTAGTTATCCTTCCTGGCCTGCATTACGTCCCTGCTCTGCTTCCCCTTTCTGCCTTTAGGACCATCCGTAGGAGGTGCTCTGGCCACTCAAATGGCAGCACCAGATCCCATGCACCCTGTTACCCCTGGATAAAGTAATGCTGTAGTAGTCAATTTCCTCATAAAGAGTCAGGATCCATAGAGACGAAGGGACATGCCAGGGTCACAAAGAAGGAAAACAAGAACCTGGGGATGGGCAAAAGCCTTGTGTAATCTTAGATTCTCCTTTTCATAAAGACTCATAAGAAATCAAGGAATAATCTTAATCTGCACTTGTGCCCCATCCCGCAGCACCAATTTCTAGTCTGGTCTTAGTGAGCGATCCTTGAATTAGATCAGTAGCAAATGGCTCACCCCAACCTCCAGATGATATGTATGTGACGTTTCACTGTCCTGGGCTACATCTGGTTCATGTTTCAGGGCATGGGGCGGGCTAATTGAGAGGAAGTCAGGCAGATATCTGTTGCAGTGCCAATGGCTGGCCACCCTTGAGAACAGACATTAGGACTAATAGGATTTGGTTCTTTCAGCCCTGCCAGAAATCCACACGGTGGTTTGTATCTCAGCTTGGAAGGCCTCCTAGGAGGTAGAAAAAGGAATGTCTTCCCAGTCTCTGGCCCCTGGACCATATTTCATTTCAGCTGTCAGGATGGCTGTGTGTTACCAAGCAAATGGGTGGACATCTCTGGGCAGCCTGGTGAGTGGCCCAGAACATGCTATTAGTGAAAGTGTCAGGCTTATCATGGTAATTGGGAGCATTTGTAGGGAATGTTCAGAGGGCCATCTCCTCCACACACCCGTGGAGTAGGAGCAGCTAGCATCCTAAAAGACCACATTTGAAAGCTTATGATCATGGTAAACATTGGTGCCCAACTTTAGCCTCTGTCCCATCTATAGGTGAGTTCAGAGGAAACTAGAGACACAAGAGGAAAGGGATGATGGCGAAGGCAGATAGCAAGGAGAGAAGACAAGATGGGGAGACGAAGTAGGAGTGAGAAAGTGGAGTGAAGCGGGGGAAGGAGAAGAGGTGCAGGAGGGAGGGGTCTGATGAGGGAGCCAAGGGGAAGGTGGAGGGGAGAGAAGACTAGAAGAACCTAAGAGGAGAATGGAGACAGCAGGGGAGGGAGGTATTGGAGCTGAGCCACATGTCCCCAGAGCTGTCACATGACTGCAGAGGGGTCAGGGTCTTCAGCTGCCTCTATCCTGTGTTTCCTGTCAGAGTGATGCATCCATTTCTTTGAAAAAGCATTCAAATGTATTTTACCTCAAAATTATTTCCACAGAAAACAGGCTAGTCTATTTGTGCAAGAGACTTGGCTGTGTGGCTAAGCTGTTGTCTTCTTTTCCTGGCTATGAAAGGGTGGAGACCCTCTTCATGGCCATGAGTGCTTCTAGGAAATTGGGGTTCCCGATACCAAGGCATCTCCTGTCAGCTACAAGCATAGCAGGGCTTCCACCTCCCACAGGGGACTCTGCAGCATTCCTGTCTCCCCATAGCTGCAGCAGCATCCAGGCTAGTCAAGGTCTCAATACTTCTTCTCTATGGAGGGTGGAAAAGAGTAGGCTCCATTCAGTCTCCAGGAGCAGAGCCCATGACACCTGCATCTTTCATAGACAGGAAGACTTAGACTGATAAGATTTATGTGCATCTAGAAATGTTCCTTGACTCCAACCCAGTACCCCAGGAAAACTCCTTACCCCTCTTCCAAACCAAGACCCCCGGTCACTGCCAGTACTGCAGTCCTGGAAAAGCTCCTTCCACTGTCCCCAGAGAGAAGGAATCATGGGCATTACCTGCAGAGCTCCCAGTGTCTGTGACAGCGGAGTCCAGTGTTTGGGGTCGCTTCCCTCCTGGGGTGCCGTTCTCTGATGCACACTCAGGTCTATTTATCCCCACCAGGAACACCTCCCACCTCTTAGGAAATGCTGGCATGTACAAGGTGCACTCTGTGATCTGACCGGAAGCTGGCAGGCAGGATGATTTCTGTTAACATGAATTTAGAAACTCTTGCTAGCAGAAAACACCTGTCACTGTGTGTCAATCAATAAGGCAGCTCTAGCTGGATTTCAAGGTCGTAGCTTCTTTTTCTGCAATGCTTCAAAGTTCAGTGTGGAGATGGAGAGTAAACAGAAGTTAAAAAAAAAAAAAAAGACTGACTCTGTTCCATCTGCGTAACCATCCTGTCTGGCAACAATGTACGTATTCTCAATAGACACTCGCTCAGCCCTCTTTGACATCAGACATCTGAAGGAAAGTTGCCTTGTCTCGAAGTGAAGGAAAATCCCTGAAAGGATTCTGAGTCTGCAGAGCCTGGCTGGATGATATTAATTTCAGTACTGGGAAGAGATGGGAACATTGCAGAACCAGAGGCTAATTATCTTCTCCTGGGCTAAGTGCTGCCTCTCTGGAACTGCCATGTTTGTCTCCCTCCACGTCAGAACTCAACCCCATGACAATAGATTCTATTAACTTATAGACATCTTACAAACACTAAGAATGCCAAAGCTCCCCTTCTTGATGCAGCTGCCTCTCTGAGGTTCCCACCCCTGCATCTCAAACTTGCTTTGACTTGTGACTTTCTTTGTGTAGTTACACTATAACATTTTCATGAGTCTGCTTCCACACTGAGACATGGAATTTGGGTAGCCTAAGTCTGTGCTCTCAGATCATTCGCATTCAAAATGGCTTCAGGATATATATTTCTTGAGAATTACAACTTAGTCTCTTGAGGATGACCAGTGCGTGTTATGGGTCAACAGTGTGGATAGAGACTCAGCCACCAGAGTTAGATCCAAAGATGAAATTCCCCAAATGAACATGAAGGATTTTGCCTGGACAAACAGAGGCCTAAAGGCAGGTCTCTGTTTACCAGAGATTACCTATGGCAAATTTATGCTTTCCAGGAGTCATCCTAAACTTCCCACAAATGTCAGCTATCTCAGCAAGGGTACCGAGTTCCCCCTCAATCCAGACAGTCTGAATCAGCTCAAAGTTTCCTACCCTGCTGTCCTATAAAAGCTGCTTTCTTTTCTGATATTTTGCTTCTTCTCCTTGCTCCCCAAGAGAATGACTTGACAATTTGATCCCTAATAAATCTCTCTACTTCTGAAGCGATCTCATTTGATAATTTTTACTTTTACTGCCTCCTTGCTTCTATTTTGTGCTCAAACCAGGGAAAACCACTGGAGCCGCAGCAGTGTGGCCTGGTGTCCCCTCTAGTGGAAGCATGAGCAGTGAGGTGTGACTGGGAGTCCCTGCTGGGGAGGAGTAGAAGTGTGAGTGGCAGAAGCCATTTCCAGAAACTATAGTGAAAAGTTCCTCTGGAAAAGATTACCTGTGCCCCAGCCAGCTTCTGGTGCTATTCTGTGCATGTGATACCCAGTCACATTAATCACCTACAGAGCCACAGAAGCACCTGCACCTAGAAGAGCAAGCACTGGAGGCTTTTCTCTACCTGCACATAAAGGAGCAATCAATGGAGCCAAACATACCCCCAACTACACCAACTGGAGAATGAAAGACCCCCTAAAGCACTGGCTACCCCTGTATTGATTGGAGGAAGAGATGGGTAGACAACCGTGTGAGGATACACTCAACAACATAAAGAATAGGACAGCGCCTCCTGTAACTAACGGCTCTACAACAGCAAGAACTAAACACCCCAATGCCAATGTAGCAGAAGAAAATAACCTTAAATATAACTTTATGAAGATGATTGAGGCCCTTAAAAAAAGAAAATGAACCCCCCCTTAATGAAACAGAGGAAAAGACAAACAAAAATGGAAGAAACAAATAAATCCCTTAAAGAAAACCAAAAAAAAAAAAAAAAAAGTAATCAAGCAGGTAAAGGCAATGGTTCAAGACTTAAAGACTGAAATAGAGGCTTTCCACTTTCTTCAAATCTGTTCAGTATAGTACTCAAAGTTCTAGTTAGAGCAGTAAGAACAAAAGGAGATAAAGGGAAGATAATTGGAAGGGAAGAAGTCAGACTCTTGCTACTTGCAGATGATATGATAGTTTACATAAGTGACCCATAAAATTTCACCAGGAAACACCTACAGCTGATAAACACCTTCAATAATGTGGGGGTTACAAGATTAACTCAAGGAAATCAGTAGCCCTCCTATATACAGATGATAGACTAGCTGAGAAAGAACTCAGAGAAACATCACCCTTTACAATAGCCACAAACAACATCAAATATTTTGGGGTAACTCTAATTGAACAAGTGAAAGATCTATATGACTAAACCTTAAGTCTTTGAGGAAAGAAATTGAAGAAGGCTATTAGAAAATGAAAAGATCTCTTTTGCTCTTGGATTAGCATAGTAAAAATCACAGTCTTACTAACAACAATCTACAGATTCAATGCAATCCCCATCAAAATCCCAATATAATTTTTCACAGACCTCGAAAGAACAATGATCAACTTCATATGAAAAAAAAACAAAAAACTCAGGATAGCCAAAAGAATATTATACAAAAAAAGGAACTTCAGGAGGCACCACCATCCCTGACTTTAAGGTCTATTACAGAACTACAGTAATGAAAACAGCTTGGTGTTATCATAAAAACAGACAGGTGGACCAATGGAAGCAAATCAAAGTCCCTGATATTTATCCACACACCTATGAACACTCTCCTGGTTTCCCTGCCTCAGCCTCTCTACTCAGCCTCTCTAGTGCTGGGATTACAGGAGTAAACAGCCTCAGCTGTCCAGTTCTTTCCCAAGTCTCACCTATCTTCCTTTCTCTTCTCCTCATCTCCTGTCCTCTCTTCTCTCCCTCCTCCTCCTCTTCTCTTTTTCTCTCTCCCCCTTCCTCTCTTTCTCTTCCTCCTTAGAAGTTCTTGGCAAGCCAACCTGGTGGTGTTGGTGGGGGCTCAGCTCAGCCCTTTGAGTAAACCCAGAGAGATTTCCCATCAAAACCTTGAAAGGGCTGGAGTTAGCTCAGTGGTAGGGGCTTGCCCAGCAAGCACAAGACCTTGGGTTCAGTCCCCAGCATTCAGGAAAAGAAAATGGTCATGAGAGTAACCTTAGACATGGAACCTCCAGCATGTGACAAGTCTTCAGGCAACAGTGTGACTCGCGAGAGACCCTGAGGACTAACCAGCCAGCCTGGCTCCTCATGGATACCTGACACTGTGGGGTATTCCATGTTTATTGTTTCCAGATGTGCATTTGGGGACAATTCATTCCGCATCAGCAGATGAGTGAGAAGAGACCAGTCTCCCTCTTAGTCCTTAGGACCAAGGAAGAGAGTAAGGGCAAAGTGGTCAGAAGACAGCATGCAGGCTTACCCCACACTGTGTGATACCAGATTCCTCCCTTGGTGGTAGCTGCCTCTCTATCCTTCTTTCAGGCCACATCAGCTACCATGGTTGCTCTGTTCTTCCTGCCTAAACCCCTATTGTCTTCCTACCAGAAACTTCAGAGGTGGGCTCACTGATGACTGTCTTCTGTGAAGGTTCTCAAATCCCCATGCCAGTTGATCCTGAGCCAAACCAGGTCTGGACCAGACCAGCTGGATGGTGTCCATCTCTTCACCAATACACTTTGGTCCTTGATGACCTGTAACCAGCCTGACTGAAATGACCTCAGAGCAGAAAAGCCAACTGTCACGGTCACCTGACTCCAGCCCTGGAGCTTTACCCCTGCTCTGTGGCAGCCCAGGGTAGTCACCTGCTGTTCTGGGGGAATCGGTTGTGAATCTTTGAGGTCACTGCAGTACTCTGACATTAGGCGTGAAGGGTTTGCCTGCTACCACCTCAGTGATGGTCATTATGGCCCACTTACTGCCTGGGTCTTGCAGCTCTTGTGTGCTTCAGAGGTCTCTTACGACTGGAGTTTTGTTCTGAACTTTTTATAGAGGGGCCTTCGGTCCATCTTTCCATGGGTATATGCTATACAAAACTCTAGGTAGTTCCCACTCTCTATCCCCGGAAATTGTTAGCTTGGGCCACACCATCCTAAAACTCCTCCATTTTGGTTGAACTGTGACTATTCTGGAATTTAATGTCATTTGATTTCCAGAACTAAAATAATTCATTTCCAGAGATTCTGGCCCTTCCTACACTATCGATCCCCAATAATGGTCTTCCACAAGAGATGTGTATCTATCCCCAACATTATTATTTTAACTCACTACTCCTTGCTTACCCTAGAATGAAATGAAAAAAGGAAACTTTACAATCTCCTTGCCACTCTACTTCCTGAGAAAACTATAAGAAGGGGCTGCCACTCTGCCACATGGGCCTAACCTTTCCTCAGAGCCTCAGCCATGCTACATAGCTCTACCTTTGAAGTGATGTGTATACCGTGTGTATACCATGTGTATGTACAAATCTCAAGGGAGAGCTTTAGAGCCTTGCCATCAACATCCCAATTCCTTGTCTTGAGCCAGGAAAATGTATTTATATTTTTATTTATTTATTTAGAATTTGTGTCCATGCAGGTGTGTGGATGGGAGAGCCTACATGTCCAAGTGTCTGTGGGTGCATGTGTAGGTGTCGTGGTTGTCCCAGGAGGCTAAGAATGAGTGTCTTGAGGGAGCAGCTGCTATGTGTGCAGAAGCCCAGAAGCCCCACACAACAGCCCTTCTCCAGTGGGTCAGGCACTGGTGGAGCCTTAGAGAGGAAAGTGTGAGTGTCCCCGAAAGGATCAAGTGGAGGTCTCAGTTTATGTGTGGGCGGGAATGAAGGACAGGAAGGGGGACATTCAGGGTGTGGCGTGAACGACTGTCACAATATAATGTCAGTTTTGAGAGACATTAGGAAAAATCATGGCCATGTGTCCAAGGCCCTTGTTCCTGAACAGCCAGGACAGCGACTTCCTTTCCCCCTGTTTTCCTTCATGGCCTGTGTCTGTACTTTCTCTTTCACCACATCTTGTCTGTCTCATGCTTCCCTCCAGCTGGTCCCTCTGTCAGCAAGTCCTCTACCTGTCCCAAAATTGCTGTCTATGGAGCTCCACTCCTACATCAAAGCCAGCTCCGTGCTGTTCTCTGGCAAAACCTTTGAACTCTCTGAACTGTTAGTCTCTACATCCCCGAATCACGTAGCAGCTGAATCCAATAGCTTCCAGTAAGTTCTAAGACAACATTCACGTGTAATGTGCAACAGAGGCTCCAGGCACTGCTCCAACACCTCTCGGCCCACTTAGTGTTTGCTTTCTGTCTGCTTGTTCAGTAAACTTTTGGAAGCACTGGACCTTGGTCTCATACATGACCCTTAGACAGGACTCCTCTCTGACCTCCAATGGACTAGGTAAACAGGAAGAGACACAATTTGCCACGAATCACTAGACATTATACAAGGGAAAGGCATGAGGGGGTGGGTTGACCCCACGGTAAGGCCTGATTGTGGAGGGCCACTGCGTTAGCATAGTCACTGATGAGATGTCTGGATCTGGTCATAGCCACGTGCACTCCTGCACGCCAGCACTATGTGCCAGGCGTCAGAGTCTAGGCCTTTGCTGTCACCAGCTAGTTCTTAGTGTAAACCAGAGACAGGGACAGACCTTGTTGCAGGGTCCTGAGGAAGGAAAGCGATTGCAAATGAAGTTCCCACAGCAGACTGACAGAGCAGTCCTTGGTAAGTACTCTAGGGGGCAGTCAAACTCTGGGGCTAATTCCTAGAAATCACAATGGGAGGCTCACACCTTTTTGAAACACCAACTCCCAGGGATCTCACCCGCACCTGCAAACACACACACACACACACACACACACACACACACACACAAATGAATAAAAGTGAAATAAATATTTTTTAAAGGTGCTGACCTTGTGTGATAGCTAACCTTGGTTGCCAACTTGACAGCATTTGGAATCAACTAAAACCCAGCTGCTGTCCACAACTATAATGACTCCATGAGACTGTCTCAAGCAAGAAGACCCACCCGAAATCTAGGCCACACCTTCTAGTGGCAACCCAGATAAAAGGACAAGGAAGAAGGAAAGTTTGCTTTCTGCCTGCTTTCCCTTGCTCTCATCGGCAAATGCATCTGTCCTGTAGCTGTGGTGTTCCTTCGCCGGTATCAGAACCAGCTTCTTGAGGATTCCAATGCAGACTGATGATCAACTGCTCTCCAGCGGTCCTCCGGGCCTGCAATTCTCGAATGGAACTGCTGAGACAGGCAGCCTCGGTGTGGGCTGTCAGGTTCTCAGCCTCTCCAGTGTGAGAGAGCCATTGTTGGACTGCCAGAACTGCATCCTGTAATCCTCTTATAAATCACACACGCACACACGTGCACACACATGCACACACGTGTGAGCATACGCATGTGCGTGTGCACGCACACGTGCACACACACGCACACTCACTTGTGTTCTTTTATGAAACCCCGACTAAAACACACCTTGTTATTTCCAGTGGATACCCGTCTTCAATATGATCCAGGAATCGGAGCTCTGAGCACAGCCCCATGGGAACCATGATTGTAATATTCACATTGGGGTGGGCAAAGTACTCTGCTCTGGGGTCAGCTCACCATGGGACAGCTTGAGGTTTGGTGGCAGTTTTGCTCAATCATTCATTTACTCATTTGCTTTTTGATGTGCCAAATTCCCTCTTTGGCCAGAGGACAGGAGTCAACCCAGGGTGCTGAGATTCAGACACACCTGTTGCCCTGTCTCCATTCTCCCTCCTCAGCAGAACACAGGGTTGAGGGTAGCTGTGGGGCCACACTCCCCATCTGTTATGGTTTAGGTGAAAAATGTTCCCTTCGTGTATCTGAACACTGACAATGTTGTTTTGGGGGTTGTGAGAAACTCTGGGAGATGGGACGTAGATGGAACAGTGGCTAGCTGAGGAATGGGCCGTGGGGTTTATAGCCCAGCCTTCCTCTCTGTCTCACACCTGCACATCCGCTCAGGTGCGAGAAAGCAGCCTCACCCTCTTGCTGCCACGGCTGAGCCCTCCGCTGCCCCATGCCTTCCTCGCCATGGTGAACCATCCCCTCAAACCCGAGCCTAAAGAGACTCTTGAGCTGCTTCTTGTGTGGTCTCGGCGATGAGAAACTCACCAGTCTCTCATTCATCTCGGCTCTATTATGTGCAAGCCGTGTGACTGGGCAAGCGGCCTTGGCCTCAGCAAGCCTTCCTTTCTCTGTCAGCCAGACCAGAATAATGGCATCACATAGCAAGTGTTGCTCTCCTCAGGGCTGTCTCCAAAAGGACAACGAGACCCAGTCTTTGCGAAATGCTTTATTGCTATTGCCAAGGTGAAAATCAGCAAGTCGGTCTCTAATCCATGTTCTACGGTTTGCGACAGGCCTCTGTCATCCCAGCCCTGTCAGGTTTGCCAGTTGATACTTTTGTCCGTGGCGAGACACTTCTACCCTCAGGCTCGAGTTTGCTGCTAAGCTGAGTTCTTATACCAACCCTGACTGGCCTGCGGAATGATTTCTACATATCAGTGGATGGACTTCTTGCTCTAATCCTTCACTGGATGCACAGAGAAGCAAAGGTCCAGAGAGGGGCATCGTCATTCCCATTCCTAAAGCACAATGAGCTGATAATTGGGGCTGACAGGTGGGGAACCAGGCTTTAAAATGTGCTTTCTGGTGACCGTCACCTATAGTGACCAGTCTCTCACAAAGCTTTATAGTGACAGACTGAGCACAAATGGCCCGGGCACTGGGTATGACTGTGACACAAATGTAGTGGCGGAGAAAGCAGGTGGCCGCTGTAGGCTCAGTGCCAATCCCTGATGAAAGATGAGAGCAAGAACCCATACCTTACAAGTGTGATCAGAGAACCCACCATTAGTATTATTCGTAACACCTTGTTAGTTAATCTATTCAGCAAATCACCAACTACCAACAGATGAATGAGCTGTAGTATCCTCATGGCTTCTTCTGGGTCAGCCTGTGGGTTTCGGAAAGAATCCCAGCTCAGGGCCGGACCACTTTGCCAAGGAACAAGAGATCCGTGTTTTCCACGATGGCAAACAGAAAAGGTCTGTTGAATTTCATCTGCAGAGTCCTCGGCCGAGCAGATCTGAACACGAAGACCGCTCCTGTGGCAGCAGCCGCTACGGTTCCTGACTCGTCTACCTCCACCAAGGATTTGTGCATCATCTGCGGGCAGACAGTAGGGCTGGGTTGTGGCCATGCATCGTGATAAAAAATACTGCTTGTGTTTCTAAGGAACTGGAACCTCACAGCCAGAGTTAATAATCCATCCAGAGGTCACGGAAGCCAGCCATCCTACTGTGTACTCAGCCTGTTGGTTTAACCTGCTTTTGAGTGAACGGTGCCATAAACAACCTTACTTGCCTTGGATTCCCCATGCACTCCTAAATTACATACTCTTCCATTGTCCCTGATCTAGACAACATTGTGTGTCATTGGCTGAAAACAGCAGATACGGAAGTTGAAAGTAATCTTCTAAAACAAAATTATAAGCAATGATGTTTGTAGTTCTGATTGATGTCTGGGTCAATTGGAGTCAGCGACTTAATCCCTTGTACAACTCTGAGAAGATTTCTGTAAAGTATCCCATTCCTTCCCCGTGTGATGCTTTCTGTGCTGTTCAATAAAGACAGCTCTTTGTCTGGGATGGATGCATGTGTGCTCGCACACACACACACGCATGCACACACACAGAGATTGACAAAACAGCATTCAAACAGGCACAGGTTCCTCCAAGACCATGTGGCAAATGTGGGATTTCATTGTAAGAAGAACAAGGCACAAAGGAAATTGTTTGAATCTCTAGGGTGAAGGAATCATAATGGGATAGAAAGGAATGAGCTGAGGTGAAACCAAATGGAATTGGGTGGGACGGCATTGAAGAGGATCAGTGATAGAATGGGGCAGAACAAGGTAATTGGATGGAATGGGATTGAGTGGGATGGGATGGAGTGGGGTGGGGTGGAGTGGGGTGGGGTGGAGTGGGGTGGGGTTGGATGGAGTGGGGCGGAGTGGGATGGGATGGGGTGGGGTGGGGTGGGACGGGATAGGGTGGAATGGGGTGGAAAGGGGTAGGGTGGGTGTGTTGGGAATGGGTGCAGTGGGATAGAGTGGGATGGGTGGGATGGGATTTGGGGTGTGTTGGCATCGGGTGAAACGGGGTGGCATGGTGTGATAATTTCTAAAGCAGGTGCTCAGGTGTGTCCAGACTCACCTCAGACAAGTTGACATTGGCATGGTCAGTGATGCCAGACAGATCAGCATGGGAGGTGAAGACATCCTTGATGCCCATCTTGGGTAGGATTTTCTCCAGATGGTAGGTACCCTCAATGGAGAACTTGGGGAGGTAAAGGCCTAACCGCCTAGAGAGAGTAAAGGGCATTCTTAGCATGAGATGCTGAGATGTCCTTAGCACCCTCCCTCTGTGGCCCTAGACCTATGGAACCTTCATCTCTGCTGGAGTGTCCCACTTTTCCAGCTTTTATCCCTCAAGCTGGGCCAGGTCCTGGGCTGAGGACTTCACAGGAAGACTTTCAGTTTGGAGACAGCTCCCTGCCTGAGATGCCCCCCACCCCCGCCATCACTTCCCATCCCTGTGTTGTCCTGGGTCATGTGTCTTCCCAGGCATGGGTGGAGGGATGTGACCCCAGCGTGATTCAGAAAGTACCTCTTTGTGGCTGTCTTCAGCCAGTTCTTCAGGGCTCCCTCATTCAGGCCGTTCTCCACCTGCTGCATCTTGCCTTCGTCGGGGAGAACGAACAGAGCGGTGGAATTGCCTTGGTAAGGGAGCATCACCACGGTGCAGGAAATATCCCGGTCCACGAGGTAGTGGTACTCGTCTTCACGGTTCATCATGAGCACTTGTATGGTCTGCTTGGGGGTCACGTGGAAATCTTCCTTGTGGGTGTTGTTGTCACTGAAGGCCGTCTCCCACTTGGCTAAAGATGAACATGGGGTAGGAGCAAAAGCACAGGGTAGAAATGAGACACCCTTGGCTGTGCCTGACCAGTGGGGACAGTCCAAAGAGTGTCTCTGCAGAGTAGCCTCAGGAGCCTCAGCAGCCACATCTATGGGCCTCAAAGGCCAAATCCCCTCATGACTGGGGCAGCCTGAACCTTTCACACGCCTGTTCTCCTGTATTGCCAAACCCTTGACATGTGGGTTGGGGGAAAATGGTCCCCACAGGCTCATATGTTGGAATCTTGGTCCCCTGTTAGTGGGACTGCTTGGGGATTAGGATGTGTGGTTTTACTAGAGGAAGTACGACATGGAGAGTGGGCTTTGAGCCTTTAAAAAACCCACACATGAGGCCCAGGGTTTCTCCTTATGCATCGTGCTCATCTTGTGGTGGGCATGTAAGCTCTCAGCTACTGCTCTAGAATCATGCTTGCCTGCCTGCTACCATGCCTTGCCATAATAGATCATAGACACACACCCTGAAAGTATAAGCAAGCCCCACTTAAGTGTTTTCTTCTATAAGTTGTCTTGGTCATGGTGTCTTATGATAGCAATAGAAAAGTAACTAAGGCACTTGCCTTCAGAATCCCTGGACTCCTGTTCCCTTCCCTTTTAACCCTGATCAGATCCGTATTCCTGGTTCTAGAGGGTTTGGTGTCAGCACTGTTATTGTTTCATCATGATGACGTGACAAGGGCCAGCCGCTATCTGGTCAATCACCGTCTGTCTTGTCTGTGGCTGCTTCCCTTCCATCCAGCTGGCATGTGGATGAATTGTTCTTTGAGGGGGATGGAATGTTACCTTGCAATAAAGCAGGAAAGAGAGGAAGTGAAAGTCTGAGCCTGAGGCTTACCTTTGAAGAAGATGTAATTTATCAGCACCATGACATGGGTGCTATGGAGTTCCTTGATCAAGTCTACAATCTTGCCCTTGGTCTGCTTGGCCACATAGTCGTTAATCTGCTTCTTAGCCACTTCAGGGTTCCCGAAGTTGGTAGAGAAAGTATCCGCCATGTACAGGGTCTTCAGGGCACTCAAGAAGTTGTCCCGAATATGTATTGCTGGGTCTGTAAAAAGGGCACTGCCCAGGCTCAACTGGAGGCCATCACTAAGCTGACTGAACCTCTGCAGCAGATGTTGGAAGCCCTTGTGGAGCTCGGCCTCTTGGCTTTGCTGGAGGCTGAGGCCCAGGCCCTCCATGATCTGTGTCTTACTGTGGGATCCAGTCCCCATAGACAGCATGGCCAAGCTCATGGACACGCTCATGGGGGAGAAGAAGACATTCTGATTAGGGGCTTCAGAAGCCAAGACCCTGTAGAGACTGAAGGCAAAGTCCTTGCTTCTGGGAGTTACCCTAGCACTCACAGAGGACCCCTTTCCCTTCTTCTTCTCCTGGGAACGGGAGTGGTAGCGGGAGGCTACCCCAAGGCTGAAGAGCAGCAAGCATAGAAAGGAGAAGATCCTCATCGTGGCAGCGGTTCTGAATGGAAGAATAGGAAAATGTTCTTAGGCAGGGAAAAGGCATGGGTCAAAGTGGGAGAGACTCCTTGAGTAGGCTGACACCCTTAAAGGATGTCTCCACATCCTCCAAGAGATAACTTAGGGACTACAAAGAGAAGTGGTGGTACTCATTGCTGTAGAAAGGTGGTCGGACAACGCAACAATGCAGGCAATGGCTCAAGACAGACTTGTAGACCAACAGTGCAATGGTGTTACAAAAGAAAAAAAAATCACCAAAAATTTTCTCATAATGTTTTAAGTAAGTTTAGGATATTTGTATTAAGCCTCGTCCATATGAATCCTTGACTACAGCTTGGACAGGCATGCCTAGGGTCTGCCTACCTCCCCAAGCCCACCAGGTCCCAGAGCAGCAGCTGTACTTACTCTGTAATGTGGTTGAATGTCACAGTGGCAGTCCACCTGGCTTAGGAGAGGACAGAAGGCAGACTAACTCGCAGCCTGCAATTGTCACTGACCACAGAGGCCGTACCCCCACCCCATCCCAACTCCTCCCTATTGAGATCTGGGCTGATCTAAGGCTTTCTCAGACGTCCTGATAAAAGGACAAAAGGAGTAGACTTGGCAGTGCTGGTCTGTTCCAGGGACTTGGCTTTTTCCCCTGAAGAGACTGGAGTTATCAGTCCCAAGGTTGCTGTGTGCTCAGTCTGTAATGTTCTTGAGATACCTTGTGTTCCTCTTGTACAACATTGTTTGGTTACCTCCCCTCTGACTTAGCCCTATCGTATAACAGTTTCTGCTGACTCTGTCCCATTTCTTCCCTGGAAATAGTTTAAAAGATACTGTACCTTATAAGAAGTTTGCTTGGTGGAAGACATAGACAGAAAGACCTCTTGATCCTTTAATAATAAACTTTATCTTCTATTCTCTTTCTTCTGATCTCCTGGTCCTCTCTCTCAGGACCCTGTCACCAAAGAATGACCTGCTAGTCCACGTCAAGTAGTGACTAAACAGTGATACCTGAATATAAGAAAAAGAGTAAGTATGGCCATAATACATAGATAATTTTTTTAAAAGCCAGGCCAGAGAGATTGCCTGAAGAAAAAAGTAGAAAGCATCAGCAGTAAAACAAGAGATAGCAAAATTCTTAAGATCCTTGTGGTTGTTTGAAAGAAAATAGCCCCCAAAGGAAGTGGCATTATTAAAAGGTGTGGCCTTGTTAGAGTAGGTGTAGCCTTGTTGGAATTGGTGTGGTCTTGTTGGAGTGGGTGTGGTCTTATTAGAGTAGATGTGGTCTTATTGGAGGAAGGGTGTCACTGTGGGGGTGGGCTATGTGGTCTTCTATGCTCAAGCTTCTTCAAGTGTTACAGTTCCTGTTGCCTGAGGATCAAGATGTAGAACTCTCAGCTCCTTCTCCAGCACCATGTCTGTCTGCATGCAGCCATGTCCTGCCATGATAATAATAGACTGAAGCTCTGAAACTGTAAGCCACAGAATTAAATGTTTCTTTGCAGGAGTTGCTGTGGTCGTGGTATCTCCACAGCGATTGAAACACTAATGAAGACAAACATTTTTTTTCCCTTTAAATGCTTTGTTTGTTTCTTATTCTAGTTCCTATAATGTGCTAAACTGCTCTTAAAAATCTTTACTTTCATTCAAAAAGACCTGCCCTTGGGACCTTAAAATAAGGTTTTGTAAGTTTAAAGACACAGGAATATGTAGGTAAAAGTTTAAAGACAAATATTGCTCACAAGGGCCACTCCATATTGACAGATCCGTGCTATAAATTTTTATTAGATTTCCTTAGATTCACAGTGTAAAATTGATGCAATTTTAATTCAATACCCCTGGTCAAACAGCTCAACGGTGGAAGAATGGTGCACTCAAGTTCAAGTTCTCTCGTTTGGTGACAGCTTCTGCTACTGCATAAGCAAATGATCCCAAATCTCTTCTAAGCTTTCTTTGCTCTACCCTTCCCAAAGTATTTTATCTCTAAGCTTTTTCTGTTTTCCACTCTTGAAAATATTTCATCTTTATGATTTCTTTGCTCTCTGCTCTAAAAATAAAACCTCTTAAAAGTATTATGTAAATTTTATCTCAGAATTTTTAAGTTTATTGGGTATGGTTAAAAATCTGTGAAATCTGTAACTGAAGGTTGATCCTTTAAAAATCTATACATAGGTCATCTTAATTTGTTACTGCATATTACGTGGCTCAATTCTTGCTTAGGAAAACAGATGTTTTTAAGTAGCAACCATGTGGTTCATGGTCATCTTGGCTGATGATGTCATCAGGATGAAAGCAACAATGTAGCTGGAAGCCATCTTTACTAAGGTTTAAAAAAAAAAAAGAATACACCAGGGTGGTGGTGGCGCAGGCCTTTAATCCCAGCACTTGGGAGGCAGAGGCAGTGGATCTCTGTGAGTTTGAAACCGGCCTGGTCTATAGAGCAAGTTCCAGGTCAGGCTCCAAAGCTAAACAGAGAAACCCTAATCCTCCCCCCTCAAAAAAATAGAGTACATGCCATGTAACTTAACCATCATCTTGGTTAAAAAGACCGCATGGTATAGACCAAATAAGTCAGCACTCACAAAATCTAGGCCTCTTGAGTACTCTGCTCACCACTGCATCTTCTTCTCAGACTAAGGAAGCAGCAGCAGGTCTTCAAACAATTTTTGATAGCGATGGAGTTTTGCATAATGACAAATTCCTAAGGTTATAAAGGTGTGCTCAGGTTAACAGAAACTGACTTAGAGATGTATGTCTAACTACTTATGTCCTTGCTAAATGCTCAATACCAGGCTTCTAGAAAATTTTAGATAAGGAACAATACATACTTAATAAGTAAGATATGTCTGATAAATAAGGTTTATAAATTCCTAAGGTCTACCCAGGTTAGTACACTGACTTGAAGAGATGTGTTCTCTTTATCTTTGCCAGCTTGATTAAGCTTTAGCAATTTGGATAAACTGAGTCATACAAGAGGCTGTGGTGTTCTTCAAGGTGAACTATGAAAGGACAAAGAGAAATAAAGTTCCCAGTCCCTCAATGAACTGTATTTATGGCTTAAAATTTTATTTTGATGCTATAGGATCCTCAATAAAATCTTCAACTCAAATCTTTAAGGCTCAAACTTAACATAGACAAAGCTGTAAAATCCCAATCTTATAAATGTTACTAACTTGCTGTGAGTGTGTCTCGAAAATCAAAAAAAAAAAAAAAATCAAGACACATAAGTTCATGTTCAGACACCTTATAAATGACCAAGTTCGTTAGTGTGCTCAGAACTGTGCTCACAGTCATGCTGAGTATAAACATAATTCATTACAGGAACAAGGTTTATTTAACCTCCTGTATATGTCTCCGTGGTTATTGCTAAAATATGTAATTAAAAGCAAGTAAAGCTTATTTAAAATCAAATATACTTAAAATCAGTTTTAACATTAATCAAATTTAAATTTCCCTTGGTTGTTTTATAAGTACAGACTTAAAAGTGCTTCTCATTGTTGAAAGCATCTCTGTCTGGACAGAGTAAAACTGTTAATGCTTTTTACTCAGAAACATTTTGGGGTCCCCAGACTTTTGCTGTCACTCAAAGGTGTGGGTCTACTGCCCTTTCCACAAAGAGACTTTCAGTACAGATTACAAACAGTGGTAATGCTAATATAACTAATTTTTTCATCTCTGTTGAAAACTTACACAGTTCTTGCCAGCTTCGGGGAGTCATAACTTGGACCCACTTGTCACAGGTCAGATGGACTCCAGATAAGCCCTACTGACCAAGAGCCTCAACTTCACCACTTACTGCCTATGCCTGAGGGTAAGATCTCTCTCTTTCTCTCTCTCTCCCCCTTCCCCGAGTCTTGGGATTCCTACCCTCCCACCAACAACCAGGACCACAGGCCCTAAAGATTCAAGTGTATGGACAAGAAAAAGATGCTCAGAGGCCCCAGTGTAAGGACAAAAGGAACCTAGTTCTGTGTCCTTGCTCAGGAGCGAACTTGTCAAGGCCAGTCTGGGGTTGAGGCCTGAGCCTCAAAAGAATTAAGGTTTCAGTTCCCAGGACTTGGCTTTTTCTCCTGAAGAAACTGGAGTTATCAATTTCAAGACTGCTGTGTGCTTGGTCTTAATGTTCTTAAGATATCCTGTGTTCCCCTTATGCAACACTGTTTGATTAGCTCCCCTCTGACTTAGCCCCACCTTTCGATAGTTTCTGCTGGAAATAGCATGTAAGATACTGTGCTTCTTCTTTTTCTGTTTTTTGTTTTGTTTTGTTTTGTTTTTTGACAAGGTTTCTCTGTGGCTTTGGTGCCTGTCCTGGAACTAGCTCTTATAGACCAGGCTGTCCTTGAACTCACAGAGATCCACCTGCCTCTGCCTCCCAAGTGCTGGGATTAAAGGCATGTGCCACCATCGCCCAGCTAAGATACTGTACTTCTTAAGAAGTTTGCTTGGCATAAGACAGAGCTTGTGCGAGACCTCCTGCTCCCAAGCTACCTTTTCTTCTCTGTCTTCTGTCTTCTGAACCCTGTCCCTGAAGAATGACCTGCTGGTCCAAGTCACTGCCCCAGCCTGCATTGTCTTGTCTTAGAAGGTTTCCAGACAACAGGCCAGCTGCAGACAACATAGCTTAGAATGCAGGTTCTCGTTGGGTTGCCTGTCTCTGCTTTCCAAACCCACTTCCATCACCATTGCCAGGCTTTGGGGGCCCTGTGGAAGGCAAGCATGCCAGGCTGATGTAGATGGGCATTGCAGAGGCATGGAACAGAACATAGCAGAACCCCGTCCCTTTTCCAGGCTCAACTCCTTCCTTTTCTGCAGCCAGTTTCCCATGGACTCGGGGAAAAGAGCTCTGAACCACTTCCTCAGGCCTGTGTGCTTGCCAGATAACAACTCCACAAGTCTGATAATGGCTCCAATGAGAACATCTGGTAATGGCAGAGACACGGGGGTCATTGTGTCCATCTCATATATCCTAAGAACCCAACTGAGGCCCAGGAGGCAGAAGAGAATGTTCCAGGTCAGGCATCAGATTAGGACCTCAGTGTCCCTCTTGGTTCCGAACAAAGGTGCACCTAGGACTTCTGGGGGCCTTGTGGGATTGTCTTTTTCTCTCTTGTGGTCAGGGTCTACCCACTGACTCTTTCCAACATGGTTCAGAGTGCTGGCTCAGACCTTATGACATTTCCAAGGTCCCTACGCAGGGGGCTTGTCATTGCTTGAACAAGGTGAAGCTGGTAGATTCAAATGTGGTTCAGGTATGACTAAGGAAATTTTCTTCATAGATATCAGTGCAGAAAGGCCCTGAGTACCTTCAGGATGCTTCCCTGTCCCTCTCCATGACTCCAAGACTGAATTCTTCCCTCTTCTATGTCAAATGTTGATGTATCAACCCCAAGGACATCAGTAACCTCAAGGATACTAATAGGATCCTTGCTGAAGATGTAGTTAAAACAAGGTCATGCTGGACTAGGGAGCTTCTCTAATCCAACATGGCTGCTACCTTCACCCTAGTGTGTGTGTGTGTGTGTGTGTGTGTGTGTGTGTGTGAGTATGGCAGAGAACATGGTTCAGAAGCCATCTACTCTGCTCTTTTGAGACAGGGTCTCCCATTGGCTAGGAGCTCACTAAGTAAGCTAGGCTGGCTGATCAGCAAGTCCCAGTGATCCACCTGTCTCTGCCTTCCTAGTGCTGCCATTATAAGTATACATCACCACAGCCAGAGCTCAGGTTTTAGGCCTCCCAAATGTAACAAGATACAGTAGCTGGCTAGAATATCCTGCATAGAGTTTTTTATTTAGTTAACTTTCTTTTTCAGTGCTTCAAAGTGCCATGGACCGGCTCAGGGGAGCCACTCAGACCGTGGGAGAAGCAGGGTCTTGGTAACAGGAAGGCACAAGTTCGGTGAATGACAGACACAACACACAAGAGAGTGCTTGGAATCTGCTGCCTTTTTACTGAATTCATGTTTTCATTATATAGTATTTAAACAAAGAACAAATCAGAAGGTCATGTGTCATTGGTTGGCCAGTATGAAAGCTTCTTTTAGTCACATCAGCGATATTTAAGAAAAGTATATTACCAGGAACAGGTGTTAGACATAAAGCATCCTTAGAAGAGGAAATCTTGTCCTTGGGAATGTAAACCTCGGACAAGTGGTTTCATCTTATGAATAGAAAGTTTCTGTCTCATTATCGCTATCATGGCCCTTCCTCTTCCTAACCCTTTATTTCATCTAGTGACCAAATATTCCTAATCAGTTCTCTGCACCTGTTGAACTATACTTTTTAGTACTTTCTTATGCAGCAGACATCATGGGGGTTGGGATCTAGCAAGCCTATCCTTAAAGTTGAAAGTATAATATAACAGTCTTTGTCCATCAACATTAACCCATCTATAGCCTTGCTCATTATACACTCCCATGTGTGACAAGGGTTCTGCTGTAGTCTTATACATTCTCATACTGTGCTTCCTTATTCCAGAGCTCTTTCTGAAGAGAATGATCCTTGTCTTGTATATATATATATATATTATCATTATTATAAAAGAGATTGTGCAAAGCTCATATCCCGCATAGCCAGCTAATCGAGAAACCCGTCTATGCCTCAGCTGTGGCTAATACCAGGCTGTCTGCCATTGACCTCCAGGAAGCCTAGTCCCATGGGACACATAGCTCCTGTCCGGCATAATGACATATGTCATGTCACACAGACGACACTGGAGTTGGTGTAGCATCAAAGCAATGAAAACCTGAGCAACTGAACTCGATATTTGTCTGATCCTGGGCCAAAGGTGATACAAACATAACTCAGTAAACTTCCATCCATTGCTTTTTCATTCATCCATCCATTCATTCATCCATCCATCCATCCATCCATCCATTCATTCATTCATTTTTCTGACTGGGCTTGTGCTATGCAGATTGCCTAAGGCCAGGGGAGCTTTGGAAATTTGGGGATAACAAGGTCCTGTCTCAAAGATGTCCCACCTGGTAGGCACTAGAGTAAGTTAGGGACAAAAGTGATGCTCAGGCTAGCTATGAATGATGACACGAGGCCAGTCTGGCTTGAGGAGGGCTATGAACAACCTGGTAGTGTATGGGCTCTCAGATAAGTGCCTTAAGAGAGAGATTTGGAGATGAGAAGCTCGTAGAAGTAGGAAATGAAAACAACCTGTGGTTAAAATCACATGACACACAGTACCGGAGAGGCAGCTAGCCTCAGACCAGAGAGGCCTTGACTGTTAACGGAGGACTTTGAACCTGTATTCAATAGGGAGCCACTGACTGTTTTAGAGTGAGAAAGAAATGAGCACAGCATCAGCATCAGGACCAGCATCAGCATCAGGACCAGCATCAGCATCAGGACCAGCATCAGCATCAGGACCAGCATCAGCATCAGCATCAGGACCAGCATCAGCATCAGGACCAGAAAGCAATCTCCTTGACTTGAGGGTTAGGCACTTTCATCTTCTCCCCTTCATCACACCAGCATCTCACACATTCACACATCACTCTGGCAGGCTTGCTGCCATAAGGAAACCTAGACTGCCCCCAGCTAACCTTCTTCTACTCATTCACCCGCCTGTGTCTGTGGGGTGGAAAGGGGTGTAAGCCAGCCTAGGTCTAACTTTAGCTCCTACAGGGTTGTTGAAAACCAGACTCCAATTTGTCATGAGCTCAGCCAGGCAGTTCTGTGATCCGCAGGGCCTCTTGAGTCCTAAGCATTTATATGATTGTGGGTGTAACCTGGAAGAGGGGTAGTGAGCCCCAGAACTGTCAGCCAATGGCCCCCTTTGGGACCCTTCTTCGTCCTTGTTCTCCTGAGGCTGACTTGGAAGCTGTGCTTTGGAGGCCTGAGTGGGGAACAGCCACCTTGGTCCTGCCCTAGCCACTTCCTTTAGCAACATTTTATATTGTGAGCTGAAGGGTTATTCCTTGCTCTTTGCCTTGGTTTCCTTGCAACCAGCCTGTTACTGGATTTGTGGCTTTGCAGTCCCTGGTGTACCCTGAGTTTTGAATGGGTGTTAGCTGGAGGGAGCTCTACAACTTGCTCTCCTGGGCCACCAATGACCACTCTGTCTTTGTGATATGGTGCTTCATGTATGCTACAGACGAGGGTCAGGGACCCTGGGTCCTGTTCTCCAGCCATGGGCTGAATTTTCAGATCCATCTCTAAGTGCTCTGGACATCATGAAGTCCCTCAGAGTGGGTGTGGTCGGTGGCCTCCTAATCTGGAAGTCTGGAAAAATGCCTTGATTTGGCCATAGCCCCAATTTCCACCCTGAACAAACTGTGAGGAGAGGTTCTTCCTCAGTTTGACCTACAGAGATAAAGGGGAGAGGTGTGGAGCTGATTGCTGATCTAGAACCTTCTGGAAGCGCAATCAGGAAAAGAATTGGTAATAGGAAGAGAAGGGCCAAGAAAATGTCCTCAGGCTCAGACCTACCCCCATATTGGGATGTTGTGTTCATGTCTGAATAGCAAGTATGTCCAAAAGAAACTTACCTGGGATGCATAAGGGGAGTTGACCTGGGTAGGGACAAACTGAAGCTCAGAGGTGGCATGAGCAGCACTGGGTGTCTGGGATGTGGGGCTCATGGAAAGAGAAACAGGGCTGGTGGATGCATAGTCCCAATTTAAGGTTTCCCACACATAGGAAGTGTGATTCCATGTAGCAGAGGCAGCTACCTAAACTTGTCCCATCTCATCGGTGAGGGTACTGAGGTCCAGAGAAGCAGAACTAAAACCACAATTTGTGACGCTGACAATGCAACGGGAGTAAAACGAGCCACCTAGCTTATAGATGAAGTATAAACAGCTGGAGGCAAAGCATTATGGGAGTTCTCACCCTGGACATAAAAGCAGGGAGTGATCTGGATCTAGAGAACGAGTAAGGCCCCCTCTTGGCTGAGGCTCCCTCTTGGCTGCACTGTTCTCAGCTCTCACTGTCCTGGGACTCCATGTTGACCATGTTGGATCAGAGAGGCCATGTTGGATCTCAGCCTGGTGCTAGGCACCCTAGCCCCTGTGAGTCCCCAGGGTGTGGCCTAGAGAAGGCATCTGCTGGAAATCAGAGGTTTGCTGCAAACAAAACCAGTTCCTGCCAGCCTGTCTCCTCCACGGGTAGTTTTGTTCACCCAGATTCTAGAAGCGACCCTCCTTGGAGAGCTTTCACTACTTTTGAAATGATCTGAGCTAGGTCAAGGGCAGAGGGGTATAATACATCACTCTCCCGGAGAAACTGAGCCTCTCCAAGAGGGAAGGGAAGGATTCTCTTGAAATCCTGGCCCACATCAGCAGCAGGGTCAATACATTAACAATGCTTCTCCTGGCTCTAGTTTCATGTTCCCGCAGCATGCTGCTGGCCACAGCTGTCTATGCTAGGAGTGGCACTAGCCATATCTCAGGCCACAGGCGTCATACCCCTCTGAGCCTTCCTCATTGGATATTGTGGTAGGAACTGAAGCGTCCCCACGGGCTATGATTTGAACACATTTCCCAGCTGGCAGCACTATCTTATGAGGCTGTGGGATGTCTAACAGTTGGGGGTTAACTTATCTAACTTGTCTGTTGAAGTGAATCTCTGGGGGGTGGGCTTTTGAAAATTGGATCCAACCCTTGGTCCTGGCCTCAGAACTTTGTCTGTTTTCTGGTCCACCATGATACGAGCAACCTCCTCCATCACCCCACCATCACCACGAACTGAGGTTGTTGCCAGGCTTTCTCTACCATTGTAGACAGAGCCCTCTGAAACAGCAAACCAATCTAAATCCTTTCTTCAAGGATTAAATCAAGCTGCTTCTGGTAGACATTGTCACAAAGAGGCAAAGGTAACAAGAACACTAGGCCAGGGTCTAAGCAGCTCAGGCTGCTTCTGTTGGGAGTCTTCCAACCAAAGGTTCTCAGTCACTCTTCTGGAAAGGAAACACTAACTGCACTCAGTCAGCTGACTTCTTTTCTCTACATGCCTGGGCAGCCATATGGGACTTGAGCACCTTGTATTCCATTGTCTGGGGCCAGGTTTGCTAAGGGTAAGGCCCGGAGGGACAGGCAAAAGCCATGTCTGTGTCTGCTACATGTGAAGCACCACACACACACACACACACACACACACACACACACACACACACACCAGGGTTTCAGAGCTGTCATTGGTTTAATGAGTCTGAGCCCCACCCCCAGGAGGGCCTCTCTCTCTTTCTAGCTCATCTTGCCCTGCCCTTTCTTGTACCATTGGCTCCTCTTTGGAGGGCGGGACCCTTCCCTGCCCTCAGTTATGGATGGATGTTCATCCTGAGCCCTCCCAAGCCACATCCTCTTGCTGGGGGCAGACCAGCTAGTCCTGGGACAGCTATGCTGTGGGGTTGAACACCTTCCCCATGAAGAGGATATTCTTGGTGCTGGTGGAATATATCACTGCGAAGAATGGCCGGTTGAATACAAGGATGTGTCTCTTGTGCTTGGCAGACATAAACATGGCAGAGGTACCAGTGGCTGCCGCAGCCTCCGTGCCAACTTCATTCACATCCAGGGTGGCCTTGTGGAAAACCTAAGAGAGAAATTACAGGCTTCACCGCCTCTTCTCAATGCACAGTAATAATAAATGTCACTCCCCAGCCCCTCACTGTGCCTTTGTATGCATGTCACCTCCTAGGAGGTCAGTGGCATCACTTTAGGGATAGGGATAATAAAATCAACAGTCAGGCAACATCCCAAGGTAAGGAGCAAGGCAGAAATTCAGACTCCTCTCCTTGGGTATACCCATTAATATGTCTACCCCCCACATTAATCAGGGATCACTGGCTCTCCTTTAAAAACACACGGCTACAGGCTTCAGCCTCCTTTTGCTGTTCCTATAGTGTATCTTTCACTCTCTGTTGCTCTGACACAGCCAAGTGCCAGACCCCTGGCCTGACCCAGCAGCATCTGAGGACATGGGCTGGCCCATTGTCATCTTATCTTCACACAGAGACTGTGACCAGCAACTGGTGCACCCCTGTAGAAATGCTCATACCTATGGAAGACTAAGCATGCTCAGGCTCCCAGAGAACATGGAGTAGCAGGGAGGATTTCTATTGCCCAGCACTTTCCACAGAGGTCTATAGGGACGATGATGCTTTATTACTTACTTGGGATAGCTGCAATTTCTCCTCTTCGTTGATGCGCGAGAAGTCAGCGTGCTGGGTGAACAGGTCCTGGAAACCCAGGTAGGGCAAAATCTCTTCTAATGAGTAGGAATTTGCAATGGAGAATTTGGGGAAGTGCAGTGTAAGCTTTCTGTAAAAGTTCCTGAAGGGGCATGGAGAGGAGGCATATTAGATTCTCTCTCTCTCTCTCTCTCTCTCTCTCTCTCTCTCTCTCTCTCTCTCTCTCTCCCTCCCTCTCGTGTGTGTATGTGTGTGTGTGTGTGTGTGTGTGTGTGTGTGTGTGTGTGTGTGTGTGGTACAGGTGCACATGAGTGGCAGAGGACAAACTTCAGGTCACTGGAACAGGGTTTTCATCATCTTGAAACAAGTAGGCTGACTAGTGCGCAAACCGCAGGAACCCACCTGTCTCCCGGGACGACAGGCACCTGCCCTCATGCCTGGCCTTTTTTAAAACTATGAGTTCTGCAATTCAGACTCAGGTTCTCCATTGTCTGAGCCACCTCTCCAGTTCAAAACATTAGATTCCTGAAGCAACTGGGCCCTTGTTGATGTGAACCTTCTTCAGAGGAAAATGACCCTACTCCACTTGAGTTTGGCTTTCAAAAGCACCCGTGAGTCAGGCACCACCTTAGCTAGGTGCCTATACTGCGACAGGCCACAGATGTCTACTTAGCTATCTAGGGGAATAGATTTTTTGCTGAAATATAATCACACCATTTCATCCTTCCTTTTCCCTTTCTCTAGTTCCTCCGCTTAGGGATTCTTATATGTATGTGATTTCAGGGCTGGCCACTCTGTATTGGACAACCAATTAAGGAGTTTTCCTCAGGGGAAGACTGATTTCTCTTAGCATTCCTGAGTTGGCTGTAGTATATCTAAGGTCATTACTGCCTTTGGACACTCACCTTTCCTAGAGGCTGTATTGTAGCGGGGTACAGGTACCCCGAGAGACAAGTACCAGCCCCTTCCTGTGGCAGCCTGCCTTTGCTTCTTCAGTGGTGGGTCACTTCTGCTCTGGACTGGCTGATTTCTATTGGTTGATTTCCTGTCTCGGCTGATATGAACCCCTGCCTGAATGAGGCCTCTGACTAGTCTTTTCTTCTGTACAACTAGAAACACTTCTCCCCAGGGCTTCAGAGTGAGGAGCAGCTGCCTTGCTTGAAGCAGCTGGGGGCCCAGCTGGTCTGAGCCCTCCTCAGAAGAAGGATCACCTTTGTTTCACCCGAGTTTAGCCACCAGAAGCACCTCTGTAAGCATGCCCGGTGAAAGGGCCCTGGAAACCCAGGTCTAGCAAAATCTCATCAAATGCCTAGGAGTTTGAAATGCAGAGTTTAGGGAACTGCAACAAAACCTTTCTGTAAAAGTCCCCGAAAGGGGCATGGGAAGTTCCTCTTCCTCCCTCCCTCTTCTCTCTCATTCTCTCTGTGGAATCAGGTGGGTGGGTAGAATTTTCTTAACCCTTCAACATCAGCTCAGGCAGTTCCCATAGTCACTGTACTAGGATTGACCCTCAAAGGGAAAGCCACTCTACCAAAGACCGGTGCAACAGAAGAACTCAAGGCGCCTAACTCTAGAATGGTTTTCTCCACTGAGACTGGGACCCTGTACTAGCCACCATGGGAGAGGTCACTGTCTAAGAAGCTTCAAGGGGAGTCTGGCAGCCAGGGCCAATGCCTTCACAGAGCAGCGCTCACTGCAATTTCTGGTCACTGAGTTTCACCATTTGCAGGTATCATGTAGATTGAACAGCCTGTGACATCCTGATTACCTATTCTGAAGCAAGTGGTTCCACCTTGCCAGCATGCCTGGGGACAGCATGTGCTCCACCTCCTCCATCTTGCCCTTCTGAGGAAGGATGAAAAACGCTGTGGCGCCATCGCCTTTGTATTCCATCCGCAGAACCGTGCAGGGCACACGTCTGTCATCCAGAAACCAGTGTTCCTCGTCAGCTTGCAGCATCATGGGGACCTGCACGACCGTCTTCTCATCCACGTAGAAGTTACTCACAGTGACTTTTTCGGAAGAGAAAGGTTTCTTCCACAGACCTGAGGGTGTAAGGGAGACAGAGAAGCCAATCTTCCTTCAGGGAGTGCCACCTGCTGCTCAGAACCAGGGTATAGCCGCTGAAGACCCTGCCTCACTGTTACTGTGCCCAATTCAAGCCATCTGGGAAGAATTTTTGATGTCAATCAGCAGTTTGATTCAATTGAGAATAATCAAAGAGTCACTCTTAGCTTTAGCCACGATCCCCTTGACAAACCTCTATGTCTAAAAACATTTTCATGATGATTAATAACCGTAGCAAAAATTACAGTTATGAAGCAGTAGCAAAACTAATTTTAGGTTTGGGGGTCACCACATGAGGATCCTTATTAAAGGGTGGCAGCATTAGGAACCTTTAGGCTAGAGAGACCGCCGAACAGCAGTGAAGAAAACCGGTTGCTTTTCCAAAGGGCTGGGGCTTGATTCCCAACACCTATGTGCTGGCTCACAGCCAGATGCAACTCTGGCTCCAGGAGATCCAGTACCTCTGACTTTGGTTAACATCTGTACTTACAGGCACATTACCCATACACGGACATACAACTAAACAAAGAATAACAACAGAAAAAAAAAAGCCAGCAAAATGAATCACTAAGAGAGCGTTATTTTTGAGTGGTCAGCGGTCTGTGAGCATGCCGCATGTGACCCACAGGTGTGGAGACTAATCTGCCTGGCTTATTGTCTCAGAATGTTTACATTTTGTTCCCTGTGGATCCTGAGTCAGAGCCGGTTACACGCTGAGATTTGGAGCCCCGGAGATCATGGACGACACAGCGGTGTCGCCACCAAGTCTCATGACCTGAGTGTGACCTTCAGGAAACACACGATGAAAAGAGAGAACCAACTCCCACGGGTTGTCCTCTGACCTCCACAAGTGCGCTGTGGCATGCACTCGTCCCTCGAGAATAAACATAAAAATGCTGAGCTTGCAAAGTAGACTGCGTTCCATTGAGCTCTGGAGGTCTTCAGAAGAAGAGAGGCCGTGGAAAGAGCTAGCGTTGCCTGGGGGCTGCAACCCCCCACCCTTGCCCACCTTCCTTCAGGAGCATATGCTCAGCAGTGGGCTGGCACCTTGTTGAGCTCACCTCGGAAGAAGACAAAATTCACCAGAACCATCCTTACGCTGGGGCTCAGGTCTTTGATCAAATCCTTGATCTTTCCACGGGTTTTCTCCTTGACATAGTTGTTGATGAGCTGGATCGTAGCCTTCGTGTCTCCGAAGTTACCGAGTAAGACTTTGCTGTTATAGGAGGCTTCCGTGGTGCTGACAAACTCAGGGAGAGGCTGCAGGTCCTGGCTAAGGATCAGCGCGTTGCCTACAGAGATGTCCATCTCAGGAGATGGACGACTTATCATGCCCTGCATGAGCCTGAAGCCCTCATGGATTTCAGGCTGTGACAGCTCGGTGAGGTTGAAGCCCAGGCCTTCAAGGATCTGGGTCTGGGTGTCCCCACCAGCCCCTGTGGACAGCATGGCCAAGGAGATGGAGATGCTGAGTGGGGAGAAGAAGATGTTCTTCTCAGAGTTTTGGGCGGCCACCAGGTGGTAGAGACGGAACGCAAAGTCGGCATTGCCAGGGGCAATGATCTGGTAGCTGGAGACATTCAACTGTGAGGACTCTGTAAAGGTCTGGTTGGATGTGTTGTCGGACTCTTGGGCTGGCTCACAGTGAGAAAGCAGCAGGTATCCAGCCAGAAGGAGTAGGCAGAGGGTGCGATGCATACTGGATCTCTTGGGTCTGCAGAGAAAATGACACCCCACCCCGTTCCAGCAACAGACAGGACCCCTGCTGAGCTGACAGCAGCAGGCAGGGCCCCAGGGGTGGGGGGATTCATTCACTAGGTCCAGAGTTTGCGGGACTAGTTGTGGGGAGACAGCCATGTAAATGTAAATATCTATTTAAATTGCTGTATTTGTTTGCTTACTTCAAGTGAGATTCCTTAGGAAACCATCAAGGGACTGGTTCAAGCCAGTTGGAGCTGTCTAACCCTTCTTCTACTGACCTAGAATTAACCTCAAGCTAGAGCTAAATTCTGAATGAGGACTACTGAGAACTCAAGAACAATGGCACTGGGTTTTGATCTTACTGCATGTACTGGCTTTGTGGGAGCCTAGGCAGTTTGGATGCTCACCTTACTAGACCTGGATGGAGGTGGGTGGTCCTTGGACTTCCCACAGGGCAGGGAACCCTGATTGTTCTTTTGGCTGATGTGGGAGGGGGACTTGATTGGGGGACGGGGAGGGAAATGGGAGGCGGTGGCGGGGAGGAGGCAGAAATCTTTAATAAATAAATAAATAAATAAATAAATCCAAACATTCTCCTGTGAGGCATCTTTGAACACACGACATGTGATCTCTTCTACATGTAACGACATGTCTTCCCAATACGAAGATGCCCAAATGTTTTCAGTGTGTTCTGGAGTTAGCCCCACTACTCCTGCTATTTCCTAATAAAGCCCCTGTGTTGGCCTATTTCTCCATGTTTATTGACTTTGCACACACTCGGGATAGAGGCTCGTGCTCAGCTCTGTCAGAGGATGGCAGGGAATGCCAGCACCCTCAGCGCATGCGTGTGATGACATAGCTTTAGATTCGCAAAGCACACGCCGATGCCCCCGTCTCATTTTATTTGCCACCGCTGTGAGCTTGCCTAGATTCAGGAAAGGAAGGGTCCAAACCCGACTTGCATAGGTCCAGGCAGAGCTGGACTCCCTCTCCCAGGCACTGTTCCCTCCTTTCTGTTCTTTCCCTGGCCTTTGTGAGGTCATTCAGGGAAAGGATGAGGATGAGGAAGGTGTGAACACCACCTCTGTCCTTCCTCCCTGTGCTGCCCAGTCTGAAGACCTCTCTCCTTCACTTCCTTGGCTTTTTTTTCCCAGGTGGGAACAGGAAGGGCTGTCTCCCTCCCATTGCCCCATCTGGAAGAGGAAAGCGATGTCAATGAAGAACTTGGCCTACCGTTACAATGGTGAGAGTGATTCCCTTCTTAAAATGGTCTTGACCTGACCAAGACAGGCTATTCAGTTTTCCACACTGAATCTATCCTTGTTCCACCCAATGGTCCTACTACTGCTAGGTTCTTGGCCACCCATGACTACCCTGCTCATGTCTCTGGCCTTCCCCCCACTTCCCATGGCATAGCCTCAGTTTCTCTTTGGACCCCAATACCCTACACAAAAGGATCCTTGTCTTCCCTCAGACTCCCTCAGACTAGGGTTGAGAAACTTCCCACAAAGAACTAGATAGTATCATCCATGGCCTTGCAAGCCAGTCTCTTCGGCCATGATTCACTCCTCCCTGGACACTGGGAAGCAACTGTGGGCAAGGCAAGCACTTTTGACAACACTCTATGCACGGACTCTGTAGTCTTGAATTCAAATTAACCTTAGGGTGTCACAAAACATTATCTATTTTTCTTCTTTTTTCTAATACTAGGAATCGATCTCTGGGCCTTGTGCATCCTAGGAAATGTCATACCATTGGGTTTTAACTCTAGTGTCCCCAGTCATTTTTTTCAACTTTAAGAAAAGATTTGTTTACTTTTATTTATGTATGTATGTGTGTGTGTGTGTGCCTACGTGAGCATATGTGCACATAGGAGACCAAAGGGGGCTGGATTACTCAGAACTAGAGTTATAGGTAAACTGTCTGATGTGCGTGCTGGGAATGGAACCCAGGTCCTAGGCAAGAGCAGTGAGTGCTCTTGACTGAGCCATCTCCCAAGCCTGCCCTCCTTGGTACATTTTTTAGTGCAGTGTGAGAACACATGGTGGCAGGTACAATGAAAGACCCACCTGGATTCCTGCCTTTTGCCTTGAGATACCATCTCACTAAGATGCTCAGGGCAGGCTTGAACTAACTCACTCTCTAAAACTAGAAGGCGTTGAAGATGGTGTCTAGCTTCAATCTTGTGAATAACAGGGATTACAGGCTTGAGTCACCACATTCAATGACATGATTCGATGATAATTCTTACATTCATTTTTAACTTCTGTTTCCAAACTAGAATTTTCATATTGGCATTCGGCATCTTTGGTTCTTTGTTTGCAGAGTGGGCCACATTTGAATCTTGAAACTGTACTTTGCTGACCTTGGACACAACCGCAGCCTTAGCTCTCCCTGCCTGGCTTTTGTCATGGGAAGAAGGATTCAACAACACATTTAGCGTTTTAGACTCTCCCTTCCTTACAAAGTTTCTTAAGCCCAGCCCCAGAATTGTGTACTGTTCTGTGGCTTTAAGTGAATTACCCAGAATGCCCTCTGGTATGTCAACATCACCTGCTCTGGGAGTTTCGGAAGAACAAGATTTGGCTGATGTCACCATGGGGTAGCTATGTGGAAATTTTAGGGGCTCAAATGCCAGTGGCCTAGCAGAGGAGCAGGGGCACTGAACACGGGTACACCAGGGTTTGTATCTAGTCTCAGCATTTCTAACATGTAGGGAGGGTGACCAGCTGTCCAGTTGGCCCCACATGTCCCGGCTTTAGCTCTGAGGTCCCATGACCTAGAAAGAACTTCTGGTCTTGGGCAAACCAGGATGGCAAGCCACCCTCTTTTGACATTGTTCCCCTTATCCCTGGGTTACTCACGACACAGTCCGTCCTGGAGTGGCTCTGGGTGGCTCTCTGAGTGGCAGAGTGGCTTGTGGCACTTGGGAAAATAAAACCTTCTGCTCCCCACTTGCTGTCTCCAGATCAGCTAATGATTAACGAAGAGGACCATGGGTACAACACAGATTCCTCACAGGAAGTGAGCCAGCCTCCCCCAGGACAACACCCCTCTACCCTCCCAGGGCACTCTCGGATGGTTTGCTTCTTTGTATTTGTGTCATGGGTTTTCCTAGGAAAGACCATAAGAGAATGTGCTTTGTGAGTGTAAACTTAACCTTTTCCGGGCTTCAGTTGGCTGACTCCTGCCCCAAAATAAAGGATCACACTAGAACAAGCGCAGCAAACACGGGTGTCCTCAGGAGGCAAGTGTCACTGTGAGGAATGGTGGCGCTGTCGCTGCAGAGAGAGCTAGTTCTCACAGGCCAGATGCCATCAAATGAGGGTGGGAGACTGCCCAGCGCCTCCGCGGTTCAGCTGTAGAATGTAATTTCTGAGACTGGAACCCCTGAGATGTCACACTTGGGACCCTAAGGCTAGCACGTCTAGTATGGAGATGAGATTAGCAGTAAAAGGGGTAGGTCATAGGTCAACTGCAGGTCTGGACCAGCTAGGGTCCAGCACGTGAACACCAGGACAAGGCGAGAAGTGTGTCCCACTGGGGTATTCCCATCGCTCACCTCTCCACTCCCCCAAGAAGGGCTTTTCTGTTCAGACACCAGGGGTACCCAGACACCAGTCAGGCCCCACCACTTGCCCCAAGATTGGAGCCATGTCTTTTCTGGCACCTGTCACTTCTCTCTCCTAGGACACACAGTGTGTCCCCACTGTGAGCATGCACTGGCTGCCCTTTGGCTTCTGATGCCTGCCCCTGGCATGTTAGGACAGAGATGGGGGTTTGGAGGGGCAATGGGCCATGAAGGAGCTCCCAATCTGGGCCTGATAACTGGCCAATCAGCTCATAGTAAACACTTGGGGATCAGTTCAACTCAACCTTGGCTGTGGGCTCAGGTGAACCTAAAACTTGTCCTGGGACTTCGAGTGAAAAGGGAGATTTGAGGTATGGGAAGTTCACCTGGCCCTTTGCTCTTCTTAGTTTTAAATTGATTCATTGATTGATTGATTGATTTGTTGGGGGGGGCAGAGAACACCATGGAGTCAGTTATCTCTCCACCTTTATGAGGGTTCCAGGGATCAAACTCCAGGGTCTCCAGGCTTGCGCAGTAAGCACCTCTACATACTGAGCCTTCTCGTGAGCCCCTTGGCTCTTCTGACAATGCCAGAGCCACATCTCACCGGACACCTCTTCCCACAGACAGAAATAGAAGTTGCCAAGTCTGGAAACAGAGAGGAGAGAGCCCTGGCCACACCACAAAGGGCCCATCCTCTCCAAGCCGAGCCTTCCCTGCAGAGTCAAAGAAGAGAAGCCCTGTGCAACAGCTTGCATTTTGGCACCTGAAAATTCTCAATATTGAGGGGCGGGAAGTTCTGCTCAACAGCAAGTTGAGCAAGCACTGTCCTGAAATCGACCCCTGCCCCATGCTATGCAGGCACACAGCCCTGGAATCAGATCTCGGGCTCTGGAGTAGGTCCTGAGGAAGGGCATGGAACATTCCAGAAAGGAATGAACTGCCAAACACAAGAAGAGCAGAGGGATAGGATGGCAATGAGAGTTCTGTGGCTCCGGTCTTGGAGTAGTGGCCTCATGTGGCTGTTCTCCCCTATAGACAAGCATAGCTGGTGCTCCACGCTGAAGGGAGAGCGCAGCTGGGACACACGGAAATTCAGTAGCTAGGCAACTAGATCAGACTTTTGAGGGAGGCTAAAGAGATGAGAGAAGACACAGCCACAGTTCCACTAGAAGCCACAGTTCAGCCACAGTTCCTGTTGTCACGGAAACCCTCTGGGGAAAAAAAAAACAGCTGTAGACCCTCTTCCTCACACTGCAGGGAGGAGACACTGGAGAGAGACATTCCTGGATGGGCGAGGAGAACGCAGGTTTCCAGCCTGCCACGGGTATATGAGTGGGAAGTCAGGGAACAGAGAAGCTGGGCATTCCATGTCATCCGGAATAATGGGGTGCCAGAGGTGGCAGGGTCAGATGTGCCTGAAGGTACTTTGAACACATTAGGTTTAAAAGGCAAACAAACAACCCAAAGAATGACAGCGTGGCTCAAAAGGCAGCAGGAACCGCAGCAGCGTGGCTCATTTGCCATGCATCTCTCTATCTCTGTCACCCTCCATTCCCCCCTCTTTCCCTGCCTCCCTGAAAGCATCTTTTGACAACTGGAAAGAGATCAAGATCAGGCCTGTTGACATGACATTCTCTCCTAGAAGGAGACAGTGGGAGGGTCATCGGAGCCTCACTTGAGATCCTGGCCACTCTATCTGCACTTCCAGTCAGTTGTAGGAGTCTACTCTCGCTGCATGGGGTTTTCATGGTCAACACAGTGTTAGAGTGCATAGCCATCAAAAGGCTGCACCCCATCTGTGCAGCTATGAGGAAGCTGTCCATGCCTATGGCTACTTTACATCTCCTCAAAGAAAGAGTCCCCAGAACATCACAGAACCAGGTCATTACAATGGCAATAAGGCGATCACAGGAGCTTGTGGAAAACCTCCTTGTCTGCTTCCTGGGGAGTCTGATATCAGGTCATCACTGCCCAGAATATGACAAGTGCCAAGGCTGTGTTCACAGGAGGCCAAGTGGTGACAAATCTTTATGGGAAGTATGGATGTGATACCGCTGGATTGGACAGAAAAGCTTTCGGTGTGCCTGTCCCTTGCTGCTTGTTTATTTGTTTAGAACACACTGCAAGTTCACCTGGCAGATGAGCGTCATTCAGCAGCACACGTGGACAAATGATGTCAGAGGAGGAGGGGGAGGCCTGGGGCCAGGCACTTACATCAGTTCTTAGCGGTCACCCGCACACAGCAGATGCTACTGACCCTGCATGCTGAGCGGACAAAGGTTCCATTGCTGTCCTGGAAACCACATTCTCCTGGCCATGGGACTCCACTCTGGCTGGAAGGTATGGATGATATTCCGCTGTAGTGTATCACCCAAAGATGACTTCAGAAGCAACCCCCGTTCTTCAAGGAAGTCAGAAATTCAGATTTTTAAAAATTTAACCAAGGCTGGGAAGAGACAGAAATCTTTAAAAAATAAATAAACAGAAAAAAAAATTAACCATTCCAGTTCCTAATCATGGGCCCCGAATTTCAATGGCTTACCCACTGTATATGCCAGACAGCACCGGTTTGAATGGGTTTGGCTAAGAGAACATGAAGTTCTTCTCTCTCAGATTTGTACTCTGTGGGGATGGGGGTAATTCAGGTAAAATCAGAGAGAATCAAAGCCACTATTTACAAAGGGGGGAAGAAAGCTGGTGGACTTACCCTATCTAAATTCAAGACACACTCAGGGATACATCCAACAGCCACACGGGAAGCCCCAGGGCGGGGAAGGGGAGGCCTGAGTACACAGAGGGCACATCAGCAAGCTACAAGGCACAGTAGCGTCAGTTGCTTCTGAGCGTCTGTCCCAGAGACCATGGTAAAAAAAAACCTCATTCTCACTATTCATGTGGGAATGGATGTCGTGTCCCTGAGAGTCATCCTGTCTCTCTTCACTGAGATCACCATGAGTAAGGAAACCCACACCTCTCCAAGCAGGGTCACACCAGCTCCCAAGCCTGCATTCTTCCCTGACTTGACTCTTGTACTGATCGCGCACACGAACCTCACATTCTTATATTTCCATCTATTTTCAGGGCCATCCTCCAGATACCAATTTGCATGAGAGGGATTGCAGACCACAAGAGTCCAGCAGATGGCAGCAGTGCGCTTCTGAGGTCTCTGCAGAAGTCCTGCCTTTCCTGACTTAACCTCAAAATCTCAGGAAGCAGCCGTGGGCTGAGTGGGGCCTCAGAGCCACAGGCAAGCAGCATTCAAGGTGTCAAAACTTTTCTGGCTTCTACAGCTGAGAAGAGACATAACAGGCATCTATCTTATAAGGAGACACGGGTGAAGCTGTTGAAAACCCTGGAATGGAGGTAGTATGGGAGAATTGTCTTTATTTTGTCAATCATGTTTCAAATAAATGCTGATTGGCCAGGCAGAAAGTATAGGCGGGTTAACCAAACAAAAAGTAGAGGCGGGGCAACAAGAACAGAAAAATGCTAAAAAGGAGGAAGCCCATCCCTCCACAGTCCTGCCCAGACCACCAAAGAAGCAAAATGTAATCTGCCCTGCTAAAAAACATATACTAAAATAATGGGTTAATATAAGTTATAAAAGCTAATACAAAGCCTAAGATAATGGACCAATCAATTTTTAAGCTGATACAGACTCTCTGTGTGATTTTCTCTGGGACTAAATGGCTGGGGAACCAGACGGGACAAAAACCCCAACTAACAGGCCTTCATGTTACACAAAGGATAGTTATCGCTTATGGTAAAAATGATCCAGCTCAAAAGTTGGCTTAGCTAGGGCTGGGAAATCTGTGTGCACAGGTAGGTAAACTGAGGACACAAAGGGCAGCTTTACTGTGTGCTGTTTCCCAGGATGGCCACATAGTGTGACTGCAGATGGGGAGCCCAGCTTAGCCTCCTGCCACAGGCTGCCTCTCACTGCAGTCCTACTGTGTGGCAGCCACAGGGTTGGTCTGAGAAAAGCAAGGCAGAGGGATGGCCTGGGCTGAAAGAGAAACAGGAATCTGAAGCAGAGAGATAGAACAAAGCAGGCCAATGTCCACGTGCCTGTTCCAAAGGTATGCGACGTCTCTCTCCACTCCCTTTGCCTCTCACTTGAGGTGCCAGGATGCATGCAATCTTTGTGGGCTTTATATCCATAAAGGTTCTCACATGCATCAAGGGCTCAGATGTAGCTGACAGAACTCTTAGAATTGGTCATATTATAAAATCTTAAATATATCGGGGCTGGAGAGATGGCTCAGAGGTTAAGAGCATTGCCTGATCTTCCAAAGGTCCTGAGTTCAATTCCCAACAACCACATGGTGGCTCACAACCATCTGTAATGGGGTCTGGTGCCCTCTTCTGGCCTGCAGGCATACACACAGACAGAATATTGTATACATAATAAATAAATAAATATTTTTAAAAAATCTTAAATATGTCACAAATCTCCCCACACAGAAGAAGACATGGAAGTATGGAGGAGGGACCCATTGAGAATAGGTCTATCCAGAGAGGGAAAGGAATGAAGAGGGAATGGGGCATGAAAAAGACTGCAATTCATTATGCAAATCCATGAAATGTTCAAACAATTAAAATAAATAAATAAGCACATGTATCAATGGTATTGCTAGTTCGATGTCTCAAGCTAATGCCCCCCCTCCCCATTCTCTTTGGCACAGTTTCCTAGTCTTGTCAAAATCATATAATGGGCCTCAAAGGCTGGGACCAGGGTTTGCTTCTTATAGACCAAGGAAGAGATGAAGGAGGGTGGTGGGGACACTCAGCTGGCAGGTGGTGACCCTGGAGGAGCGTGAGCTGCTTCCCACCCCAGAGCCTGGGCTCTGAATCCCAGCCCCACTTTCCCGAGGAAGGAATGGGGTAGCATGGCCTGCTGCTCAGGTGACACAAAGCCCTCGGGTGACAGTAACACATTCACCTCCCCAGTACTGCCCGGGGTCATCAATTCCACCATCTTCACTCCCAGAGATGGTGAAAGAGTTGACAGAAATATACTTACCCCAGACCACAGCCTTGCATAGATGGACTCTGTGACTGCTCCGCCTCACCCCACACCTAGCCAAGGGTCTAAACCAGGTTGTCCCTTTTCTGGGGTCCCATTTTTGTAACTTCACAATATACCCCTACCTCATCTCTTTCCTGTCCTGGACTGTCTGACTACAGTTTGCCAGTTTAATCCTCTGGCACAACATGTAACAGTGTTAACAAGAAAGAACCCTGTGGAGGAAGCACTTCACGGTCTGTGTCCTCTGAAGCTACACTGCTGTATTCTGACTTGAGTTTCTACCACACTCTGCTTGACTGTATCCCAGCATCCTCTCCAGGCTGTGGGTTGCTCAGCTTTGAGGAGAGGGTGCTAATGTCTGTATGCAGCACCGTGGGAGGTATTTCCTGAGGGAAGAGACATGCATGTGTGCATGCATATGTGTGTGTGCATGGGGGGGGTGTTCCTAAAATTTAAATAACCAGGAGTCGCTTGTGAACCAGAAAGTGTGAACCAGAATTTTGTGACCATATCACAGTCCCTGCCGTATGGTCAGTTCTAAATTTGGGTGTTATTCTGCCCTCACCTCTAAGAATGCAGTGGCCAGATAATGGAGGAAAAACCAACAATAGTGTATCTGTTAATTTTCTGTTGCTCTGAGAAAACACCATGACCAAGACAACTGACAGAAGAAGGGGTTGATGTTGGCTTAGAGATCCAGAGAGTTCGTAGTTCATCATCTCAGGGAGGTGGGATAGCAGGTGTGGCAATGGAAACAGGAAACTAACAGGTCACATCTTCAACCACAGCATGAAGCAAAGAGAGAGAACTGGAATAGGATCTCTGCAATTTTTGATCTCTCAGCCCTCAGTATGTACTTTCAGCAAAGCTATCCCACCAACTCTCACTAAACAGCGCCACCTACTGGAAAGCATGTTCATATGCCCGAGACAACTCAGCACAGCAAGGAACTTCTTCTGATCTATAACTCAGAAACAGTGTAAATAGGAGAGTGGAAATTGTAATGGACAAGTGGAAACTGAAGCCCTGGGGGGCAACAGGGTGTGCAAGCATGTCAGCCAAAAACAAACAAACAAACAAAAACAAAATACCTGTGGGCAAATGTTTTCACTCTGAAACTCTTCATTGGTCTTCTGGGTACCTGCCGAGAGCAGTCTCTGACAGAGCAGTTCCATACAGAATGGGTCACTGGCGAGAGTAAGAGGGACAATGGACCTCCCATCCCCGGCAGCTCTTCCTATTTTGGTGGGGTCTTGAGGGCTGGAGCAATCTCCCTTCGTTTTCTCCTCCAGGGGGCAAAGAGATGTGATGAATCTGGCCCTGCATCTTCAGTCTCCCTCTTCTGAAGAGGTCTAGCTGTTGGCTAGATGGCTAGACCCCAGCCCAGTCTAGCAGGAGCCAGACCAGAGAAAACCGTATGTGCACCCTGTTATATGGAGTCAGCAGGGCCCAGATGGACTGACTCGTGCGTGTGTGTGTGTGTACATGATTACATGCAAATTATGCATAGAATAGGACCAATCAGGAAAAGCAAAAGCAAACCCAAACTCGATTGCGTTCTCAGTAGCCCATAGACCTGGTCCAATGTTACTGTGGACTCTGGCTGCTCACTGGGAAAACTTGGTTCCTCTCACACCCAGCTGCTTCGGAGCTCAGGAGTTTGAACAGATGTTGAGACCTCTTCTGTGGCTGCTAGCTAGAATAGCAGTGGCAGAACTGGGAGTCAGGGTGGGGGCTTCTCTTGGCTGGTCACTGAATGCCAGCATCACTGAAGTTTGATTTGCTTCCTGGCTGTTTGATTGAGAAACCTTAGGGACTGCCAGCCTACACTGCGGCCGCCCTCTGTCACTGTCTCTGTTACATTTTTCACTGATAAAATGGACTTTGGGTTTAACTTTTCTAGAGAAAAATGTGGCAACAAGAGTTGCCGTGGATTTGCAGGCGCAGACTTGCTGCTTATGTGTTCAGACAGAAGAGGCGCTCATGGCAGAGACTTAGCTCTCTGGGCTTTGGGTGTTAGCAGTCCCTCCCCAGTCAGCTAGTCCTGTGGTCCCTGAGTTTTGCCTGTCAGAATTCTGTGCCCTTAACTAACCCTTGTGGCTCTTACAACTTCACCTTCTGTGTTAGTTTGGGCTTCTATTGCTGTGAAGAGACACCATGACCATGGCAACTCTTATAAGGGAAAACATTTAATTGGGGAGGCCCGCTTACAGTCCAGAGGTTCAGTCCGTTACCATTATGGTGGGGAGCATGGCGGCGTGCAGGCAGCCATGCTGAAGAGGGAACTGAGAGTCCTTCATCTTGTAGACAACAGGAAATAGACTGTCAACACTGAGCAAAACTTGAGCAAAAGAGTCTCAAAGCTCACCTCCACAGTGACACACTTCCTCCAACAAAGCCATATCTACTCCAATAAGGCCACACCTCCTAAGAGTGCCATTCCCTTTGGGGGGCATCTTCTTTCAAACCACCACACCGTGTTATAGTTTCTTGGTTTCGGCTGCACAGTTTCTGCCCTCGGCTGCTCTCCTGGACTCTCCAACTGTCTTCCCTCTGTTGCTAAAATCCCTCAGAAGACCTTGCTCTTCGTGCGGCAGCCCAGTCCCTTCCAACTGTGAAGAAGACTGCGAGCCAACGATAGAAGGTGTGTAGAGAAGCCGTTGTTGGGACCCAGTGCTGCTATGCTACACTGGGGACTAGTACACAGACGAGGAGCCTCTCAGATTGACCCTACCCTGTTGAAAAGCAGCCCGTGTACATAGCCAGAAAGATGGTGTGAATCACTCCTGCATGGCTTTCCAGTTCAGCAATCACAGCCTGGTTTATGTGTGGTGCCAACCCCAAGCTCCTCATTTCTGCCAATCACAGACTTTTTGTTAAGTCACCGGGGGAGAGAAGCGCAGCTCCCCCCCCCCCCATCCACAATGAGAGCAGCTGCAGGATGGGAAGGGTCTGTCAACTGTCAATCAAATGACAGCCTGACTTACTTTTGGCAATTTGCTCATTTAAAACATCAAAAGAGTGTTTTTAATGTACAAAGAACACAAAATTAACATTCTCAACAGTCCTTAGCAATAATGAGACCTGGCCATGGGAGCACATACGGCCAGCCTCACCCCTTGGAAGCCAAGACAGGAGAATACAGGGTTCTAGGCCAGCCTGGGCTACAACAAAAACCCTGGCTCAAAAAACAATAGGAACAAAATACTACTTCATTCCTATATAAATTCCTAGCCCCAGACCCTAGGGAAAATGGCTCTCCCATATTTTTCTCTGGCTGAGTTAGTACTCCTCATGGACCTCCAGGTCTGATCAGAGCCAGCACAAGTGCCCCTGTTGGGTCATCATGGGCCCACCCGGGGAATTTCCACACATCTTCTCTGATGGAAGACTCTCAGTACTTCCCATATACTCCAGAGAGCCACACCCCTTAAACAAACAATACAGAGATCTGTGTTTCCCTGTCTGCTGCTTCTCTCTCCCCCTGCTACCTGTTTCATATTATCCTGTTTATGGGGCCGTGTGGTTGTGCAGTTTGGGAAGAAGAATGGAAGCGGAGACAAGAGAAAGGAAGTGAGGTGGAAGAGTGGGTCTGACACCCTGACTCCCTTAGAGACCAGTTAGTGAATGAGCCATAGCTGGTATGTGCATATGGGTTCCATTCCCCGCCCACCACCACCGCATGTCCTTTCAACCATAAACAGCTCTGTATTGCTTTGTTAGGACTCCATGTAGACTTAGGCTATGCTGTAAGACCAAAGAAGGCTGAGCACCAGCAATCAGGATGTCGAAGAGTGTCGTGTGACTTTTCCTGGGCAGATATGAACAAATGGGCATTCACCTCAGACACGGCACTAGCAACAGACCAAAGAAACGATCCCACCCATGAAACATGAGGGCCGGCTTGTTGGGGTTTCTTTACTGCCCAGTTCCCACAGCCAGCAAGTCCCAAAGAAAATCACAGAGAGTCTACACTAGATATGAACTGATTGGCCCATTAGCTCAGGCTTCGTATTAGATCTTGTAGCTTACATTAACCCATTATTATCTGTGTTAGCCACATGGCTCGGTACCTTTCTCAGTGGGGCAGATCACATCTCCCTTCTTCCTTGGTCTGGGCAGGACTGGGGAGAAATGGGCTTCCTTCTTCCCAGAATACTCCTGTTCTCATTGCCCCACCTCTGCTTCCTGTCTGGTTTTCCCACTTATACTTCCTGCCTGGCATTTATTTAAAACGTAATTGACAGAATAGAAACAATTCTCCCACACCACACTCAAGTCTAGCTTGGTGACTGGGTCGTTTGGAGGAACACGAAGGCAACTGTATCGTTGCAAAGTTCACCCCAGCGTGGGTGACTGCTTAGGAAAGACGCATCCTGGAGCTTCCTGCACAGCTTGTAGGTAGCTCCACTAAAGAGTAACCCATCCCAGCAATTATTTATTGCCTTAATTGTCTAGGCTAAGGACCTCATGACTCTTACTTCTTTAACTAACTGAGTCTTACGAGCCCCCTCCTCCCTCCAGCAGCGAATGTTTCTGTTCTAAGTGATTACACAACAGATGGGGATGGAGAGGAGACAGCTCCTTGGGAAGAATAGATACTAGAATGTGATTAAGGCAAAAGGGAAGGGCAGGGAAGCTCTTAGGGACAAGATGTGTTCCCCTCCCACAAGAGATATGAAGTCTCAACACCTCAGGAGCTCAGGACAGCATCGTATTTGGAATTAGGATCTTTGCAGAGGGAAATTAACATGAGGTGTGAGGTGGGCTCTAATCTAGCGTGACTGGTATCCTTCCTGAAAGGGGACCTTGAACTCCAAGAAGCCAGCTGTAGGGTGGCAAAGTCAGGGGTCAGAGTGATGAGGAATAACCAACCACCGGCAGCAGCTGGGCAAAGACAAGGAGCCTCCCCAGAGAGTTAGAGGGAGCGCAGCCTGGCAACAGCCTGATGGTCACCTCTGCCTGCCAGAATGATGGGATGTTGAGGACTTATCACAGGCCCCAGTCACTGTGCTTTTTCTGGAGGTCCTGCAGCCTCACACTACAGGTGAGAGGAGTTTGGGAGGTGAGCTTGGCATCCACAGATGGTTTAGATAGGAGAGACGCTGGATCTGGGCAAGGACTACTCATTGGGTAAGTGTTGCAGTAATTAGTGACCTCGTGAGGGCCTGGTCAAAATAACACCAAGAAATGGCTTTGGAGGTGTGGCAGCCCCAGAAAGTTGGTGGCATTAGGCCATTCTGGGAGCATTAAAGTGGCTGCCAACGATCTGGGTGGAGTGGCTAATGGACTGTAGTGTCATTACTGAGATCACAAACACAGGCAAAGAGTGGCCCATAAGAAACGAGAGCTGGGCCTGTCATCCACAGTCCCAGAGAACCTAGACAACAAGGAAGACCCTCAGAGAGACATACATGGATCTAATCTACATGGGAAGTAGAAAAAGACAAGATCTCCTGAGAAAATTGGGAGCATGGGGACCATGGGAGAGAATAGAAGGAGAGGGGAGAGAAAGGGAGGAGCAGAGAAAAATATATAGCTCAATAAAAATAATGATAAAAAAGAAATGGGAGCTAGGAAAGCCACCTAGGGCTACTTGGGACTTGGAACCTTTGGTGAGCTATGTGGCAGCTAGCTAGGCAAGAGTTCCCACATGGCCGCCTTCCTCTCAACCATCAGCACACACACCAGCCATTTGTCATCACTCAGGGATAGATGACCAAGAACAGATCAAGATAGTCTCTAAAGATTAAAAAGCATTCAAAATTTAGAATGTGGAGAGAGTATATAATGTAGTTCTTGATCTTTCTACCATGTGATATTAAGATAAAATTATTATTTGGTGAAAATATTTTAGTCGAGAACATCAACACCATCATCACAAGCGTTGGCACCGTGTCCACCATCACGGTTGCTATGCCATGATCAGGATCGATATCATTACCCCAGCATCCTCACCATCACAGCTAGCATGGCCACCATCATCGTTTCCACCATCAGTACCATTATCCTCACATTGTCACCGCCACCATCACCTTCACAAACCCACAGTCACTGTCTCTCCTACAGCCATCAGACCGTGGTTGTCGTCATTATTGATATCACTGTTATCGTTATCACTACTACTAGCACCTATCAGCACCATCACCTTTATCGCTATCAACACCGCCACAGCTACCCTGACTGCCATTATCACTATCACCATTAGCATCATCACCTCCATCATAATTGCTATCGTGACTCTAACAATCACCGTCATGGCCACGATCACCCCTATCATCACCACCCTCTTCATCATCACCACCATCACTATAATCATCTCCATCACCATCATCACAATCGTTGCCATCACCATCACCATTAGTATCTTTATCACTACAGTTATCACCACCATAACAATCACCATCTAAAATACCACGGTCGCCACCACCGCCATTGTCCCTATTGCCACCTCCTTCACTGTCATTTTCACTACCATAACTATCAATGTGTCAGTTATCATTATCATCGTCATTGTCACCTTCATCACCACCATCGTCATGATCCGCTACCACCACCATCTCCTCCGTCACTACCATCGCCACCATCATAACCATCGCCAATCAGTTCTACTATTGCAGTAACCATCACCTCTATCATCCTTACTGCCCCCTAGAGGAGGCTGAAAATAATTTCCCTGATAGAAAAGAAATATTACAAAGGTAAGACCCAGAGCATGTTGGAGGTGAAGAACATGGATTCTGCCTTCCAGGGCAGAAAGACAGAAGAGGCTGAGTCAGTGAGTGGCCAAAAGAAACAGAATCATTACTGAAGACGTGGCCACTTCAATGTTTATTACTTTTTCTCTTGGACAAATTTGGAGTTTCTTTCATAGGCTGGCAGGACAGTTTCCTGAAGGCAATAGCAATCACTCATACATTTATTTAACAGGGTTTTTTTTTTATTTATTTAAGTGCCTCTCTGTGTAAGATTCAAGGGACACAGACCAAAAAGCAAAAACAAAAACAAAACAACAGCAACAACAAAACTCCCACAAATCCTCACAAAAATCTTAGGTTGCAAGCAAATGTCATTTTGCTATTATCAGTAAAAACAAAAATAACTTCCAAGCTCTCTCTCTCTCTCTCTCTCTCTCTCTCTCTCTCTCTCTCTCTCTGTATGTATAGTGTATATATGTACATGTGTGTGCACATGTGCATGAGGGTATTAATGTAGATGGTTGTACATGTGTGTAGAAGCTGGAGTTTGGTGCTGGTGTCTTCCACCCCCAGACTCCACCTTGTCTTTTGATGCAGGATTTATTCCTGCATCTGCACTGAACGCTCATCAACTGGCTTCCCAGGAGCTCCAGGAATTCTCATGTCTCTGCCCCCATCCAAATGCCAGAGTTACAGATGTGGCCACCACACCCAGCTTCTGCTGGGATCTGAACTCTGATCTTACACCCATGCAGCAGGCTCTTTACCCACTAAACCATCTTTCCAGCTCCTAACTTCTGAACGTTAAGCCTGGCATTTGCACCGTTATTCCCAAATGACAGCCTGTGTGGATGAATCAAGTCTGTTTTTAGAGATGATGTAAGGTTAGGAGAGTTAAACATTCAATCTAGATCCCCAGGGCTGTGCTTGCATTAGAGCAGACTGGTACTGATCGTCACTTTGCAGAGCTGTCTGAGATAAAAGCACATGGCTGAATCTTCAGGCATGGGTACCAGGTGGATGGGGAACATCTAACTCAATGTACTGACTCCGGGTCAAGGCTTTCAGACTCGCTTCCTCCCTGATTAAATGCCATGACAGAGCTATTTCTCACCAGCATTGTCTTGTCTCTGCTGAGAACACCACAGCCTTCCTAGAATCAAGCTGAATTCAGGTGGGCCCAGGCTTTTCCTATCAGAAGCCACAGTGGCCTCACATGGCCTTGCAGGGACCCATCCCCACATCTCCAGGCAGCCTTTCAGCCTGGTCTGAATCTGAAAGGCACCTGGGAAGCTCTCTGGGTAGTCAAGAAAGTCCTGAGCGCTTCATTAAACAGTCCTGGCCATCCTCCTGCCTGATGTTGATTGTGTGGGAGGGGACAAAGCTGGTGGAGAAGGCCAGTAAGGCAGGAGTTAATTCTCTGCAGGCAACAAAGGAAAAGAGGCCCGCAATAAAACTACAAGCCAGCTATTTAAAATGTGAGCACAAAGAAAGACAGTGTGCTATAATTAATAGTCCACAAGACACCAGCCAAGATGGAGCCCAGAAACACCTGCAAAGTTGTCCACTAGGGACACCAGCAGCCAGGGCTAGTGAACAGCAGATGGACCACGGTCAACACTAACAAGGCAAGTCAAAGATGGACAGAAAGGAGCTCTGTTTGTAACTGCCACCCATCCCCACCTGTGTTTGTGTCTTTGAGTAGCAGCAGCAGGACATCAACAAGCTTGAGACTGACCATTTGGGGTTGGTTTATAGTGACCAGTGAGTGATTGGCTGTGAATAATCTCACCACTCTCAAAGCTCTGCGTGGGTAGAAGAAGCCGGCTGGCATCCCTGGGAACCAGCTTCCTCAGTCGAAGCAGCCGCTCCGCACTAGAGGAAGAAGCCTGAAGGATGTTAATCCCCGGGAACAGAAGCAGAAGTTTCAAGTGTTTGGAGAGGCTGGACAAATAACTCAGATGGGGAAAGTACAAGGGAAAGGTAAACAGAGTACAGGCAGGAAGGCACTCTTGATGGTCTAGTATTCATTTAGCCATACCAGGTCATTGGTAACCAGTGACCAGTGTGGCCTTCCCAGACGCCAGTATCAGCTCCTAGAGGTCAAGGACTGTGTTGGCATGCAGTTGGTGCTAAATAGATGCTTGGAAATGAACACAGGGAGTGGCAAAGGAGAATTTAACCACACTTTGAAAGGTGCTACAACAGGAAAAGAAGTAATACTGCCATGTTCTCTCAGAGACACCGAGATATTGAAGGCTAGGCAGGCCCGAGAGACGCCACTAAGTTCATATCATGCTTTCTGCTGGGACAGGCACCTCCCAGGACACAGACTGTGGTAGACTTGTTCTAGCACCCTGGCACCCCCCAGCAAATATGACACACACTCATATTTGTATTGCAAGCTCCTGGTGCCCAGACATCCACAGTTATACTCCCAATGGCAAGCTCGTTGCTCCTTCTCTCTGCAAAATTGTGGCCCTTTTCTTTAATTCCTTTTCTTCCCCCAGATTTCCGCTATGTTTTTTGTTTGTTTGTTTTGAGGGAGAAGTTGAGACAGTCTCACTTTGTAGCCCTGGCTGGCCTTGAACTCACAGAGATCTGCCTGCTTCTGCCTCCCAAGTGCTGGGATTAAAAGCATGTTCCACTATGCTTGGCTTCCACTTACGATGTGTGTGTGTGTGTGTGTGTGTGTGTGTGTGTGTGTGTGTGTGTGTGTGTGTGTAATAGCTGGCCTATCATAATTTCATCCTTACTGTCTTTTTCTTAATTTCATTTATTTATTTAGTTATTTAGTTATTTATTTAATTTTTTGAGTCAGAGTCTCACCATGTAGTCCTGGCTGGCCTGCAACTTGTTTTATAGACACGGTGGTATTGAACCCACAGAGGTCCCAGCTACACCTCCGTGCCCAGTCTCATGACCCCTTTTTATCTGCCCTTGCCTGTCTAAAGGAGCTGCCATCATTCAGCCTCTACTGTGTTCTGCTGTCCTGAACTCATGCAGAGACCAGCCTGGCATGGGGTGACTGGGTAAGTCAAGGAGAGACAAGTTGAAAATGTAGAACAGAAACTGTAGGATGTGTCCCTTGAAAGGTGGTGGGGGGAGGCGACCCGTCCAGGTGTGGATCATGTAGCCAAGCGGGGATCCTGCTCTCTGGAATCCTTCGTTAGGCACGTCCAGGTCCCCAGAGAAGGCTGGGTTGGCTTTGAAGGTGGAGGTTGCTCTGAGGTTGGTGTGGGGTGTCCTGCCTTGCCTGTTGGCAACACCGGGTGGCTGTGAGGCAGTGTCCGTGCCAACCGGGCACCTCTGCGCTTCCCGTGGCTCCTCTGGGATTTTCCACACCCTGGACCAGTGGAATAGCTTTGGAACCTTCCAAAGGTGCTGAATCACCAGGCTGGAAGAAGATGCCAGCTCAGTACTGCCCGGGCCGCCAACTGTCAGTGTGCCTCTTTGAACCCCAGCTGGGGTCTGTAGCCTTTCACAACCTCACAAGCCCCTGCCCTGAGGCTTTTCTCACCCTGTTGGAACTGTCCTTGGGTCACACTGTGACTTTGCTGTTCTAGTGGAACAGGGGAACTAGAGGAAGCCAGTTTTCCCGGGCAAAGACCACTGGCTGGCTGGGGCAGATGGAAGATTCTAGAAGCATCATCCACCCGAGGCCTGTCTGAAGCCTCCCACTTCCACATGTAATTTGCAGGCTCACCACTGCCTCTAACTGAGTGGACCTCTTTTCATTTTTCAAATCTACCCAGCTTTAGTTGAAAGTTCGTCAGCATCTCAGAGACTGGGGACAGAGGCCTGAGGAGATAGTAACTTTCCAGGGAGGGCTGTGCTGGCTGGCTGGGAACAGAGCTATTTTTCAGACCTGGTCTGTAATGTCATGGCATTTCCCTGGCACAGAGCCCATGGAACGGCGTCAGTCCATGACCAAGGACAAAAATTCCCTAGTGCCGAAACGGCTAACACTTCAGAAATGAGGAGGGCAAAGGTCAAACTGAGGAGGACTGGCCCCTTCTAAATTTGAGCCTCTCTGAGGTGACAGTAGACAAAGAACAAACACCCAGCAGCCCCAGAGTGAGCACAAGGGCTTTGTGTGGGAGAGCAATGGAGACAAGACCCACCCTGTTGCACATAGAGCCTTTCCCATGGTGTTTAGAAAGGAAGAGGCAAGAAATGCAAAATTACCAGACACAAACCCAACACAGAACATGGGCTGCAACAGCCTTGGAAAAGAGGGAGGGGATAATTCTGCCAAGGGGAAGCAGGGAGAACCCTTGAAGTGAGCACGGCCTCCTGGGAAGCTGAGCTGCTGAGCTCCTCGGAAGCACCTGAGCCAACAAACACAGGCATAGCAGCTGAGATCACATGACACCTTGGTTGAACTCACTCCACCTGCAGTATGGAGTCAGTGGGAGTTCTGAGCGGATTAACTTCCATCACAGAGACCCTCATATCATAACCACCGGTCTTTCTGTGACACCAACTGTCACCCCACACTCAGGACTTCCTCAACCCTGTACTATCCACCAACCACCAGATACCTATATCCTGGGAGCAGACGCTGGCTGGCTCTGAGACCATCTGGCCCTACCTAGAGACCCCAGGCCTAGACGTGGACTCAGCTATCAGGGACCCCACCCAGTCCCCAGTTTCCATATCAAGCCCTTTAGGGCTAACTTCCAAAAACCCAAGCCCACCCAGCCTTGCCAGTCTGTCCCGTCCCCCGGGATTCCGAACACCCCTCTCCCTCCCTTTCAGCCATCACTGGCATGTGAGTGAGTCACCGCTGCCAGGGCCTGGTTGGGGCTACCCACCTCCTGCTCTGGCATTCAACTCGAACCATGTGACTGTGGTAGCTCCCTCCCAGGTCCGGCATGCTGAAGGCACTGGCACAGTGTGCTGGGCGGGGGCAGCCGTGACCGGGAGGTGAGGAGGGTGTGGGGTGGTAATATGGCCACGTGTGTGGTGTGGAGACTTCAGCCTTTTGGAGTTGCTGGCCCCAAACAAGCGATTCCATCATCAGAGTCGTCCTGAAATGGTCATTAAAATTCTATGTGGCAATGATCATGACAAAAACACAAGCAGTCAACTCAGTGGCCGTGAAGTTCTTCAGTTCAGGCCCCTAATCCCAGCATTCTCTAATTCCAGCACTCTAGGCTTCAGAGGTTGAGGTCATCCTGGTCGTTATTAAGCTGGGGTGGGCTAGCTGAGACCCTGTCTCCACAACAGCTGGGCAGAACATGACTAGTTTCCTTCCGTCACCGTGTAGCATTGTTGGTGTGGGGACACCTCTCATGTGAGGGTACAACAGTGGCCTAGGTTATTCTGCAGGGACTTGGTCATGGTAGCTGAAATGACACGCTTTCACGGGAGTCTTCGGATACCTACAGGTGGGTTGCAAAAATGAGGTATAAAAATTGGCTTCCATCTTCCTGTTGCCTGTCCCTTTGCTGTCTGAGTGGACTTGGTTCTGCATGCACTCATGCTGGTTGTTTAAAGTGTTTTTGCAGGAGAGGGAACTTAGCCCGTTGTCTGCTTGGGCTGTCCTGTGCTTTTTCCATCACCCTTGTTCTTTCTCAGCAGCTAAGGCACCCATAGTCTCTCTGCCTCACCGTTGGTCCCAGAGCACACAGACAGGGACACTTATGTGACTCTGTGACACAAGCCACAGTGCCTGGGTTGAATTCACAGCTGCCTCAAAGCCTAAACACTGTGCGAGAAAACATCTTAAACCTTGTTCGCAGAAAACGAGAACTCCCAAAGTTAGCCCCAGCAAGCCAACACACTCCCCTTTCTGTCTGTGTCTGAGAGCAGCCTGGTCCCTCTCCATCAGTGCCAGCTCCTTCCATGTGAGCTGAAGCTGCAGTTAAAAGTCTCCATGTCTTGCTCATGAACTTGGGCCTGCTCTTACTTCTCCTTTCTGAGCCCAAGTTTCCAACGCTTCTGTCAGCCCAGAGATGCTGGCTTTAGTAACAGTGTCGCAGACTCCACACTGAGCACATAGTCCTTCATGGACTCTACACGGAGCCCCCGTACATCTGGCATTCCTCACTAAGCACCTGGTACACCTGGCATTCCACACTAAGAACCTGGTACACCTAGTCCTTCATGCTCTCCGTACTGAGCACTTAGTACCTCATGAACTCTACCCTGTGCACCTGAGAATTTCACTGACTCAACACTAAGCACTTATTATTTCCTGGACTCCACTGAGCACCTTGTACTTCTTTGGTTTTCTTTTTTTAAAAAAAATTGTTTGTTTTTTGAGACAGGGTCTCACTATGTAGCCCTGGCTGGCCTAGAATTCACTATGTAGATCAGGCTAGGAGTAGAATCTTGGGAGCTGGGATTAAACTCTTGCATCCCACATCCAGCTGCTTTTCTCTTTAAAAAAAAGCTCATCCTGGTCTGGAGAGATGGCTCGGTGGTTAAGAACTCTTCCCCGAGGAATAGACCTGGGTTCGGTTCCCAGCACCACAATGGGCATGAAACCACCTGTAGCTCCCGCTCCAGGATATCAGCACCCACCCCCTGCTTCTGGCTTTCAAGGCACCTGCACAATGCAGACACGCAGACATATACATAAATTAAAATAAAACGAATATTAAAAAATACCAAATTTCATCCTCAGTGGGAATAAACACAAGTGGCTGCCTGGTCTTTTAGACGCCTGTGAGGTTCTCAAGTAGCAGAGTGGCCTATGGGTGGGTGGTTGTGGGTCACACCACTAGCTTCATAGTGGCCTTTCCCCCATTTCTTGGGAGAAGAAATCAAGGTCTGAGGGATGCAGTCACTAGTAGAAGAACACGCAGCTGGGGCAGAGCATTGGCAGAGCTATGCCATTCCTGACTCCAGACAAAGCTTTCTGCCCCACCCCTCCCTTTCTCCTGTATTCTTCCTAAAACCAAAGTCTTTCTGCCATGCCTCAAATCCCTGCCGTCTTTGGTTTCTTTTCTGATGGAAGTCATTTGCATGTTAGTTTTCACGGAGTATAGCGTCTCTCCAAAAGCTTCCCCCACTTTTTCTCAGTTTCTCAAGGCAGTCAGTCCCCTGCAGAAGAACTGTCTGGTGTGTCAGCAAATGAACATCTGCAGGCACAGCTTCACAGACAGAGGTGACCTACTTCTCAGTGCCAGCTCAGTTTGCTCCTGCCTGCTACTGTTGCCTCTGCAGGAGAAAACGAGGAGGGACAAAATCTTCCTTCTCCACCCATGGAATGATGGCGTGTAGGGTTTTCCTTCTTTTGTTCTTTTCTTTCTTCCTTTTTTTTTTTTTTTTTGAGGTGAGTAGGTGGAATATTCTGATAAAGTGTGTGTGTGTGTGTGTGTACATGTACATATATATGCCATGTTGGACTCACATTCTCTTTGTAGCCCAGGATAGCCTTGAATTCACAACCTTCCTGCCTTTGCCCCCTGAGTGCTGGCTGGGATTACAAGGGTGTGCCGCCACACCCTACTCAAGAGTTGTCCTCCATGTATATGTACTATTGCTGGTTTCATGGTCCCTTAGGGGGCTCATGGAACATTCCTGTAGGATGAGTATTCTGATGCTTCCTCCCATGGTCAGAGGTCCACAGAGACAAGCTTTTCCTTTCACCCCTTCCCTGTAGCCCAGAAGACAGATGGGGGTCACCTAGCTAGAAGATAGTCGGTGCTACCTCATTATACACAGACCTCAGCTTGCCTTCTTGCTGTTGCTAGTCACAGCACACATCCCATTGATTGGCTTGAATGCAGTTGTCCCTCCCAGGCCTACTGAACAGACGTACATACAGTAGTTGCAGGAGTATGTGGACAGGACGAAGTGTGTCACTTGAGTAAGTAAAGCTAGCTCACCCCCTCGATCTTGTTATTACTATCACAATTAATTATTATTGCTATTACTGTGATTATTACTAATTATTTTTAATTTGCGTCCTTCAGATGGGCCATGGCCTTTGACAGGATTGCTAACTATTTGCTGGAGGGGACAAGGAAGGCACTTCAGTCATATATCCCATTTAATAAATGGACACAGTGAGACACTAGAGAGGTGTGGTACCTGGGTGAGGTGGCTCAGCACAATCAACATAGGAGTCAACCTGCTCCAACTGCGAGGCTGCTGGCCACCTCCATGTCACAGGACGATCCTGAAGGGCCCCTGAGTGACTGGGAGGAGAGGCCCTAACCCCATTGCTTGTACTTCCAAAGGGCATGGGCACCTTGAGACTCTCTTTACTGGGACATGGGCCTGACTCTGCTCTCCTTCCTGCTGGCTCCTCTCAGCCTTGCTCTCATTCCAGTTTGCAGATGCATGGAATGCTTCTTGAAGCCTCGGGAGTCTTGTACTTTCTGTGGCTCTAACAAGGACATTTCTTCAGCAGTTGCCTTGTTGAGGCAGTCAGGGTACAGCAGGCATCAGACTTCATACTCACAGGCAGGTGAAGCCTCCTCCGAGAAGCCCTCTTTGCTGGCCTAAGTTACCAAGTTACCACTTCCCTGGGATATCAGAGGGGTCTGACTGGACCTCTGGCATAGCAACAGTGACTGTGCTTTCCTTAGTCTGTGACATTCCAGAGGAGGTGGCCTTGGGTTCTTTCTCTCTGCCCTACACATACCCGATGGACCAGCACATTTGATCTTCAGTACATATATCAGCTCTCATCTTGCCACAGTGGAAGGAAAGGGGAAGAGATGTCAGCAGAGGGAGACAGTGGAAGGGCCTCCAAAGAGGATCATGGACCCCTGCTGAAGAGAGGGTACATGCCTGCAACCTCTGCCAGGCTGCACAGCCACCAGGATGTGTGTGTATGTGTGTAAGTGTGTGAATGCCAAACTCCAACTGGTGGTCTTTTCTCTAAGTATAGTGAAACATTAAATAGCAATTTTTTGAATTTCTGTTTGAACCTTTCTTCCACATTATTATTTCCCAGAGTTCTGTTCTTATACTCTTATCCTAGAATCTCACCTTGGCTGGAGCGCCAGTTCGCACAGGCTTGGATTGTATTATTCTAAGTGAAAATGGTTGACATCAAGTCTCCCAACATGGGCAACTTGTTACCCATTATAAAGATGGGCAAACTAGAGCAATGGATAGTTTCCTCAGCCACATGACACATCTGGTCTTCAGTGCCTGAGTCCTAGAATTCAGGCTCAGGACTTCCCAGAGTTTGGGGCTGGGGCCGACTAAGCTGCAGGCTCTCAGCCTGTCCCTGGGACGTGGGGCTGGGGTGAAGCAAACATCTGTGTAAACACCCACTGCTGTCCCCAGAAAGGAATCTAGGATGGATGATTTGGCTCAAAGACATCACAGGGATGGAACCACAGAACCTGGGTTGGTTACTGAGCAACACGTCCTCACCTTTGTCTGTGAGGCTCAGAGTAGCAAGCCCTTGGACGCGGCACACCGGGCCCCTTTAATGGCTTTGCAGAACACCTGAATTCACTTACTTGGTGGATGGAAGAGAGGAGGCTAGCCTGAACTTCTCTGAAGACTGAGGAACTCCCAGCCTTGTTACGCCCATAGGGCCACCCAGCCGGGCTGACCAGGCCAGGGAGGAACGTGGGCATGCTCGGCAAGTTGGGCAAAAGCTTCAAGTTCTCAGGAAGTCTTTAGAAACTAGAGGCCACTGGCCAAGAAGAGGAAGGAAAAATGCTAAGAACTGGGGACACTGTGGGCTGTGGGGAAATTGAGAAAGGAACTGAGGGAGAGGAGAGCGGCGAGGTGGGGGCGGCTCATGGTAAGTATGTGTATGTGTGTGTGAATACATGCATGTCTGTCTGGCTGTTGTCCTGTCATTATGGTCATCTATCACTCCGTCTGTCAGTAGGTTGCTCTGATTGCCTTAAGAGAGGGAACCAAGGGCTTAGGCAATCATGGAGTCATGGATCATGTGCCCTGCCCATGCCTAGCTCTAGGCCTGCGGGCTGGGCAGGAGTCACCTAGGTCAGAGCTGGTCCCCAAATGCTGTGGCCTCAGCTGCTCTTCATGCTCTTTCAGAGTTTGTGAACCAAAAAGGACTTCAGAAGCAGCTCTGAGTCTGCTGAGGACCCAGTCAGGAAACCTGTGTTCTCATAAGAAAACAGGTCTACTGCCCAGAACCCACACTCGAGGTGAAACCAGAATTTGTGTTCTGCACACACACATCAGCACAAAACACAGGAGACTGCCTTGTTCCATGGAGGTGGGAAGGACAAAGGGAGAGCAAGATGTAAAATGTGCAGAGTGGCCCCTCACAAGCCTTCAAGAGTGGCCCCTCACAAGCTTACTGCTCTTCCCAGCCACCTGCAAGGACTCTGGGGGTTCTTGCTGATGCACAAGACCTGACTGTGGCTGAGAACACAAGCATTCTGTCTCGAGCCCCCTTTCAGTTGCTTCCTCGCTGTTATGCGTGTTGACTGCGATGCACTGGAAACATTACAGAAGCATGGTTCACCTGCCTTCTCCACGGTCACATCCTGGGTGGTTCGTTGCCACTCTAACATCAGAAAAAGATCTCTTTTTAACTAGATCTCTTTGAAATGCACCTAGACGTGACTGTTCTTTTGGTACAATTAGGGATCAGACTCAGGGTCTCACAACATGTTGGCAAGTACTCTACCACCACTGAACTATAAGCTTGCTCCTCACCCATAGCTTCTAAGCAACTGCTCTACCTCTGAGCCACAACCCTGACCTGATGAAATTTTGTTCTTGTATACCAATTGCTTCCTACTTAAGTTATATTTTGCCCCCTTTTTAAGTTACTAACATCTTATTTAGAAAGATTTTCAACATTTTCACTACAACTTCAGGATATTGAACGTTGCTCTTTGAAACAGATTTATTTTTAATTTGTGTGTGTGTGTCCACATGTCATGTGCACACATACGAGTGGCCAGAAGACTCACTGAACCCCACTCCCCACCCCCAGAACTGGAGTGATGGGTGGTTGTGAGCTAACCAACATTGGTGTTGGAAACTGCATTTGAGTTCTCTGCAGGAGCGGTCCATGCTCTTAATTCTTGAGCCGTCTCTCTAGCTCTGAAGATTTCTGTTAAAATTTCAATTTTCTTTGCAAAATCATTTATTCATTTTAATTACTTGATTAAAGTCATTAACTGACTCAGCTCCCCAGTTGGAGCCTAAATCCATGAATCAACTGACATTGTCACTAAGTTGACTCTGACCAGATGGTTCCCAACTGGTTTTAATTGTTCTTCTGTGGTTTGCCTCTATGGTGCCAACCAACTACCCCAGGGTCACAGTGGTCACTGGCTTCAGAACTGCTCATCTTGAGTGTCAATTGAGGGTGTGTGCTGTGTCCCACAAAGACTGGGGGTCACCCAAGAAAGTGGAAATTGTGGTGACTACTGTGTGTTTTTTATGAAACCCGTACCCACCTTGGCACTGAGCCTGTGCCCTAAGGTGCAGTGTAAAAGTCACAGGGGAAGCAAAAGCTTGGCTTGAAATTTCCCAAACCCTAGTGATGTTGCCACCCAACCTGAGAGTCTCATTTGCCCCATCCCTGCTGGGTCAGTCCTTCTGAGTTGTGCATGTGATGGGACTTCGCTGTGGTTTAATTTTCATCTCTCTGATAAAAGGCTTAGCTGCCTGTTGGTCATTTGTCTAGCTTCTGCTGTGCAGTAGTTACTCAAATGTTTGCCTGCTTCCAGTGTTCTTTTTCTTATTGTTTACATCAGGAACAAGTTCTTTATCATAGGCTGCATTGTAAGTGCCTTCTCTCTGCTCTGGCTCACCTCTGATCTCTCTCAGGGTGTTTTTGAACAGAGTTGTTCATGTATGTGTTTATGAAGTGTGTGTACAAATGTGTGTGTGTATGTGTGTGTCTGTGTGTGTCTGCATGTGTTTTGTGTCAGGTATCTCATCAAACCTGGAGCTCACTGCTTGTTTAGACTGACTGGCCAGAACTCGGGGATCCACACTGACTGGCAAGAGTGACTGGTGGTCCACACTGATTGGCTAGACTAACTGGTCAGAACTCTGGGGATCCACACTGATTGGCTAGACTGACTGGTCAGAACTCTGGAGATCTACACTGATTGGCTAGACTGATTGGCCAGAACCCCGAGGATCCACACTGATTGGCTAGACTGACTGGTCAGAACTCTGAGGACCCACCTGTCCTGTATCTCATTATCAGGATTATAGGCACATGCCCCACACGTGATGCTGGGAATCTGAACATGTTCACACTTACACACCAAGCTCTTCTCACGGAGTCATTTCCCCATCCCTGAACAACATTCTTCATGTAAGACGGCTTCATTTAGGAACTCAGTTAGTGCTATCTGGAAATCTTTGCTTAGCTCAAGACCATAAGTACAGTCCCCCATGTTCTCTGCTAGAAACTTGAGTGTCTTGACACTGTGGGGGCTGGGTGACACTGCTGGTTGCCATCAGTCTCATGAGAATCCATATGATAGGCCTGGGAATTCTTTCTTGGGTTTCTGTATATATGTGGACCAAGGCCATGATCACTCTAGTCCACATGGATGTTGAGTTCCCAGAGACCCATCCTTCCTCACACCAAGCTACATGGTGACTTAGCTGAGCAGCAGGTGACTCCTGTGTTTGGTCTCCTGTTCTCCAGCCCCTTTTTGTGGTCATGTCTGTGGTTTTCTGTCTTGTCTTGAACAGCTCTGTAGATATCTGCAGCTGTAATAGTGGGGGGGGGGTGTAGTGGGTATGTATGTGTGTGTGTAGGTTCACATACATGTAAGTAGGTCAGAGAACAGCCTCAGCTGTGCTGTCTACTTTATGTTTCAAGGACAGGGTCTCAAGTAGCCCGGGTTGGCTTCCAACTCCCTGTGAAGCCAAGGATGTCATAGGACTGATCCTCCTACCTCTACTTCTAAGTGCTAAGATTATAAGGCCCACCAGCACGTTTAGCTTTTCCAGTCTCAAGGACAGAACTCAAGGCTTAACATATGCCAGGCAAGAAATCCACCAACCAAACCACATTCCTTGAACTGCCTTGTTTTTATGAGGCAGGGTCTCTCACTGGCATTGAACCTCTTGAATGGCAAGGCTGACCAGCCCAGAAAGCTCCAGTGACTGGCCCATCTCTACCTCCTCAACTTTAGATTGAAAGCACACACTGCTACCCCAAACGTAAAAAGCAAACAAACAAATTCTAGGGCTTAAACTCGGACCCCAAGCTTACACAGCAAACCTTTCACCAATTCTACCATCTCCTCAGCCTCGGGGTTTTTAATGATGCCCCTCCTAGGTGGCTCTGGGGGTGCCAGGAAGAACTTCCTTACAGAGAGGAAAGATTCTCTACCCTGCATAAATATGTATCATGGCCGTCGGAAGAATTCCAGGCTTCATCCCATAGCTGCTCAGTCCAGATCTCCAGTGGTATGTCTAGAGAAGAATCCCATCTAAAGCTTCAAGGGTAGCACGTGACCAGAAAAGACTGACATCTCTGGCTGTGTTACAGATATGCCAGGCTACAACCAGAGCGGGTAATTCCGCCCTGGCAGGGGCTGCAGAGCTGGAAGTAGAGATTGCTCTTGGAGGGAGAGCGTACTCCCTGTGTGCAACTAAGAAACTAGACGGTCAAAGATGTAGTTTCATGTTTGTAATCATTAGAGCTTGCCCTTACTTTGCTGAGGGGTACAAGATTTCTGATGAGTTCTGCTGGCCCCAAGTTTTTGCCCAGATAACTTCCACTCGCTCCCATTCACCCCATCTTTGAAGCAGTGCTCAGCACTCCAGTGGGATCAGGTGCCTGCTCTACCCCTTAGCCTCTCAGAGTTTCTTCTACTCAGTCCTTACAACGCCGGCCCTGTGCTTCTGCGTTCTCCTATGTTCTCATCAGATCAGAGCTTTATAGTTCAGGGCTAGAATGTCAAATGTTCTGCGATCCTTTGGGGGTCTGCCTAGGAAAACCAAAAAGGACAGGAGAGACTGAGAATTCTTTGTAATCCCCTCACCCCTGCACAAGACAGTCCTGTGAGACCAGTGAGTCTGAGCCATCAGCAGTGCCCCAGCTGGACAATCATTTGCATCTTTCTAAGGTCTGATGGACACTGGCACTGGGTCCAAACCCTTGAGCCACGCTATATATGTGATTGGTGGCATCCTGGAGTCCAGACCACGGTTTTCTAATGGTGGAGGATCCTCCTAATGGAAGAGGTTGGTTTTCATCTACTGAGGCCCCTGAGAACTGTTTGACTTTAGCCACCCTCAGTACAGCCCTAACCTCAGTGGACCTTCTCGCCTGAGACTCTCCCTGCATGTGTCCTGTGGGAGTTTGGCCTGGAGCATAGAGAGTTTCTGGAGAAGGTGGGCAGGTGTGGCCATGGGACTCACACAGACCTCACCCTGTCATTAGTGGGCAGGGTTTTTCCCTCCCAACACCATAGTATAGATGCAAATTCTGGGTCAGCAGCCACCTCAATAGCTCACGGTGTCCACCTCTGCAGCCCCCTGCTAAGACAGGACCACCAGCCCTGGCCACAGCTTGTTCTCTATCCAATACATCTGCAGCATGAACAGAGAGACCTTAGTCTTTCCAGACTGAATGCCGCATGCTGCATCTGATTCCAACATATATTCCCGGGCAGTCCTAGCTTTCTGGGGGAGGCATGGCTTGGGCATCTTTCTGGTAATGACGGAGCAGAGTCCCACATTCCCTGGTACCCACAGCCTCAATGATGAGAGTCACAACCCCACCAGTTCTCAGCTGAATGCTTCCCTGGATTGCCACCTGCTCAGCAGAACCTTGGAGACAAGAGTCACATCTTTCAGGGTCACAGTAGTTGAATCATAGTTTTGTGGGAAAGGAAAATCTGGATGATTCTGATCTGTGTGGCAGGTAGCTCATTAGCAGAACTAGAAATTAACCCATTGCCCTTCCAAACCAGGACCGTTTGTTTGGAAAGTGATGACATCGTCAACATGAATTGGTGGAAGCGAGAAAAACAAGAATTTCATTTTACTTTAAGTGTTTAGAATTTAATTCCCAAGGAATATATGATCTGGGAAATGCAGAAAAGCAAACGAGGGAAGAAAACCCAGGCATAATCTCAACAAATATGTGGCAGAAACATCTGGAGCCATGTTCTCGAGTGACTCCAGACTTGGGCACATGTGTTTGTCTTAGGTGTCTCATGGCTGGGGCAGGATGCCTAACAAAAGCAGCATTAGGTTGGAAGTGCTTCTTTTGCCTTACAGTTTTAGGGTACAGTCCATGATGGTGAAGTCATGGCAGCAGGAGGTGGCTGTGCACACAGAAGCAGAAAGAAGAACAACAGTGCTTTAGCTTGATTTTCTTTTCTTTTTTTTTTTTTTGGTTTTTCGAGACAGGGTTTTTCTGTGGCTTTGGAGCCTGTCCTGGAACTAGCTCTGTAGACCAGGCTGGTCTCGAACTCACAGAGATCCGCCTGCCTCTGCCTCCAGAGTGTTGATTTTCATTTTTACCCAATCTAGGACCCTAGTTCACTAAAGGCTACTGCCCACGTTCAGGGTGCATCTTCTCACCTGAGTTAATCTAATATAAACACCCTACACAGATTTATCTCCATGGTGATTCTAAGTTCCATCAAGTTGACAGTCAAGATCAGCCACTGAGGTGTTTGATTCCTGTTACCCCAATAGGGATAGTGGATGTGGTTATCTGTTCATCTGCCCTCTGACCATGTCTCCAAAGGATCAGAGTTGACTACTAACATGAAACGTAGCAAAAATAAAAAAGTAAAGGCCAAGGAATGACCCCCTAACCATACAGCTCTCAACCTTTACAGTGATTTGGGGATTGATTTCTTCAATGTCAATAGCAAAAGCGGATCTACCTGTTGACTCTCCCAATCTCCAGACAGTGATTGAGAAACTGAAAGGTTGCAAAAGATATGAGTGGTCGGCGCTAAGGTAGCTCCCGCCCTGTGGGCGTGGTCTGCAATATCACACTGTGGCTAGGCTCAGGAGATGAGGAGGATCCTTCAGAGGAAGTGGTGTGACCACTGCTCCTGGAAGCCCATCGACTGACCCTCGGCCAGCTCCTTCAACTGGTGACACTCTGCCTCTTCAGGGGGCCCTGGAGGTATAAAGAATAAAGCAAATCAGGCAGGTCCCTTTGGCCCTGTGGATGACGCTTGGATGCACTGTGAGTATGCAACTCCTGGAAAGATTGGAAAGATAGTCTACTCCTCATGAGGCTCCAGGGGTGAGAGGCTGAGGGGAATTGTCCTCTCCAGCCCATGTGTATTAGAAGAAAGTTCTAGAGGATTTCTAGTGTGTGTAAGAGCAGCCCTGGAGGAGTGCTGGACAGGTGCAGTGGAAACCTGGTTCATTTCCATGATTATCTACTTCTGTGAATTTTCTAGAAGAGAATGGGGTGGGAGTGTGGGGTGAGATCTTCAGAGGTAAAGCAGTCCTTCTACCCAGAGTCCTCCTTACACTGATTGGCTCCAGTTAGTCTTGGTGGCTCTGTTTGACCTGAGCTAAGGAGCTAAGGCAGCTGAGTGAGGCAGAAACAGTTTCCACCAATCTCCAAGTTCCTGGAGAAAATGAAACACTCCTCCTTGCTTGCTTAGCGCTCTCTCTCTCTCTCTCTCTCTCTCTCTCTCTCTCTCTCTCTCTCTCTCACACACACACACACACACACACACACACACACACGGTCTTAATATGTAGCCCAGGCTAGCCTAGAACCGTCCACCCCCTGCCTTGGCCTCCTGAGTGTTGGAATTACAACTGGATATTGTTACATTTATAACTCAAAACAACTATGTTTTAAAAGAGTGAAAACAAAATTCTGCAGGACAAATTAATAAGTGGTATCATTCCAGGCTCTGTTATCCAGAAAGGACTAAGCACATTGCAGTGGGCATGAGAGTTCTCTTGTGGGGTTTCTCTCTGGCAGATGGAAAAAAAGTCTTTCCATTTAAACTCTAAACTTGCTTTGAAAAATAATCATTTCATTATTAATGCCTACAGGCAATTTTATCTTAAGACAGTATCAGTGGGCCCTAGAGTATGTCCAGGATGCCTTATTGGGCCTCTCTGGGGGAATTCGGTACATCTTTGGGAAGGATCCTTCAAGTCTCTCAGCTCTGGGGAGGGCACCGGACAGATCCAAGTGCTGCCGACTGAGAAATTCCAGGAAGGATTCAAGGACAGCTGGGGCCTCAAAGGGTTCTCTGGGCATGGAAAGGAGGTGCTTGGTGTAGGCAGCCAACATGCGATGTCTCCACGGAGCAGGAAACTCTGTGGTTGGTTAAAGCTCAAGATATCATAGGTGAGAACTTGCCAGAAGTAGTCACATGAGTTAATCTCTGATTGGAGAAGCACTAGCAAGCTAGTTAGCTTCCTCAAGGAATGGGATGGCACAGTGTCAGGGAAGAGGTGGGTGGGTGTGGGGCTCTCTTCCAAAGTGAGTTGTTCTAAAACCCTGCCCTGAGTAGGTAGTCTGTAGCCCGTGTGTTCTGGTCCTGACCTGCTTCTCCAGCCATCCGCTCTTAACTAGGAGAGCCATTTGCAAACCCATCAGTACCACAGTTGGCTCGACGCCCACAGATCTGACCAACCGTGAAGAACAAATGTTCTCAGACAGTATTTACTCCAGCAGTGAATACGCAACCTTCCTCTTCTCTTGTTGCATTGCTGGGACCAGCCAGTGTGACAATGATGCGCAGAGAGCAGGCTCTGTGTAGGAACTGTCGGCAATGTGAGATGACGTGAAGCCTGCAGGAGGATGTGGGGAGGTCGCAGGCAGCACCATATCGTTTTAGACACAGAAACTGAGCCCACCAGGATACCAAAAGGGGGGGTTATACATTCATTTATTATACATACATGTATAAACACACACACTTGATAAGGTCTCCCAACGTAGCCCAGGCTGGCCTCACACTTAATAATTCCTTGCCTCTCAGCTTTCCAAGTGTTAGGATTAAAGGTCTATATCATCAGGGAAAAATTAATATGTCTGCCATTGCATTTCCTTTTGACTTTGCCAGTGTGGGAGGAGGTAGGATCGGTGCCCACGGCCGAGCCTGAGTACCATCCACCAGGTACGGGATACATGCAGGTTTGAAGCCAGTGGTATAACTTGCCCCAGTGGTTTTTCCTCCATGGCTGGGGACCAGTGGGAAGTAAATTTATTCACAGGAAGAAAAACCTTTTTTCCCAAAAATGGGAGATGTGAATGATTAGCAAATCAAAATATTATAGTTGGCTTTTCCTGTCTCTTATGTGCACACAGGCTTCAACGTCTGTCTTCTTTTTCTTGCTTTTATTTCTGTATTTGTGATTTATTTTGAGTAACAAACACCCATTCATATAAACACAGACACAGAGAGAACCTCATACACATTCCAGCCTACAACCTAACAAATTGTTACTCAACTCAAGAGTTCCCATCAATTTATTGGGAAATAACCAGTTGCCCTACTATTTTAATTGCCAGAATAAAAAGTAGCCTACTTAGGCATCTCACCCATCTGACAAATTTGGGTCAGTTTAGAGCCTGTGGAGAGAGATGGACTAGAGTGGGCTCTTTTGGAGAAAAAGGTCAAAGGCAAGGCTTGGCAGGGAAGGGCAGGAGGCCTAAGGGGATCAGAGTGGCAGTGTCACAGGCTTGTAGAGGTGGGAGGTGTGGTCAGTGTGTGGCTGTGTCCTGAGGGGTGGGGCAGCTGTTGGGCAACAGCATGAAGTGGGGAAGAGACCAAATTATGGCCCCTACACTAGCACTGTTTGGCACAAGACAACGCTGATGTCTCAAGGGCTAACAGGATTCATGGGTAGGGGAGGGAGGCCCCTCATCCAGGTGTGTGATTCCCTTGCCTGTCATCACTGCTGGAACCTGGCACCATTGAGAGCCTTTCAGGGCTTGGCAGCGGAGCTCCACAGAGAGCCTGGCTGAGAGCGGGAACTACAGGAGTTGCTTCTGGGGCAGAGCAAGTAGCCAGCTGCTGCCTTCTTGGGCTGGCTCAGGCCTCTGGCCTGCCTGCCCTGACTCGCACCCAGCTCCTGCCAGCTCACCCGTGGCCCTGGCTCCCAAGTTGGTTGGCAGAATCTCTCTTGAGAACTTTCTGTCGGCTGTGTGAGTGACATGTCTTGACTTTTCCACTTCTCAGCACTGGGAAATGACACAGGGTGGCTGTCTGCTTTGAGGAACACAAGCCTCAAGTTTAATCCTGGGCACTCGTGTCAACAGCCCAGCCCATGTAATGACTTTTGAGCTCAGACCTAGTTCCTTTTTCTGTTTCATTTTCTTTCTTTCTTTCTTTCTTTCTTTCTTTCTTTCTTTCTTTCTTTCTTTCTTTCTTTCTTTTTTCTTTGTAGGCCTGGCTGTCCTAGAACTCGTTCTGTAGACCAGACTAGCCCTGAACTCAGAGATAGTCTATCTAGTCTCCCGAGTGCTAGGACTAAAGGTGTGTATGCACCTCCACCCAGATGAGTCCTGTTTTCTTTCATTTCAATTCGAATTTCTGAAGCCTCTTTAAGGACTCTATAATTTCTCTCCCATAATCTACTTCTATCCAGCCCCTCACTAATAGCAAATTAATTTTAATCATTACCAAATGGGATTCTTGGGAGATTAAAGTATTTGAAGAAACTTGGTCTCATAGAAAACAGGACAGCACCAAAATATAGTAACAAACAGCAGCTCTGAGATTCACCCTCAGTGGACCACTGTGTTCCCAGGTCAGTAGAGATATCCTCTCTGTACTTGCCCTGATTGATTCAGGACTATCTACTGTCTCCTAAGCCAATCACAGTAGGGGAGTTGAGATTGTTTCCATCGGATTATCCCTTAGGGCTCAGACAAAAACCTGGTCCCTGGGATGCATAGAGTCTTCCAGAGAGGGGTAGGCAACTAAGACAAGAATGAGTAGTTGGATAACGAACCAGTTATGTTTCTTGTTGTTATGATGCATGTTTCTGGTTGCTATGATGCTTTTTGTTGCTATGACAAAATACTGATTTTTGGTTCACAGCTTCAGTCCATCATGGAGGAGAAAGCACAGGGAAGTTCATGGTCACGGGAGCCCAAGGAGAAGGTTCCTCAGGTTCCTTCGATCTTGAGGGATAAGAAAACAGAGAGCAGCTGGGTGTGGTGGCACACACCTTTAATCTTAGCACTTGGGAGGCAGAGGGCAGGTGGATCTCTGAGTTCAAGGCCAGCTTGGTCTACAGAGTGAGTTTTAGGACAGTCAGAACTACACAGAGAAACCCTGTCTCAAGAAAGGAGAGAGAGAGAGAGAGAGAGAGAGAGAGAGAGAGAGAGAGAGAGAGAGTGGGTGGGTGGGTGGGTGGGTGGGTGGGTGGGTGGGAGGGAGGAAGAAAGGAAAAGCAGAGAATAATAGGGCGGAGATGGGTTTGAAGGCCCACCCACTCACCCACTAGTGGTAACATCAAGTTCAAGGTTACAAAAGCTCCCCAAACACAGAGGCTCCCCAAACAGGGCCACCAATTGAGGATGATACTCAAATTATGAGCCCAAGTAGAACATTCCAGATTCAAAACATCAGACATTGCTTTCTAGAATTTTTCAATACTGTGCCACAAACTCTCCCAAACCTCTCTGCCATGATGAAGGCTACATCCTCGGTGCCTTCTCTAAAGGAAAAGCCGGGGTCTGGGGAACTCTGGGTACATGTGCTATGCCAGCATCTGTCACCTAGAAGACCACACCTGTGCCAGGTCCTAGGACCTAGTGGCAGCAAACCCTGATGATGGCCAGTGCCACTATGAAGGTCACAACTCCTCTTTCTCACCAGAAAGATCTCTGCTGGAAGGAACCAATTTTGGCAGAAAATTGTAAGTTACATCCTAAATCCTGGGGACAGACCACAGCCACCCATTGCCTAATTCTACCCAAAGGGTCAGAACTTCTTAAGATCCTGCTTTGGGACCAGCCCAAGGCTGACTAGTGCCCAGATGGCATCCTTTTCTGCCCCCTCCTCTTATCCCGGTTTTCTCACTTCCCCATAGGCTCTCTCTAAGACAGCTCTCAGATGAGGCCTGCCTGCAGCTCCTGTCTGGAGACCCATCTCACGCCACTAGGATAGGCTTGACTGTTGATGGGTTTACCATTCCCCATGGGCCCTGCACTCTGGAAACTGGGAATTAAGGAGAATCACCATGTCACATCAGAGATTCACATAGAGGCCTGCTTTTGCTTCACATATGAATAGCCCCCAAAACATTGAAATCTTGACTAGAGAAAACAAATGTTCTGAAACACCACCGTGGAGGCAGCTCAGTGGATAGGGTTAGAGATGAATGCAAATCAGAGTGGAGTTATTGTCCCTGAAAGTTCACAGCGTCACTGTGGGATGCAGGGGCTGAGGGGTCCGTGAAATGAGAAGCAGGCCAAGAGCCAGACAGGCTTAGCTCTTATTCCCGTTGACCCTACCTGGGAATGATAAAGGGAGGGTTTGCTGAAGACCTAGGTTCTTCTCTAGAGGGCCCTCATTTCCTAAAGGTCTTGGGGTCATCTACAGAGAGCTTGATTTCTGAGAGTTAGTCAAGTAAACCAAAGCCAGCTCAAACCAGCCAATCCCCAAATGGAAACCTATTGTCTTGGTTTGCAAAAAAAAATGGAGGCAAATCAGTATCAGATTGATTCAGGGTTTCAAGATGTCATTAGATGTGCCTCTCATTTCTTTTTCATCAATATCTCTCTTCTCTCCATCTAACTGTGGGAGACATGGCCAGATTCGGGTTTGGTCTATGTCATTAAACCAATCGCTTTTAAGGGGACTCTGTGTCCCCCAGGAAAGTCACTGGCTGACTTGAGTCAAGTCCCACTCTTACTCATGAACCAGTTGTAGCAAAAGGATGAAGTGTTGTGCTGGTATTTTCTCTGTCAGAAGTCCACACTCCAGTGTACTGTCATTGTGGAGAGTAGAGTGTCCTGAAGGATTCCGAGACATTGCTATCTTAAGATAAAGGAGGGGCTGGGAAGATGGCTCCATGGGTAAACCACATAAAGACAGGAACAGTAACAAGTATCTTTGATCTTAGTGCTCCTATAGCAAAATGCCCGGCAGAGATGGGAGAATCCCCAGAAGCTCCTAGGCCAATTAGTTTAGCCTGGGTAGCAGTGAGCAACAAGAGATCTTGATGGAGAGTAAGGACTGACACCCAAGGTTGTCGCATATCTACCATGGGACACACGTGCCTACACTCAGACACATGAATTCTCTCTCTTGCTCTTCTCTCTCTCTCTCTCTCTCTCTCTCTCTCTCTCTCTCTCTCTCTCTCTCACACACACACACACACACATACATAAACACACACACACCTGTCTTCATGGTCATGTACATCATGTATATATTCATACACACACAGATAAGAGAGAAGGGCTGAAAAACAAGAGTGGCGGGCTAGCAAGATAGCTTAGCCAGTAAAAGCACTGCTTATCAAGCCTGATGACTTAGCTTTGAGCTGCATGATGGAAAGAGGAAACCAGCTTCTGCAAACTGTCCTTTGATAGTCAAATATGTGTTATGCAGTGTGTGTACATGTGTGAGTGTGCTCAGAACGATAAGTAAATAAATACAAAAAAATTAATTGAGAATGGTGATCTATACTCAGGCCTCTCACTTAGGACATGGGGACAATAATTTCTAGTCTCTGGGAAGATGACAAAGATTAGATATCAAGACTCTCAAAGCACTCACAATGGTGTTCAGCACTCCACAGTCACTGTCTTCTCCCACTGGTTTTGGTGGCTAAGACAGGAGCCATGGGGTTGTCTTCTCATGTTAACCTCAGCCCTATTGCCCAACAGGATAATCTCCAAGGACAATGAACCTCATGCTGGGCCTGGGCCTGTTTCTGGCAGGTCTTCTTGTTGTGAAAGGGCTCCTGCAGGACAGAGATACTCCAGATACCTATAGGTCTCCAGTTAGGGTCCAGGAGTGGAGGGGCAAGAAAGATGCCCGAAAACTTGGTCGGCACAACATGGAATTTGGATTCCAGCTACTCCAGAAACTGGCTGCCAAGAGCCCTCAACAGAACATCTTCTTCTCTCCCTTGAGCATGTCTACTGCCTTCTCCATGCTGACTCTAGGGGCCCAAAATTCCACACTGGAGGAAATCAGGGAGGGCTTCCACTTGCAGGAGATGTCCGAAAAGGACATGCACTTGGGTTTCCACTACCTCCTCCACAAGCTCAACAGAGAGACACAGGACGTAAAGATAGACCTGGGCAATGCCCTGTTTATGGACCAGAAGCTGAAGCCCCAGAAGAGGTTCCTGAGACTGGCTAAGACTGTGTATGATGCGGACATGGTGCTCACTAGCTTCCAGGACTTGGACTCTACTCAGAGGGAAATCAACAGCTACATCAGTCGGAAAACCCACAACATCATCAACAACCTGATCAAAAGCATAGACCCAGGCACGGTGATGCTTCTTGCAAACTATATTTACTTTCGAGGTAAGGCTTGGCTGATGTTAAGGGTGTGTAGGGGGACTTGGGTTAGAAGCTTGATCCCATCCTTTGCTCACTCTGTGAGTCTGGATCCCGGTGTCAGTAACAAGCCAAGACTCTGCCTGTTCTAACCCTAAAGTGAGCACCAAGATACATAACCCACTGAGGAGTTATTAAAATTCAGAGCAGAAATGATGGGGAAGTGAGCTTTGTAGTCTAGATTACTCTCTCTCTCTCTCTCTCTCTCTCTCTCTCTCTCTCTCTCTGTGTGTGTGTGTGTGTGTGTGTGTGTGTGTGTGGTGTATGTTTTCATTGTGACTGGTTGTCCTCACATGTTTTGATTTAGAAGCTGGGGTCTCTGCTTCTTAGATGAAAGAGAAAAGTGAAAACTGGAGGCAGACACACAGGCATACACAGAGAGGGGGGGTTATTTACTCCAACTCCCAAAACTAGTCATTCAGAACTGGAATCCATTTCTCTAGGGCCTAGAGCTATGCACTCTGCTCCACAATGAGAAGTCACTGTGGGGACAGAGTGATGGCCGTGGTGGTGATGGCAGTGGTGGTGATGGCAATGGTGGCGGTGGTGATGGCAGTGGTGGTGATGGTGATGGCAGTGGTGGTGATGGCAGTGGTGGTGATGGTGATGGCAGTGGTGGTGATGGCAATGGTGGTGGTGGTGATGGCAGTGGTGATGGCAATGGTAATGATGGCTGTGGTGGTGATGGCAGTGGTGGCAATGACAGTGGTGATGGCAGTGGTGGTGATGGCAGTGGTGGCGATGACAGTGGTGATGGCAGTGGTGGCGATGGCAGTGGTGGTGATGACAGTGGTGATGGCAGTGGTGGCGATGGCAGTGGTGATGACAGTGGTGGCAATGGCAGTGGTGATGACAGTGGTGGTGATGACAGTGGCGATGGCAGTGGTGGCGATGGCAGTGGTGGCGATGGCCATTTTGTTTGATACCCTCATCCCATCATCAGTCTTCAGAGATTCATTAAGTGTAAGGGAAAGGCTGAAAAGAGAAGATGGAAGAATGTTCTCCAATATCTAAACTCACATAACACACACACACACACACACACACACACACACACACACACAGGGTTTACAAACGTAGAAAAATAAAGAAAAAAGAAAAGAAAATCAGAGGCTAACACTGCTCAGCCCAGACAAGGTCATCACTTGGCTCGACAACTTGGTCCCAGATATGGCCCCACATTCTACTGGAGACGGATGTCTAATGAGGGAAAGAGAAGTGTCCATGGCCGCCTGAAGCCAGTCTTCCCAAACCAGACAGGGCTAAGGAGAGTTTGGGATAGCTCCAGGTCACCACTAGGGGCAGCAGTGGGACAGCAGCGCTGGGAGGAGTGTCCACCCAACACTCAGTGTCACAGCAGCTCCGCTGCCTTGTCCTGCCAAGTCGCCAAGAAGTCCTTTGTCCTGCCTGTCAATATCCTTGCTCTGTGAGCTAAGGACTCAAGTCTAGGGAAATCAAGGCAACTGTTCAAGGTCATCCTTTCAGAGCTGTGAAGCCTGGATTAGGACTGAGGGAACTGACCCTCAAAGCTCTGAGAAGAGCAGTTTTGGAATGATACAGCTGTGCATTTACATGCAATGTCATGGCACGCTCTAGATAAAGTAGAGGGATCCTGAGGAGATGTCTTCAGTGCAGAAATGCCCTGTTTTGCAAGTATGAGGGCCTGAGTTCAGTTCCCAGCATATATATTAAAATCCAGGCCAGGCATTGGTAGCGCACACCTTTAATCCCAGCACTTGGGAGGCAGAGGCAGGCGGATCTCTATGAGCTCAAGGCCAGCATGGTCTACAAGGGCTAGTTACAACACAGGACAGGCTCCAAAGCTACAGAGAAATCCTGTTTTGAAAAACCAATAAATAAATAATAAAAAATCCAGGCAAGTTGGTAGAGAAACAGAGACAAGAGCTCTCTGGCCAGTCTAGCCAATCAGTGAACTTCTGGCTCAGTAAGTTCTGACTGAAAAATAATTCAGAGAACAACAGAGGAGAACACACAGCTTTAACCTCAAACCTCTACACATACACACCCACACACATACACACACACGCATGCGCACATGCATGCACGTGCACATACACACACACTTAAATGCATGCACACACACATGCACATGCACACCCATGCACAAATACACCCCCACACACGCATGCACACACGTGCACACACACACACAATAACTGGACAGATGCAGAGGAAGGGTACAGGCAGAGATCTGCAGCAGAGCCCCATAGCACACTGGCCCGTGGCTTTCTCACCACACCCCTAGAAGACTAGCTTCAGAACACTGACTTAAGCATTTTCACTTTCAGGAAACCAAATAACCCCAGAACTGCCATCCAGGCTCTGTTAAGATACAAGCTATGGCTGTCTCAGCCTCAGGGGTGCCTGGATTTAGAGTAATGTGCTGTGCCCCTCACAGCTCTGTAACTTTAGTCCACACTCTTTCAATTGGGTCCCTTGGCCTGTGTCCATCCTATAGAGGTCTTCCAGGCTTGCGGAAGGACTTCAGGAACCCCTCCCTGACATCCCAGCACTTCCCTCTGAACCCACATGGATGGTGGCCAGGGATCAGTTGGGTCTGGTCCTCTCCTTTTCTTCTGTACACTTGTGTCATTTTGCCTGTCCTCGATTCTAAGCCAGGTGGCAGTATGAATTTGATCCAAAAGAAACCAAAAAGGAAGAGTTCTTCGTAGACAAAGACAAGACTGTGAAGGTACCCATGATGTTCCGAAGGGGCTTGTACGATGTAGCCTACGACAGTCAGCTCTCCAGCACCATCCTGGAAATACCCTACCGAGGAAACATCACGGCCACTTTCGTCCTTCCCGACAATGGCAAAATGAAGATACTAGAGAAGAGCTTGCAGGCAGACATTTTTGCCAAATGGAAAAGCCTGCTCGCAAAAAGGTAAAGTCTGAGCCTGGTCCACAGAGATTCTTGCTTCTTCCTCTCTTCTTTCCCACTCGCTTCGTTTCTTCTTTCCTTAGTGCACGGCCAGGCCCTCAGTGGGGCTCTCTTAACATGTGCAGGAGGCTGGGACTAAATCCAGGAGTTGGCGAGACACTGGCTCTTCAAAGTTGAGGAACTGAAGCTGGGGGAGTGTGGGAAAGAGTCTTGCTGGAGGGCGGCAGTCAGGGAGCGTTTCACACAGGGCGTGGTGTTTAAAGTTCAGCTGCAAGGCTGAACTAGGGAAGAGGAGTGATGGGATCTTACACAAAGGATGGACACATGTGATAACAAGGGGACCCTCTCAGCAGAGATGCATCTATGTCCCAGCCCCTTCGGGGCCTGGAGTAGCCACCGCCAGTAATGTCCGTCTCTTCTATCAGAGACTCCCATCTCTTTTCAGGGTGGTGGACTTGTCCACATCTGCTAAAGGGAACATTTTATTTCACCAGGACACACACAATGGGCCAGCATCCATACTTTCCAGGCACATTTGAACTAGCAAGTAGTCATGAAGTTATTTTGATGTACAGACAGGGAGTCAAGCCCAGAAATATTCATCTTCCTTTATTGGAAAATGGAGGAGGAGGATAAAGAGGAGATGGAGGAGAAGGTAGAGAAGGAGGAAACTGGCTGATCATTGAAGCTCCTTACTACCATGGAAGATCTAGAAGAGGCTGAAGGGTTACACCCTTTTCTAAGAGAAAGAATCACTTCAGCACATGCATGCCTAACCCCTCCCACCAACACTCCTGATTTCAAAGAGTGTTGAACATATTTGGAATTCAGGCACCAAGTCCTCCAGCCTGGCTTGCACACTGAGTCATTCTTCACATAGTTTAAAGCCTGATGCCCAGAGTTCCAGAGCAAAAGCTTAGGTTTTCCTCTTTGAGAGGCAGAAGCTTCTGGGATTTTAAAATAGCTACCTTCCCATCAGTTAGCGCCAAAGGTCCACTACCTTCTCATCAGTTAGCATCAAGGGTCCACTACCTTCCTATCAGTTAGCATCAAATGTCCACTACCCTCCTATCAGTTAGCGCCAAGGGTCCACTACCTTCCTACCAGTTACTGTCAAGGGTCCACTATTACCTTCCCATAACTTAGCATCAAATGTCCACTATCTTCTTATCAGTTATCATCAAGGATCCACTACTACCTTTCTATCAGTTAGCATCAAGAGTCCTCTATCTTCCTATCAGTTACCATCAAGGGTCCACTGCCTTCCCATCAGTTAGCGTGAAGAGCTTGCCACCTTCCCATCAGTTAATGTCAGGGGTCCTCTACCTTCCTATCCATTAGCTTCACGGTCTGTGCATGCCCTCAGTTCCCTGCCTCACTATATGAATGGATTTAAGACCATCCATTTTCAGCAGCCTGAGGTTCGATGTTTTTTCAAGTTTAAAATTCTTATTCATAAATTCTATATAGAAAGTGAATGATATTGGAGATAGTTATTTTTTAAGTTTGATCCAAAATATTGCTTCTCCATATTTTAATTGTAAAAATTTTAAATTAATTTTTGAATTCAATAAAATGGGTTTCATGATGGTATTTTCATATATATATATACATATATATGTATATATACACATACATACAAATCTATGTGTATATATACATATATATACATGAATCTGTGTGTACATACATATGTGTGCACTGGCCCCCTCCTTCTCTCCCCAAATAGTACCCTTTCTGGTATCATGTCACACATGCATTAAGAGTGTGCATATGTGTGCAAGTCTAGATTCTGTATTTGAGAAAAAACTTGCTATTTTGTTTTCCCTTCCCCTGTTACTACTCTCTCTTACTCCCTTTTCTGTTCTCTTGAACTCAGTTCATCTTGATTTTCTTCTTCCATGTCACAAATATATGCATACACATATATGTATATACATGATAATATTTAACTCTAAATTCCACATACAAGAGCAAACATTTAATATGTGAATTTTTTCCTCCCTTTTCTTTTTCAGTTCATTGCTGCAGGGTCTCATGTAACCCAGGCTAGCCCAGTATCCAAGGATGACCTTGAACTTACACTCCTCCTGCCTCTGCTTTCTGAGTGCTGGGATGGCAGGCATGCAACACATACTTGGTTTAGACAGGTTTAGATATGGGTCTTTCTGAGTCTGGCTTCTTTCACTTAACGTGACCTCCAGCCGCAACCATTTTCTTGCAAATGTGATGCTTTCATTCTCACAGCATAGCAGCTGTACATATATACCTCCACTGTGCATATATGTGTCCACTGTGCATATATACCTCCACTGTGCATATATAACCCAACTGTGCATATATAACCCCACTGTGCATATATACCTCCACTGTGCATATATAACCCCACTGTGCATATATACACCCACTGCGCATATATAGTCCACTGTGCATATATGACTCCACTGTACATATATACCTCCTCTGTGCATATATACCTCCACTGTGCATATGTAAGTTCCCCAGTTTCTTTATTGGTTCATGGATTGATTGTCCTGTGTTTTCTGCCTTGTCACTGACAAGCACGGAAGTCTTGCCATATTTTTACAGTCTCCGTATTTGTACACAGATGCTGTGTCCTTTCACTACTCAGGAACATCATTCTAGAGCTTTGCTTTTGCTTCCTGACACCAGCTGTGCTTTCTTTGGCCTCATTATCATTGGCCAAAAGGATGCTATTACACTTCCTGCCATTCAGTCAGCCTCCTGGGGGCTAGATTAACTGACCGCACACAGTCTTGGCTTCTCCACAGCAAATGTGAGGCATATGTCATCTGTCCCCTCATGCTGGTGGGCCTATCCCTTGTGCTGGCCTGAGAGAAATTAACCTGATGTTATTAACCCTTCCCAGGGACTCCGCTCACTACTCAAGGCCTTTGGTTCCCTCTACCATGAGTGTCCTGAAGCACTCACTCTATGCCCTGCCTCCTACCCCTCCTTAGACTCACTTGACCAAGCCTTTGCACTCTCCTCTTCTCAGGGACCAGGGTGACTAAGGGGGAGCATGTTGCAGAGTCAGCACCTGGGTGTTTGTTTTCCCACTAGCCAGCCATACCCTCTCCTCCCAGGGCACCCTGGTGAGACACAGCTCTGCTGGCCACTCTCCTTTGCTGACTCCCCTCCTCCATCCCTACTTTAGAGCTGGAGCATGGTGCCACAGGGCTCAGTCTTCAAGCTCTTTGCCTTCTAGATTTACCCCTGCTGACTGCCACAGGCACATTAACACTTTGTCAACCAGAAAAAGATTCTTATCCTCAGCCCCAATTCCCTTCCCCACAATGGCCAGAGCCCTTTCCCTTATGACTTACCCTGAATGCCCCTGGACATCTGCAGGGAATCTTAGCCTCAGAAAGCATCCCTGCATCTGCTCAGGTCCACCTGTCTCCCAAGCAGCTCTACCCTCCATTAACTCAAACTTGACCCATTGGGTAATGCTTGACCAGTTTCTCCCAACTACTTCTGCATGCCTTAGGAAGCTCCATTGCCTCACATTGGAGCCCATTGGGACTTGACCTCTTCCCTCCATCTCTGAGGCTCTGGTCTATTATCTGGCAACCATGCCTGTCCCCAGCATCAAAAACCAAGAGAGTATTATTCTAAGCAGAACAGCAGAGTCATCCTTTCAAATCTTAAGACTATTCTGCTCAAATTCTGCCATGGCTCCCTACTGATTCAGGGAGAAAATCCAGCTGGCCCAACTCCATTTCAGGGTTGGCTCAACCCTCTTATTTGATTCCCACAAGTTGATCTGTTTTCTTTTTCCTTCATATTTACTGCTTCTTTACACACTACCAGTATTTGTGAATGCCCACAATATGCTTTCCTTAGTGTTGATTTCATTCTCCATCTTCCCTGCTGGAACACAGGGCAAGGACAAGGGCTTTATATAGTAGGTGCTTAAACACTATTTGTTGAACAAATAAGAAAGCAGAAAGGCAGATTTGGAGATTATCAGGCCTATGAACAGTATCTGGTTACAGACACTGGGATTCTGTACAAGCCAGAAGTAAAGGTGGAGAAGTCCTCCTCCAAGGCAGGTGCAGTCCTCCTCATGTGAATGGCTCAGAAGACCAAGATCCTTTGCCCCAGTTATGGGGCCTCTAGAAGCAGAGTGGGCTTGAACTCAGCTCTGACTGGCTCCAGGTGTTAGGCTTTGCTCCTCTACCCACAGCTAGAGGTCTAAACTGACTCAGGCTGCAGCGCTGGCAGGTGTCCTACAGAGAGGTCATGAGCATGGGGCAGGAGCCTGGGGATGTTTCCAGTGGATGGGTGTTTGGGCAGGAGCAGGCTGGGAAGGAAGCAGGATATAGTCAGCGAGTGTGAGATGTCCAGTCCCAGAGTAGAGCCTTTCTCATTCCAAGGACAGAAAGACCAGTGAGCCTCAATGCTGAGAGGGTAAAGGTCTCCTTGACCATCTTCTCTTGGAACCTACCCTGAATGATCACAGAGTCCTTCTGTTTACCCTTGTCCTCCTCTACCCCACAGAGTGGTAGATCTGTGGGTGCCCAAGCTCCATATCTCTTCTACATACAACATGAAGAAGGTTCTCTCCCGCCTGGGCATCAGCAAAATCTTTGAGGAGCATGGTGACCTCACAAGGATCTCATCTCATCGCAGCCTGAAAGTGGGAGAGGTAAGCCACCTGGCTACACTACTGTCCCCTCCCACACAGGGGTCTTCAGGCAGCCTTGACCAGAGCCACCCTCAGGGCAGACAGCCCTGTGATCCCCGGCAAACCACCCCTCAGTCTCTGATTCCAGTCTCTAAAACTAGAATAGGCAATCATGCATTCTATACTGGAAGTTGATTTAATGCTCTGCATAGTGATCATGTGCTGGGATATTTATTAGATCCATAACCAGTTTGAGGCTGACCTGACCCTGCTCGCTAAGCTTTCACAGGCTTCAGGGATGGAGGAAAGTGCACCATAGAGACAGACAGGCATTGGCCATGGTCTGCGGCAAGGTCACAATCTGCTTACCAGGACAGGAAAAGGTTACCATGTAGAAGGGGTCTTCAGACTTAACAGACACACTGTAAGCGCTCTCAGTTAAATTTGAATTTCAGAGATGTAATGCATCACTGTTTTGTAGCATAAGTATGTCCAGAATAATGCATGGGAGCATATTCATACTTGAACATAACCATTGCTTGTCATGAATGAAAATTTAACTAGATATTTTATATATTAGCAACCCAGTTTGGGGCTTAAAATGACATAGAAGAGCAAGATGTCAGAAACAGGAAAACGGGGTGTATTACTAACATTTCTGCTGCTGTGATAAAGCCCCATGGCCAAAGGCAACTAACAGAGGAGTTTATTATGGTCTGTGATTCCAGAGCGACAGACCTTAAGAGGGGAGGTGTGATAGCAGGCAGCCAGAGCAGAAGCTAGTCCACCACACTTCATCTACATACAGGAAGTACAGGATGAGAACAGGAAGTGGAGTGAGACTCTAAACCCTCAAAATTCATCCCAAGTGGCCTCTAGCAAGGTTACACTTGGTGAACTTCTCCAAACAGTGCCATCAACTGGGGAACCGAGTGTTCAAATGCATGAGCCTATGAGGATATTTCTCATCCACATGGCTACTTATGGGGAGTGCCCATCTGAGGGAGGGGTGTGGCCAGTGTAGGAGGTCCAGGCCCGGGAATAGGCAGGTGCTAAGTGTAGTAAAGGGAGGGGACAAGTCATTCTAGGAGGGAGCTGTGGCAGGGGATCGTGGGAGAATCCTGCCCTCTGAGTAGGATCACACAAGTGGAGATATGATTTCACAGCCATTTCTGCCTCCTCACTCACTGTTGGTGAGCTCCCGAAATTCAAGGAAAGCAGCAAGCCCCATTGCATCTCCCCCCTTCCCTCGCTTCCATGGCAACAACATCCAGTTGACTACGCTCCTTCTCTGGGCTTCCCAACTTTGCCCACTATAGCCCCCAGAGGCTCGACGGCTACTGACCATCTCTTGGTTCCACAGGCTGTGCACAAGGCTGAGCTGAAGATGGATGAGAAGGGAATGGAAGGGGCTGCAGGCTCCGGAGCCCAGACACTGCCCATGGAGACCCCACAAAGGATCAAGCTTGACAGTCCCTTCCTGGTGATGGTTTATGAGAAGTCCCTGCCTTCCATGATCTTCTTGGCAAGGATTAATGATCCTACTGAAAAATAAAGGGGGATTCTCTGTTGACTTCAGACCTCACCCGTCTCCTAGGGTTGGAAGCATTTCACCTGTGTGACAGGAGGAGGCCATGGGTGCATTCTAACCCAATCCTCCAGAATCACAGTGTTCCACTGCTACCTGAACCAGCAGCCTCTCTGGCTCTCAGGGCTTTGAACTCTGTGTCCACCTTAGTCCCTTCCCTAGCCATCAACATTGCTGGACTAAACGCAATCCCTACTCCCACCTCCATCACTGCAGCAGACAGGGAGCATCTGTGATTTAATAAACTCCACCTCCCCAGACACATCCGCTAGCTGTCAGGTAGATACTCGGAAAGTGGGGGCCACAGAGAGTAAAGAGTTTGAGCTGAGCGAGAATGTTGGACTCACACCTGAGAAAGAGGCGTCACTAGGGAAGCCACATGTCTGGGAGCCTCCACTTCAGCCTTTTGAAGTGAGGATTACACTGTTCCTTGGTAAGACTTTGAGAAAATCAGTACCAATCCCTAGCAGGGTTCATTCTCTGTTGCGAGTCCCAGGCTGGGAACTCTGGCATATGTACCACATCACCCTCCTCCCAGGGTGTCCAGGTGGGGTTGCCAGCCCAGCCAGGCCTCCGGGAGCACAGTGGAAGCAGCTCACCCCTTGTTCCGCATGAGGAGAAGATTGCCTTCGGGAGAAACTGGGAATCACCGCCTGCTTTGTTGACTGATATCTTTCAGGTGCAAGAGGAAGGAGTCTGGAGCTCCTTGGGGCTATGACCAAAAGCAGATTCTACTATTGAACTTGCCCTGAGGGATCTGCTTGTGGCCACTAGGGGGCACCAAGGGCTAAGCCAATGATAGGTTGGACAGAGAACGAGCCTGTTCTCCTGGCTATAATGGCCTGCTACTGCTGTGTTGGGTGAGGGACATTTAGACTGGCTAGGTACAATCAATGAGGCAGCAATTGCCACTTCTTGACTAGCCATTTTCTGAACACTTGGCCCTTCTTGTTTTGGTCACTAAAGCCCAATGGGCAGCCAGAAAGAGCAAATCCGTGGAGGAAATGAAGCTCGGAGAGGCGAGGTAGCTTCGGGTGGTGCTAACGTAAGCCTTGGAGTTTGTGGTAGGAAGCTCTCAACCCTTCTCCATCTCTGCTCTAGTCAAAGAGAGGCCAGCAAGCACCTCTCCTCCACCCTGCGCCCTGGGGCTCCTCACAGGCCAGGCCTGTGGAGAGATCCGAGGAAGACTGAAGGCTATGAACGGAAAGTTACAGAGTCGGCAGCTCCTCTGGGTGGGGGTGGGGGCTGAGAGAAGCCAGCGGACCAGAGGCTAAGGCCTCCACGAGCACTTCACTACAAAATGGCGTGGAAGTTTAGCCCCTGTGACTTTGGGTGGCCTGGCTGGAGCCAAGGTCAGTTCTGGGAGAAATAATGACAGGTGCCTCCAGGGACCAGGTTGACGAAGAGTCCCGTGGAATTCTACAGTGAGACCCGGGGTTGCCCTCTTCTGTCTTCTGTCCTCTCCTCCAGCCTCCGACGTGGCCAGAGGTTTCCTGATGAGATGATCTCTAAATATCTACCTCCACACCCCCATGGGAATGCCGTCCTCCTTCTCCTTGAGTCCCTCTCATTCTCTAAAGCTCCTACTCACCGGACAGTGCCCAGTTCATTATCTCCTCTTCCTGGGCTTTTGCCCCCTGTCTCGGTTTCACCCACACAGCCTCTCTCCCAGGAGATCGCTCCCTTCCTCGCTCGGCAGGGGCTGGTGGGTCTGAGTGTCCCCTTCTTCCGTGTGAGCTGCAATCAATCAGTGCTACCTAAGGTGTCTCAGGGCTGCACACTGTGGGCTGGTGGCTGAGGCACATAGGCCTGGCTCCTAGCCACACAGCGTTACTGTCCAGTCAGGGAAAATAGCCACACTCGTATCTACGTTGTCACTCAACTTTCAGTTCATGTGGGCAGTTCCCACTAGCCGTAAGAAAGGCTGACTGGGGTACAGAAGAGAGCATGACAGGAGAGTCTGATCCTATTCGGGAACCCCGGAAAGGCTTCCCAGGGAATAGGACATTTGGAGACCACCACAGCAATAATTACTAATTCCCATTCTGGGGCTAGTATGTAGCTCAGTGGACTAGTGCTTACCGAGCAAGTGTGAGGCCCTGGGTACTCCAATACTATTTTGAAAATCAAAGAAAAGAAATTAAAACTACAATAATTTTCCAGCATAGTTAATAAGAGACATGATCTCAGTTAGTCTTCCAAGCAGAAACTGGACATAAAGTCTAACTTTTAAAAGTAATTACTGCCTATCTTAAATATTGTAAATATTTTTCAATATGATTTCTTGCCTTCACAGCCTCATTTGCTCGTCACTATAAAAATCATGAGTTTAAATTTTTTTCTGAAAAGGAAGAAGTGAGGGCGGGAGAAGAGGGAGCCACTGGGGTGTCAGAGCAGCGTGTGAAAAGGTCCTGCATGGGTGAGGAACGAAAAATACACCCAAGTAGCTAGAGCAACAAAGTAAGGCAGGGGGGCTGGGCAATGAGGGGCAACCAGTAGATGGGGACCTTGTTTCCCAGAGAGGGAAGCAATGCTAGCAAACTTGTGCCCGAAGGTGACCCTCTGGCTACATGTCTGCATCTAAGTGCCAGGCTAGTACAGGTTGCACAGTGTGTGCTCGGTACGTGGTGTTGAGATGGGACTGCCACACAGACACCCGTTTGCAGAGAACTGGTGGGCACCCAGTCTCCCCTGTTCTCTGGGGCGGAAGGCCTGCGCTACGCATGGCAAGTCCGTTCTTTGTGAAGTGGCCTGCCTGCTTCTGTGCAGCATCCGCATCTGTACCTCCCGTGCCTACCCAAGTCATCCCACCCAGCCCGGGTGCTGCTTGCTCCACTGCCTTTCAGAGCCTGACTCATCTTTCCAGGAAAAGCCAGCACCTCCCTCTCAAGAGTTTCCCAGCCCACCCGGTTGTGCACTGACTGACCTCGTGAATGAACTAGCAAGTGAATCCGTGGGTTTGACTTTGACGGAACCAACACCTCTTAGTCAGTTCTTGAAGCCTACACTACAGGGGTGTGCTCATTGGTCCTCAGACTTATCAACCGCCATGGCGAAACCGTTCCATGTTGCTGATAAGGAAACTCAAGCTTAAGAAAACCACACAAGCTGCCCAAGGACACACAGCTAGAAAACCACAAAGTTAGGATAAAATGGAAGTCTCGTGATCATCTTTACTCTCCATTTGTCCATCAATCCATCCACCCACTCATTTTCTTACCATACATCTACCCATCTACCCAATCACTCATCCTCTGACCCATCCATCCATCCTTCCATCCATCCATCCATCCATCCACCCACCCACCCATCCTTCCATCCATCCATCCATCCTTCCATCCATCCATCCATCCTTCCATCTATCCATCCATTCATTCATCCATCCATCCATCCACCCACCCATCCATCCATCCTTCCATCCATCCATCTGTCCACCATCTGTCCATCCGTCCATCCATCCATCCACCCATTCATCCATCCATCCGCCTATCTACACTACTGAGCCATCTTCTTCCATTCATCCATCCATTCACCTATCCATCTACCCACCTAACCATCTACCCATTCTTCTCATTGATCCATCTATCTATCCATCTTTTGACCCATCTATCCACCTACCCATTCCTGCACCCACAAACCTATCTATCCTACTGAACCACCTATTCACCTACCCAGCCCATTGACCAATCCATCCATACACGTACTTATCCATTCCTCCATCCTGTCCATCATCTACCTAGTCATCATCTCTACACTGACCCAACCATCCATCTGTCCACCTTGTATTAAGGATTCTTCTAGGAACCTGAGTTATATCAGCTAATAAAATCTGCAAAGATCTTCACCCTTGTGGAGACTTTAAACTATTTGGAGGGGCAGAAAATAAGCAAGGCACGCAATAAGGAAGACATTTAACTGAGCAGGCAAGCATAGCTGACTGGAAGTGTTGGTGGTGTATGGTGTGGTGGTGGTATAGGGGGTCATGATCCAGCAGAGGTTGCCTATTACTTAAAGAGCTAACTGATCCCATGTTGCAACGTCTGTTTCATGGCTGACCCTGGGTGCTGCCCACATAGTGGTGTGATGCCTGCACACATGCCTGACACCAGAATCCCAGTGAAAGAGTCCCCTTTGGTGTGATGCAGCATGTCTTCCACGGGGTGCATGAAGACTTGGCACAGGTTTTGGGCATCTCTTCAGGCACATGCAGGTACCAGGACAGGATTCTGGCTACCTATCTGTGCCAGCTCAGCCCATAACTTCACCTGCCCCGGCTGAAGTCATTTTTATGGGATGCACCAGGAATAGCAGGCTGATGTGTTGGCAGGGAGGGCCACCAGTGGGAAGTTCCAGTGTTCTGCCCTGCTCTTTCCAGACACTCCCCGTGTGACTTGTGCCTTGGATCCCAGTCTCCGTTTGTGCAGCCACACGGCTGGCATCAGAGGACCGCCCCCCGCCCCTGTCGCTATAATAGCCATTTTTCCAGGCATACGTTGAATCAGCAGGCACCGACTGAGCATCTATTATCAACCAAGATGACAAGGTACCAGACACAGCGAAACCAGAAGTGGGGGACCTGCCCAGGCACAGTCTGGGAGGAGATTACCACTTGGCCTTAATCCCCTGCAACTCCTAATGTCCTAGTCAGGCTCAATGAGAGCTCCCTGCCTTGCTGGTCACCACGCCGGTGCTCATCTTTTGCAAGAAGGTGCAAAGCCAAGGCAACTTTTGTTCTCCAGGACGCGTGTGCTCCATTCACACCTGGTTCCCCAGCTTTCATTCGACTCTGACCTACACGCACACTTATGGCTGAACTTGCCTCTGTGTTCCAGGCATTCTTTGTACCATACCAATGAGCCCACCCATCCCAGGCTCAAAATACATGAAATCTCATTGGCAGAGCACCCGGTAGCTTGAGGTTGTTTCCTCTCATTGCAGAGGTGATGGGGAGGCGTGACAGAGACCACGCGTCTAGGAAAAAGAACAAAGTTTAGAATTTCACAGATTTTTTTTGCCACCTCTTAGAGTTCAAAACATCCTAAGTTGAACCAACTGTATTTTTAGATAAGTTTTATCTTTAAAATTGTTCATATTAAAAAATAAAACTGGGTCTGGCAAGATGACTCAGCAGGTAAAGGCAGTTAGCATCAGAACTGATGGCTCTGAGTTCAATCCTCAAGACCCACAGGGCAGAAGAATGGACTCTCACACATTGTCCTCTGACTGTAAGAATGTGATGTTAGAGTCCAGCTGCTGCTCAGGTCTCAATCCCTGCAGCAGCCCCTCCCCCTCACAGATGCCCACCGGCACTCCACTGAGACCTCCAGTCTCTAGCTAACAGATTCCCTCAGCCAGTGTTTCTCTCATAGAGAAGAGAGTTACACAAACAGGTATTGGTGGCCACATACTCTGTACCCCACCCCTTCCCTCCCTCCTACCTAGGAGTCAAAGAACCTGGTTGCAGGCTCGTGCTGTGAAACCGCCCCTATCCTCAGAAAAGCGTACAGAGAGACTCCGTTTCTGCCCTGAGATCCCTGATTCTTCTCTTCAGAGCCCTGCCCTCCATCCGATTGTCTGTCTCTGGTGCTGGGACCTGAACTCTGACCTCAGATCCCCAGCTATGCTGTTGTCTGTCTGTTCAGGGCCTCAGTAACTCTTCTAACAAATTTCTACTTCGCTGTACCCACAAGAACCCCTAGTATTCCTCTTGACCGCACATCAAGTACTTTAAAATTATACTTATTTTTAAAATTATGTGTACGTGTGTACATGTGTGGGTATCTGCACAGGAGTACAGAGACATTGGATTTCCTGGAGGCAGAGACATTGGATTTCCTGCAGCTGGAGTTACAGATGGTTGTGAGGCGCTGCTACTTTTCACCAACTTCCATGTGCACGCTGTGTCGAACCCCGACCATCCCTCTCCGGTCAATGTAATATAATTTGAAATAAAAAATAAAGTTATGTAAAAAGAAAGACATAATCTCTCAACCATACATAGAAAACTATTTCAATCTTAATCACAAACAGAAATTAATTACCCCCCGACAGCAACAGTGTGAACATGGCCCTGGGAGGAAGGGAGACTTGGTGTCCCTCCTGGAGGACCTAGCGCACTGAAACAGTGTCATGCAAGGAATGGCAGGTGTCCTGTGCTGGGGCAGAGAAAGACTGAGACACCAGTGCACACTACTGAGAAAGGCTGCAACACCAGACGGGGTGGGGGTTCTCACTGATCAACTCCCAGTTGAATTAGCACCCCATCTGACCTGGCTTTTGTTTTGTTGTTTTCTATAAAACTGTAACTCTGCTCCTGAGAAGGCCCAGAGAAGTGGGGCGTCCCTCTCCCCAGTTCAGCCAAATTGGAAACCAACTTGGTTCCTTTACCAATCTCCATTGTCTAATTTCTTCTAAGACCATGGGACAGTTTATGAACCCAGGTAAGATGGTTCTTCATGGAATTGTTAAGGTCAGGGCCTGAGCCCTAAGAAATTAGGTTTGGCCACCCATCCTCTATCTGCCAATTAAACATAAAACGAAGAAAAGCAGAAAAAGGAGATTTATTCAGTTTATTCAAAGCCTTAACAAAGAGATCTGGGGACTCTCCCAAGTCCATCTTTGGGGTCACAACAGGAGACTCTGGTTTAAATACAGAACAAGAGGCACATATACCTAAAAAGGCCTGGTGAAGGCTTGGCGCCGCCCATCACTGGCCTATCATTGCCTGGGCTCCAGTCTGTCCTTGGAGGTGGTCTAATGAGGTTTCAGAACTGTGAGATGTCTGCTTGGAGACAAGCCCCTTCTACAGCTGGCAATAGGGCTCAGCCTTTTCCATCTCTCCATGTGGGATCCCAGGGGAACTGCAGTGTCTCAGGGTCACTGTCTCAGCCATCTGATAGCTAAAGGGGGGAGCCAAGTGTGACAACAGACCCCGTGAAGGTTTAATTCCAGCCAAGAGTCAGTGCTGTGGGTCTAGCCTGGGAAAGCTCTCATGAAGTTAGTAACGGCCATAAACTCAGCCTTCCTGTTTGAGGAAATCACAGAGATTAGAGGACTTTGTCATGAGGCTCCACGCCATGGGTAGAAATGGTTAGAATTTAGGTTGGGAGAAGGGGTGAGGCTCAAGAGAGGGGTGCAGGGTGGAAACATCCTTCAGACCAACTGACAATAACAGTTGGTGCAGTCTGAAGCACGGAGCTTCGGTCTGGTCAGGGAGAACAGTTCTAGGTCTTGGAAAGATCCCCGTGAGTAGGAGAAAGGTCAGCTGGTGTCACCAAATTAGACTAAGAGCCGTCAAGTTTGCTTGCATTTCTGGCTGAGGCAGGTGTTGAGAGGTCTCAAGGACCTGCCTAGAAGAACAACAGGCCTGGTTAGTTCGTCAGGGATGCTGGTAGCTTGTCCTGCCTGCAGCCCTACTCCATTTAGGGATTTGCTATCTGGAAGGGCCTGTTCCAGCAGGAAGGCAGTGGAGGCAACAGGTTCCCTATCTATGCCATCTGACAAAAACAAGAGACTCTTACTTAGTTCTGGAGGTCAAAGGTGGACCCTGTGACTGGGCCTTGGGCCAAGATGGAAACATTCATGCACCCAATTGTTTAACTTCTTTTGGTTAACTTTTCTTCTTATATTAATCTTTGGCAGTACTGGGGATTGAACCCAGCACCTTGCACGTATTAATTAAGTATTCTACCACTAAACCAATCCTTAGATGCATTTTTACGTGTGAGGATTGTTTTGGGGTTTGCAGAAAGCAATGAAGCTAAGACGTGGTGGTTTGAAAGAAAATGGCCCCCATAAGCTCATAGGGAATGACACTATTAGGAGTGTGTGTGTCTGTGTGTGTGTGTGCATGTATGTGTGTGTGTGTTGGGGCACACATATGCCATAATGCACATGTAGAAGTCAGAAGACAACTTAGAGGAGTCAGTTTTCTTCTCCCATACGGGCCCCAGGGATTTAATATAGGCCATCAGGCTTGCTAGCTAATACCCCTACCCGCCATTTCACCAGTTCATAACCATATTTTATTATTTATTTACTTTAAAATTTTTACTTTGTGCATTCTTCAAGACAGGGTCTCGACATTAGGTGACCCCAGGTGTCCTGGAAGTTGCTATGTGAACCAGGCAAACCTCCAGCTTCCAGAGACCTACCTGCCTCTGCTTAGTGACTGCTGGGGTTAGAAGTGCATGTCATCATGACTGGCTGTTATAGCCGTATTTTAAAAGGACATAGCAGCATGTGTCTATAATCCCTCGGGTGCTGGATGGAGGGTCTCTAGCTCAAGGGCAGCCTGGACTACATTAGCACAGACCTATCTCCAAAATCCAAATGAAGAAATATCTTTGTAAAACCAGAAGTGGAGCAGACACATCACAGTGTGAGGATGGTAACTGACCCTGCAGTTAGTGCAGTGTGAGGATGGACACTGACCCTGCAGTTAGTGCAGTGTAGGATGGTAACTGACCCTGCAGTTAGTGCAGTGTGAGGATGGAACTGACCCTGCAGTTAGTGCAGTGTGAGGATGGAACTGACCCTGCAGTTGGTGCAGTGTGAGGATGGTAGCTGGCCCAGCTCTTAATGATTCTGTGTGTCTGATAACTCAGTATCACTGAAGAGGCTCCCTGGAGGAGGGTGAACTGGGAACAATCTCACAGCAGTGATGACCCTTGCGTAGGCCCATGGGGACCTGCCCTTGTTTCCTTGCTGATACGCTGTGATTAGGATTTGCTTTCCAGGTGGCCCTGAGACCCCCAAGTCCTGAGGCCTCGGTGCTGGAAATGAGTTTGAATGAACTTCCTGAGTCAAGCACAGAAGCTGGGGTAGGAGTAAGCACATTGGGGGGGGGCACCTTCCCTCCTTACTGTCAACTCTTTCCTAGCTTCCTCTGTAAACTCAAGATTTGTTACTTCTGTGTGAGGCATGGGGCAGGTGTGTATCTTGGGGAGAAGCTGATTAGTCGAACTTGGGAAGCCCTGAGTCCGTCAAACTGCCTTCTTGTCCACACATTAGTTGTAAGACTGGATCAAAGTCACTGGGCCTGGCCTAGTCAATAGGTCTGACACTGGGGTTCCAATCATCTCTCCCCCTACCCTCCCACTCCACCTGCCACCTTCACGTTCTCTTTGATTCATCTGCTCTCTCTCTGTCTTCTTTAGAACGTGCTAATTATAGCTTTGCTCTGGGAAGCCCACACAGTATCTAGACATTGTCGCCAGGAAGACAGATGTATAAGGAGGTGAAAAGCCAAGCGTTGCTTCAGGTGTCAGTGTGGGAGGGGCAGACTGTGGTCCAGAAAGACTGCGGGAGGAGGGCCTGAGCTGTAGCTAATGGACAGGAAGGAGGGTGTCATGTGAGGAGGAGGGGTCTAGTTGGAGAATCATGGGAGAGCACATGAAGTAGGTGAGAAATGACAGAGCTACCTTCTTGGTATTGATTGCACTTGTCTTTGGTATTTTTTTAAAGCATGGATTACCAAAGCATACAGTTTTCTACCAAAGCATACGGATTTCTTCAACCATTTTTTTAGATTTTCTGTGTCCTCTCACCTTTTCATACCCAGGACTCTAATTATACATGTTAGCAATTTCTATTTTCCTACAAGATCACGTGGTACAAGATCAACATGGCACTTGTATTATTTGTTTGCTTGGCCAGCTAGCAATATTAGCCAGTCTGGTCCTTCTGATACGTTTTCTTCTTTTTTAAAATATTGTATTTTTATTTAAGTGAGTGTGTATATCTCTCTTTGTGTATTTGCCCAAATGTGCACATCCCAAGGAGGCCAGAAGAGGGCACCAAATCCCCTGGAGCTGGAGTTACAAACTTGTTATGAGCTGCTTTATATGGGTGTTGGGAACTGAACTTGGAACCTTTGCAAGAACAGCAAGTGCTCTTGATTGTTGGGACATCTCTCCTGAACCATCATTTACATATTTTCAGGCTCATGAATCTTTTCTTCTAATGTTTTAGATCCACACCATAAATTTCTGTTTTCAGATATCAAATTTATCCTTTCAATTTTTTCCTGACATTGTAACATATTTCATGTTTGCATATATTTTAACAGTGGATGGAGCTAGAAAAAACTCATCCTAAATGAGGTAACTAAGAGCCTTATAGACCAATAAAATGGTATGTATTTGCTTATATGCAGTTATTAGCTTTTAAGTCTTTGATAAGCAAGCTACAATCTGTGTAACCCCAGAGATTAGATACGGAATAAGGAACTGTGGGGGAAGGAAAGACTTTCCAAGGAAGAGGAAATAGAATGTAAGGCTATGGAGAGACGGAGGTGAGGGTGGTGGGTGAGACTGGAGTGGGAGCAAATGGAGAGGAGGGGGAAGGAAGAAGGCAGTAAGAGAGGGGAATACAAGGTGGGCAACTGAATCTAAGAGCCCTTTGAGCAGTTGTGTGGAAACCTGTTGCAGTAGAAACTTCCTAAAATATACACACACATGACATAATCTAAATGGAATCACTAAATAACAGGTGAACCCCAGCAAGACATCTCTTGCTACCAAATGAAACCTTCAATGCCAGGAATGAATCACATCTAACTGAGTTGTTGGTCAGAAGGGCCACTTGGAAACACCCCCCCAAACAACGCAGACTGTTGCCAAGGATATAGAGTGTTCCCCACAAACTGCTGATAAAGTTGCTATTGCTAAAGACTCTCTGTCTATGAAAAAGCTGAGCTGGTGCCTACCTAGAGATTTCGCACCTACTGACTAGGGTTCATGGTAGTGGAAGGTACTCTGTATGCTATCGGAAGAGAAAGGTAAACACCAACCTAGCTACAAACCCTCCAGTCTATGACGGTGACCTGCTTGCAAGATAAACTGGTGCAATAGTGGCACAAAAGTTATGGGAGTCACCAACCACTCTCTAATTAGATTTAAGGCCCATTTCAGGAGAGGGGACCCACGTGTGACCCTGCTCAGATAGCCAAAAATCTAAGACTAGATGGAACATGTACCTAGGGGAAAACCAAATACCAGTGTTCTGCTAAGGGAACATACAAGTGACTCCTGTCATCACTCTACTACTCTCATAGATCAGTGTCTTGCTCAGCCATTATCAGAGAAGCCTCCTCCTGCAGTAGATGCGAACAAATACAGAGACCCATAGCTGGAAAATGAGCAAAGAGTAAGAGACCTCAGAACACTTGGTCTTAAAAGTGATGTCTCCATCAAATCCCTCCCCCTCGGGGCTCAGGGAACTCTGCAAAAGAGGCAGAATTGTAAGAGCCAATGGGGATAGAAGAAACCAGGGAAGCAAGGCGTTCTAGATGCAGGAGGACTGACACACGTGTGATGCACAGGGACTATGGTAGGACGCGCAGGGTCTGCATGGTCTAAACTAGATGGGGACCCAGAACTGAGAGGGGAAGTGGACACAAGCCCCCATTCCTAGCTCAGATGTTATCACCAATTGATAACCATTTGCAAAGGAAAAAATAGTTTTCTCCAATGAAGTCTTGCTGGGTATACAAGCCACTCTTAAGGGCAGGCTCCACCCATGCCCAGCAGTAGACGGCCAGCACAAAACCAACTCAATGTTATTTTCGGAGGTATTTTTGGTTTTTATCTCATAATGCCACAGCATATTCAAGTGTCTGACCCGGGGTGCCTAGGACATCAGGATTGTGGGGAAATGGATTGCTGTGCACTAAGAGCCAAAGTTATCCCCAACTATTTATAGTTCCTTTTAATAGGCAATTCTCATCAACATCTGTACCCTACTAACCACTCGGTTGGAAGGCACGGCTAATCTTGCCAGACCTCATTCCTCCACCAACTCCGAAGCTAAGGCTGTGACAAATGCCTGAATCTTGTAAAACAGATTTACTCATTTTATAGCTTAGCTGAGGCTCCCACAAGGCCACTGGTACGTGAACTGTTGGGGACTTTCTTTTTCTACGTGACCATAACACGTAGCCTTTTCCATGGTGGAGGGTGTCATTTGGGGCCGCCTGGATCTGTCTTCTCTGGCCACAGCTAAGAACAGTGATGTACGTATTTCTTGTTAAGCACAGTTGTTACTTTATGCCAACACTCTTCTTTGGCTGTCTAGAATTTGGGGTTGGATATTGGCCATTTTGACATCATTATCTTGTTGTCTGGTCTTGGCAAGGCATGTTGTTGGGCTCTAGGGTTAGTCTAGTGCAACTTTAAACCAAAATGGGTGCAGTTCCAAGGACACTATGTGACGTCTCTCAGCTTCCCATGGCTCCTCCCCTTTGGATGGTCTTAACTGGAAGACATGATTTCCATTGTCTCAGTGCATCCAGGCATTTTTACTTATTTTCTTGGTGGGGGTCCTTTTATACTAATTTATAAGGCCAATCTGAGTCTCTTGGCTTTTGGACAAAAGTGTAACTCAAACCATCCCTGCATTTCCTAAATTTCCATCACCCATTTCCAGTCAGCACCACTCCTCAGAGGCAAGCTGCTCTTTTAATTCAATTTCAGCCCAGTGACCCGTTCAACAAGCACTCACAGAGCCTTTAGTGTTAGTCAAACAGTGGGGCAGCAGGGAGGACAAGACAGGCAAGAGCCCTGACTCACACAGTGTTCAATAACACACAGAGATGTGAAATCACAGCAGTGGTAATTGCTTTGCCAACAGGCTGATGGTAGCATAGAGAGACACCTACAAGGAGCCATTTTCTACCCTCACGTGGGTCGTCCAAGACAGCTTCTTGGAGGTAGTGTTATGACTTAGGACCTAAACAATGGATTGGAGTTCACTGGGGGAAAACTTAAAAAGAGATACTCCAGGAATAGGGTTTAATCAAAATCAACATGATTACTCAAAAATGGGGCAGAATAGGATTCAAGGAGTCTCGATTGAGGAGTTGAAGAGGCCCCACTGTGCCAGTTGAATGGCAGATCTCCCATCAGTGGCAGGCTACTGAGATTTTTGGGGGGGAGACAGTACCTCCCAACAAGACTTACAACGGAACCTTTATCTACAGCTGTATCAGTACCACCACCATCCACCAGGCTACCTGAGAGTCATCTGCACATAGACTCTTCCTCATTCTTCTCGACTTGACTTGCGTTATATTGACAAGACCGGTGATGGATGACCCTGGGAATGAGGAAGAGGCGGTGCAAGGATGGTTCTGGTGCTCCGGTGTGGAGGATAGGGTACCACTGATGCAGGTGCCAATAAAGGTTTGTCTGTGACTCTCATCAGGAAGCCCTTTGGGAAAGTTGATTCCAGCTTGAGCTACTGAGCTAGAACTCGCCTGTAAAGTCTGGAGGTGTTGGCAGGTAAGCAGTTGGGGATGCAGGAGTTCAGAGGGAAGGGACCTGGCTGGAGATGGAAAGTGCTCCGTCATTTACATCTCTTCACAATGAAGCTGTGGGTGTGGTGAGATCTGTGGGGGAGATGGAAGAGCTGCCAGCCAACAGCTGAGGCCTGCTGGCTTAAAAGGATCAGCTGGAGGCCTGGACCCCAGCAAGGGGAGGAGGAGGAAGAGGAGGAGCAGAGGTCTGAACAAAATCCAGCTGCCTAAGGGCTGACTGGAACAGCAGCTGAGGTCGCCTTTGTTGTCCTACACAGGGAAGGCAGGTGAGGTGAACATTCAGACACATTCACTGGGTGGGTCAGGACTCTGTGGTTATAGAAACCAGACTATGAGCTTAAAATGAGGGTACAGGGTCAGGGACGCTTAGGATGGACAAGGCGGCACCAGAATGCATGGAAGGGGGGGTGCATTTGGTTGTTGGGTTCTTTCTTGTGACTACACCTGAGCTTATTTAAAACCAGTATCCAGATTGGCGGGGAGAAGGCATATTGAGTACAGGAGATGGAGTTGGGGATTCCGGGATGGTGACAAGGGGAGTGGCAGCTGGTGGAGAGGGTGTGGAGGGAGAAGCATCCTCTCCCCCCCCCCTCCAGAGGCTGAGGAAGCTCCTCTGCTGAGGGTCTGTCTTTGATGTGGGGTAAGGGGAGGAAGGATGGTGGAGTGTGATCATACATATTTGCATGCATGCATGTCTGTATACATGACTACATGTGGCCTGTTTCTGGGGGCAGGTCTATTGGAAACGTCTTCCTGCAGAAAGTAAGTTGACCAGCAGAGGGGCCAACTTTCTTAGTCACGCTAGACAAAGGGGAGGCACATGAATGGGCTCCACCAGGCTATAAGAGCCACCAGGTTAGGCCACCTTACAAAAGCTGGGTCACCAAGTGGGGAAAGGTTGGATGGAACGCTCTGCACTCAGGCTGGATCAGGAAGCACCTGCAGCTGGGGATTGTGGTCCCCTATAGGACGACAGAATAGCTGGGCACCTACCGGCGATACTGGGCATACTGGAAAAGGACCCTGCGTGGCAGAAGCTTGGCTATTGCTTCTGAGCTCCAAGGGGACTGTGAGGGACTGGGAATGCTATGCCAGCTCCACATAAGGAAGTTGCCCTGTGTTCTGTGTGATGAGTGACAGGGATGGCAGGCATTTCAGTAATAGCCCTGGGAGACAATAGAGGGTGGGGTCGAAGCCAAGCTAATGGGAGGGATGGGCCCAGATGGGACAAGCCCAGCAAAGACAGTGTCCCCATCACCCCCAACAGGTGGAGCCCGCTGACAGGATATGCACTCACACCTGAGCTACAACAGGGCAGGGGAGAGGCCTTGGCAGGGCTGGGAAAGAGACAAGAGTTAGGACAGCCATGGAAGTACTGGCGCCGACTTCTGGAAGGCTGAAGAGGGAATAAGGCTGGATTTGAAAGCTGAGAGAATGAGCTTTGGCTGGTGATGTTTTCAGACTATGCTAACTGGGGTCTTGAGGAACCCCAGGCTTTTCAGGAAGGGCCTCTTTGGTACTTCCTTCCTCTGAGCTCCTGCAAGATGCTGCAGTCTGCCTGAGGTCAGAGGGACCGAGGCAGCCTCTTTCCACGCACAAAGCTCATACTCTCTTTATCTTCATCCCCTCTCTGATGGTCAGGAAAAGTCAGGGACAGTGTTACTTTCTTGCTTCTAAGTACAGAGCAAGAAGAAGAAACTGCTTCAAGCCCCTGCCTGTTGTGACCATATACATCATTCAGCCTATGCAGACATCATCTCTCCTAACATCAGGACCCCGCTCTGTGTCAGATGGGGACAGTGGAGTGATGGGGAGGTGAACCAATACTGAGCACAGTGGTGGGGAGACTGGTGCTGGGGAGCTCACAGTAGACAGCTATTACTGTCAAGTAGGGGCAAACAGATGGACATAGCATTGAGCACTGGGGTGGAAGGCAAAGGGAGAGGTCAACCCGTGGAGGATGTTTGTCTGCACTCCCAAGAGCTCTGGAAGCATGAGAGGGTGGAGATTCTGGGGAATGTTCTTGGGGGGGGGAGAGAGAGAGAGAGAGAGAGAGAGAGAGAGAGAGAGAGAGAGAGAGAGAGAGAGAGAGAGAGAGAGAGATACAGACAGACGGGAGAGTGAGAGAGACAGAGACAGACAGAGGGAAGAAAGAGAGAGGGGAGAGGGATTCCAGAGCTTCGGGATCATGCAGGAGAGAAGGAGGTGAATAGGGAAAAGAGGCGATAGTGGCAGAGTACAGTGTACAGCTTGCCTGGTACCCTGTAATGTGGTCTCTTGGAGAAGGAAGAGATTGAAGTCTGCTCGATCATCTTAGGGTCAGCATAGAGCCGACAGGAAAGCCAGGAAACCACCCGAGAGCATGGCTTACAGAGACAGTCCTGCTTCCAGACGTACAAGACTACAAAGCTGATTTATAAGTTTGTAAAGGATTCTCCACGCAGACCCTTCTAAGTCTAATCATATCAGATGTGGCAGGAAGTGCTCGGCCATCCCATGAGGTCAGGTGTGGCATAGACGAGTAACTATGTGGATATTTTTGCGGCTCTTCGCAAAGGGCCTTTCCCTTCCCCTTTCCCGTGTCTTATGAAATTGTTTCACTTGTGGCCAAATTCTTGTTTGGGGAGCAGAGCCTTTCCTTCCCAGTCAGAAGTGAAATACAGAGGTGTCCTCGTGACAAGAATAAGTGACGGCTATCTCACTGCGGTGTGAGTGACCAGCGAGCAGAGTGTGACAGAGGGTGAGGGGCTCATAAAAGGGCAATGGGGTGAAGGCTGTCTAGACCATAGAGAGGCGGCTTTAAAATAAAGAGAATGTTCTAGAAAAGATTTCAGAAGTTCATGACTTACGGGAACATGTGCTGTCTTCTTTTCTCCCCTTTGGTTTGGCCCAGATCCCACACTGCCATTTAGTCTTCTATCTCCCTCTTTCACAGGATCTCGGGGTCAAGCCACAGGGCCTCCGTGTAAGTATGTTAAAGCAGAATCCTTAAAGGTGGCGCAGGGGTAGTTTAGGAACTAAACAGGGCTAGGAAGCCTGGAATGATGGCTGCACGAAATTACCCTAAATCAAATTGTCAGAGTCAATTAAAGCAGTAGCAATGATGAAAGTCCCTTATTGGGTACCACTGTACCACTCGCAATTGCTTAACCCTGTAAGCTAGACTCCTGTTTACAAAGCAGACCTGGAAACTGAGGTCGGGATAGGTTCCCTGCCTGTGATGGATGTCAGAGTTAAGGTAGACCCAGTCCTGCTCTATTGGAGTGGCTTACTGCCACTAAGCCACTTAATCTTGTTGAGAGAGAAGATGACAACAGATCGAGCTTTGTATATCTCCCTCTCCCTCCCTCTCTGAGAGAGAGAGAGAGAGAGAGAGAGAGAGAGAGAGAGAGAGAGAGAGAATATACAGGTATATGAGTGTGCACGAGTGCATATTCCTCATGTGTTCCCGTGATGTGAAGTTCAGAAGAGTCACCTCGTGGGTAGCACCATCCACCTTGCTTTTGATACAGGGTCTCTTGCTGGGATAGCATCCTTCAGGTAGGCCAGGCTGACTAACTAGCAAGTCTCAGGGATCTTCCCACCCTTGCCTCTCCAGAGCTGGGATTACAAGGTTGCATCAACATTCCAGACATTTTTAAACCTGGCTCTGGGGATTTAACTCAGGTCCTCATGTTTGCAAAGCAAGCACTTCCGCTGACTGAGCTACCTCCCTAAGCCCTGGTTTTGCAAACCTTAATTGGCTTTATTTATAATGACAGAAGTAGGCAGCAGTCCAGACCAGAAGCCATTCGGCGTTTCGGCATTCTCCAGCTACCAGTCATGGTGGTACCCACCTGTAATCTCAGCATTTGGGGGGATGGAGGCAGGAGGATTACAAATTCGTGCCAGGCTGGGATACACAGGAAGACTCTCAGAAAGCAAGCAGTACAGTAAAATCCCACACAGACAGGTTTACCTCACAGTGACAGCAGGCACAGGTGAGCTGGGGACAGCCTGACTGATTTGTGACCACCTAATCGGACCATGGTTTGAACAGCTGGCTGGCTGTGATTGGCTAACACTCCCTCTGCTTTTTTACACTGGTAGGTTAGCTACAGTCTGTCCACATAAGAAGTTGAGTTACAGTTCGCTATGTATGAAGAATATTTAGGCCAAACTTAATTAACCTTAACCCTTTCATTCCCCACTCCTCACATTACAATTTCTTTCTAGTTGAGGCATGAGGGGAGGGGGCAGCCCTGGCTGGAGTCAGCTGCTCAAAAGCACCAGGAAGCTCCAAGTTCCAACAGTTTGTTATGGGCTTTTCCTTCCCTACCATCCTTTCCTCTTCCCTTCTCTTCTCCTTCCCTCCCCTCCCCTGCTTGGAGGGGAATCTGTAGCTCAAGCTGGTCTGGAGCTCATGGCCATCCTTCTGCCTCAGTCTCCCCAGTGCTGTGGTTACAGGCGCACCTTATCATACGTGCCTGCCTCTTTTTTAGAGAGTCTTACTACGTCTCCCTGGCTGGCCTGGAGCTTTCTATGTAGGCCAGGTTGGCCTCAACCTCACAAAGATCCACCTGCCTCTGCCTCTACCTCCCTAGGGTTGGAACTGTATTCCATCCGGGGAGGGTCTCATAGCCTAGGCTGGACTTGAACTCCAATGTAGTAGAGATGACTTGGAATTTCTAATCTTCCCACTGATACCTCCCAATAGTGTCTGGATTGTAGGTGTTTGCCACACGTCCTGTTTATGTGATGTTGGGGTGGAACCCTAAAATTTAGTGCATGGTAGGTAAACACTCTACCGACTGAACTACAGCCCCAGACCCTGGTGTCCATGTTTCCAGAGGCATGCATGCATCAGGAAATGCATGGGCCTAGGAGAGACAGGGTAGGGAGGCAATGATGCCATCCATCTGGAAGGGATAAGAATATTTAGAGGCATCTGTGAAGGGCTGGCAGTCACTTCTGACTTTGCTTTGGTCCTCATGTTTGCAAGGTAACAACACACTTTTAAGGTCCTGATGGTTTCAAGCATAAATGAAGTCATCAGAAACAGTGAAAAGCCTGGGTTTGGAATGGAACTCTAACTGGTACCCTACTTAGCATACAGCCTCACCTATGACCTGCACTGAGTTACACAACCACACCCTCATGAGGCCTTCTTGCTCACTGTGGGATCAGAACATACACAGCACTGACTTGGCAGGATTTCTGAGAGGCTCAAATGAGACTCCATGGAAGAGTGGGAGGCCCCACCTGGGCCCTCAGCTTACCTCCCCACAATGGGACCCTTCTGTTTTACAGACTTCCTTCCTTCCAAATGGGCTCTTCCTTTTACCGAGTTCTCCTATTGGTTGGCGTCACTGCTCCAATCGTCTGCATGTCCTCATCCAATTCCAATCTCAGCAACAGAGAGTCCCCCCGCCCTCCCTCCATGAAGAGCAACCCAGCCTCTAAGGTGTCTCCCAGCAACACCATGTTTGCCTTCTCTCTGTACCAGAGACTGGTTCAGGAAAACCCAGGTCAGAATGTTCTCTTTTCTCCTGTGAGCATCTCGACTTCCCTGGCCATGCTGTCCCTGGGGGCCCGCTCAGCCACCAAGATGCAGATCCTCCGGAGCCTTGGCTTTGACCTCATGAGCACACCGGAACCCACCATCCATCTGGGCTTCGAGCACCTGGTGCACTCGCTTAATGTATGCCACAAAGACCGGGAATTGAGGATGGGCAGTGTCCTCTTCATCAGGAAGGGGCTGCAGCTGCAGGCCAGTTTCCTGGACAGGGTCAAGAAGCTTTATGGGACAAAAGTCTTTTCCGAAGACTTCTCAGACACTGACACTGCCCAGGCACGAATCAACCGCTATGTGGAGAAGGAGACCAAAGGGAAGGTGGTGGATGTAATCCAAGACCTTGATTCGCAGACCGCCATGGTGCTGGTGAACCATATCTTCTTTAAAGGTGAAGTCGAGTTTCTCTTTTCTTCATTTCTCTTCTCTTTTTTTCCTTTCCCTTTCCTTCTCATTTACTTTGGGTGTTTTATTTGTTTGTTTGTTTATCTTTTGAGTCGGGTTCTTATGCATTTCAAGATGGCCTCCATCATGCTGCTGTAGCTGAGGCTGACCTTAAACGTCTGATTCTTCCTGCCTCCACCTCCTTAGTGCTGGGATTATAGGTGTCTTCACCACACCCCATTTATGCAGTGGGGACTGAACCCGGGGTTCTGTGCCTGCTGGCACAAATCTACTGCTGAAAGAGACACAACCCTAGCCCACCGCTGATTTACATTTCTTTTCTTCTTGGTGTTGTGTAGTCAAGGAGACCAGTATGTAAAACAAGTCCTAGACAGCAGGGTGTGCCTGAGCTCTCCTCAACTTTGCAAGTAGCTACCTGCGCATCCTTGGCAGACTTCTGTTCTCTCTCCCGATGCCATTCATTCATTAACCTGGGGCCTCACTCAGTTCTGCCTTAGCGTGAACCAAGAGGCTGTGCTAAAGACTGGGCTGACACTGTGTTCAGCAAAGAGGACCCCAAAAAGTGCTCTATTTGGGAGAAGAGGAATTTGTATTTTGCCACCAGGCCCTGTCTTCCTACTACTCCCTGTCAACTTCAGAGCAGTGGCACAAGGGTCCCTGGCAGGCCAGTTTCAAAAGCCGTCCCAAGGGTGAAAACAGCAGCAAATGTTTGGTAGTGTGGTCAAGCTGGTCCATCACTCTCAAGAGCTTCGCTGTTTATGAAGACGCCGTCATGAACGGCACTGTTCCCAAGCAGTCTGAGCATCTGTTTTGAAATCACACGGCCCTGGGTTTCAGTTCTACCCCTGCCTCTCTCTTGCCCCAAGGTGTTAAGTGTATTGCTGTAAAAAGGTCTGTCAATGACTAAGTGCCCCCTCTGTTTCTGTCTGTGCTGCTCGGCTGGGCAGTCACTGAGCACACAGGGCCTCACAGGACCGTGCCTGACATGGAGCATCTTGACATCAGAGCTATGTGGGCCACTGTGTCATGGCTTCTCCCACTTCCCACCTTTCCCTTGTGCCTCCTTCCCTCCCTCCGTCCTCTGTTTACCCAACCGCCAGTTCATCCATCCAGCTTTTCTTCCATCCATCCGTTTTTCTTTTAACCCATCCAGTCTGCCCATTAATCTAGTTATCCATCCACACATTTACCAAACACAGAAGAGAGGGAAAGAAAACTGAGCTGTTTTCCTTCATTGGTGAGTTATCTTCATGTGCTGTTTTATCCAGCTTGGTTTATTTCTAATGAAGGATCATGCACACAGCATATGTGTCCACGTCAGTGTCTTTGGCTCCTGGCATATTCACCAAGTCACTCACATCTGTCTATTGTCTGGTGTTTCTCAAGACAGTGTATTAAGGAGCACTGTTCCGACGTCAGGTGAGCATCGGCTCTGAAGACAGTTATCAGTCACTCTCTGTAATTCCACAGCATGTTCTCCTCCCCAGAAGGAAGACCCCATCCCCCCAAGAAAGAGGGCTGTCCCCCAACTCCTGCTCTACCCGCCCAGAGACCAGTACCCTACATTATGTTTCTGCAATCTGCCTATTTCATACATTTCAAATCAAGTAAATGAAACGATAGGATTCCAGGCCACATCAGGCCCAGACTTTTGTGTTCATGTTTAACAGTATCGTTTTCTTTGCTGAGTGAGGTCTGTTGTTCATGGTGTGGATCCATGCCACTGTCTCAGTCCAGTCCGAGGGGCTCCTGGAGCACTGGCAAAGCTCCTTTATTCCGTTTTATCCAACTACTGTTTGATCCTCATCTCTTCTGATAGGAAACCATTTGTTGGTCTTATTGAGGCCACCTGAAATGGAACCAGTCACTTGTGAATCTTCTTTGCCTTTTGACTGATTGTGCTAAGTCTGGGAGTGGAAATTGTTGATTGTTAAACCAAAGTTTGGGAGCTTCCGGGTGTTACTTCTTCCCATAGCTTCCCTCTCCTTTTTTCTCTCTCCTCCTTTTGGGAGTCCCATGATGGGCGTGTTTGCTATGCTTGGCTGTGTGTCCCAGGTGCCGGATGTGTTGTTGGTTTCCCTCCATCTTTTTTCTCAGTGTTCCTCAGATTATACACTTAACTGACACATTTTCTAGCTCACTGGTTATTGTCTTCCGTTAGCTCTGATTGGCTGTGGAGTCTCTCTAGTGAACCTTTCATTCCTGTTAGCGTATTTTCTAACTCTAGACTCTATGCAATGGCTTCAAATCATTTCTTTTATTGTGGGCAGATGCTTACTTAAAACAGTTTCTTTTAGTTCTTTGAGCATGTTCAAAATAGCTGCCTTGACATGTTTGACTAATAGGGGCCATATCTGGGCCAGCTTCCCCCACCTCCTAATGTTTGGGGCATACTTTCTTGTTTCTTTTCCTATCCCCTTTTTTGTTTTCTTAAAAGTATTTTGTTATTTACTTTTAATTATGTGTATTCACTTATGCGGCTTGTGGTATTTGTACACAAGTGCAGTGGCCTGCAGAATCCAGAAGAGGGCTTCAGTCCCCTGGAACTGGAGCTATAGGTTGGGAGCTGAAGTGGGTCCTCCGGAAGAGCAGTGAGGGCTCTTAACCTCAGAGCCATTTCCCTAGTCCCCTTTGTGTGTTTTCAGCACAGCATTGTACACAATGGAAATCGATTCTAGACATAAAATCCCCCTTCCGGAGAGTTCATTCTTGTTGCTGTTCATTGTGGCAATTGTTTCCTTTTCTTTCAAACAAATTCTTTAACATCACAGATGTCCTCTTGTCTGGAAGATCCCCAATCTTTGCAGCGGGTCACCGCATGCGCATTGCACCTCGCCATCCACACTCAGCTAGGCAGTCTATCATTTTGGCTCACCCTTCATTTGCTGTTTGTGAACCCCAAGACCAGCTGGCGGTGAGAGCTCCGAAATACCTAGAGAGTTTCCAGGCTGCCAATAGCTCTGCTCATGTCTGGGTCTTCTGCATGCTTGAGATATGCTGGAAGTTTCCAAATCTCCTGTAAACATTGGATTCTTTAGGCAATTTTGTTTATTTCTCTTTTTCTTACCTCTTATCCACCCTCTACGCAGCCAGGAAGTGAGGACACTGGCCTGTAATTGCATTTGGAACACACTCCCACACCTATAGGCAGAATAAACCTCAATCAGTTGTGTGACCCCCCCCCCCCCGTGCAGATCACACCATGATAGTTCTTCGAGAGTTCTTCAGTAATGACACATCGAACCCCCACCCCCGCCGGACTCTATTCCTGTTTCTCTGGTTGCATTAATCCAGTCTGCAATCCTTCTAGACTACCGCTGAGCTGTAGGGTGGCTAAAGGATGGGCCAGGAAAAGTGTCACAAAGCTGGCCATTCACATCAAGATTCTGCCATTTGTCTTGAATGAACTCTCCTCAGGGCACCATAGGGCTGTGGTTGCCAGAGCTCTAAAAGACCAGGGCATTGTTTAGGGAAGGGTAGATATGTAGAGGTATACTCATGTTGTCATTTGGGTTGGTATGGGCTTCCTCCTCGCTTCTCAGTTCGTCCTCTTAAGCTTTGTGGTTGGTGTCTCAACTGTTATGTACTGCCGGAGGTGTTTCAAGACTCCGCCTGCCACTGTCTTGGCAATTGTTGCTGGGGAAATGATATTTGCCTTGACTGAACTCCAAGTCAGATTAAATACAGACAAATTTTATAAGTCATTCCTTTGGTATTGTAGGAGGCAGGTCAGATAAAGACAATTCTTCGAGAATGAGTCTATGGTTGTTGTTGTTTTGAAATATGTTCTCTTTCTGTAACCTGAGATAGCTTCAGACTCACAATCTTCCAGCCTTGGCCTCCCAAGTTCATGATTACAGCTGTGAGCCACTATGCCTGACCGGGAATGAGGTTGTAAAGTGTTCCAGCCCCGTCCTGATTTCACTGCAAATGTTGGTTGCTATTTTCCACAGCCATCCAGAGCAGAGAGCGGAGTCTAGAACCAGAGCACGCTAGAATACCAAACTTCATCACTCCACAATTATCTAGAGTGGAGTCTAGAACCAGAGCACAATAGAATACCACAAACTTCACCATTCCACAATCATCCAGAGCAGAGAGTGGAGTCTAGAACTTGAGCACGCTAGAATGCCAAACTTTACAACTTCTAGCCAGACACGGTTTTTTTCTTTCATGTTTTGTTTCTCAACTACAAGGATTTATATATTGTCCAGAGTTAAAAAGTGAATTGATTCTGACCGTTGTTGGCAGGGTGTGTGTGTATACTGTAAGGTGTGCGTGTCTCTGTATGTGTGCAAGTGTGTGTATGGTGTGAATATCTTGTATGATGTGTTTGTGTGATGTGATCTTTGGGGTGTATTGTAGTTGTGTGTGTGGAAGTGTATATGGTGTGTGGTATGTATTATAGCGTATGGTGTGCGTAGGTGAAAGTGCATGTGAGGGTGGGTGGGTGTGGTATGTGCAGGGTTATTTGTGTGTATGAAAGCATGGGTGTGGTGTGTGCAGGGTATTTGTATGTGTGTGTGTGTGTGTATGAAAGCGTGGGTGTGGTATATGTGGGGTATTTGTGTGTGTGTATGCAAGCATGGGTGTGGTATGTATGGGGTATTTGTGTGTGTGTGTGTGTATGCAAGCATGGGTGTGGTATGTATGGGGTATTTGTGTGTGTGTGTGTGTATGCAAGCATGGGTGTGGTGTGTGTGATATATTTGTGGTATGTGAGGTATGTGGCGCATATTTGTGGTGTGTGTATGTGGCATGTGGTGTGTGTGGTGTATGATATGGGTATGTGAGTATGGTATGTATAAGTGTATGGTATATAGTGTGGTTATATATGTGTGTGTGTGTGCATTTGTTTGTGCCTCTGTGTGTGAAGTGTATGGTGTGTGTGTTTTATGTATATATATATATATATATATATGTGTGTGTGTGTGTGTGTGTGGTGTGTTACATATACCTGTGTGGGTGTGTTGTATGGTAGGTGTGGTGTGTGCATGTGTATGCATGTGTATTGGGGATTAAACCTGGGCCTAGAAATTTAGTCATAGTTGTTTTTTATGGAGAAATGAGTTTTTAGGGGTCCTCATCCCCCCCCCCCCGTCTTCACCTGGCAGACGGCAGGGATATAAACCCCTCTCTTCTTCTGCACTGACAGAACCCTTCCCTCTCTTCTTCCCTTCTTTCTCCATGCTAGCCAACTGGACACAGCCCTTCAGTGCGGCCAATACCATCAAGAACTTCCCATTCCTTCTGAGCCAGGGCACCACTGTGCACGTCCCCATGATGCACCAGACGGAGTTGTTTGCTTTTGGAGTGGACAGAGAGCTGGACTGCTCTGTGCTGCAGATGGACTACAGGGGAGATGCCGTCGCCTACTTTGTCCTCCCTGGCAAGGGCAAGATGTGGCAGCTGGAGAAGAGTCTGTCAGCCAGGAGGCTGAGGAAGTGGAACCGCTCACTCCAGAAAAGGTGCGCACTGCGGGCAGTTTGCCGGGAGCTGTTCAGCCAAGGATGGGTGGGTGCAGGACGGGGAATGTGGTAGCCTGTGTGCCGAGCCTCCGCTGCCTGCCGGATGGTGGATCTGATGCTGTGTTCACAGGACACCACAGCTTCATCATCCTCCGATTCCCTTCCCTTCCCTTCCCTTCCCTTCCCTTCCCTTCCCTTCCCTTCCCTTCCCTTCCCTTCCCTTCCCTTCCCTTCCCTTCCCTTCCCTTCCCTTCCCTTCCCTTCCCTTCCCTTCCCTTCCCTTCCCTTCCCTTCCCTTCCCTTCCCCACTTTCCTAGAGGGAAACTGGTTCCTTGAGGGTAAGTGAGTGTATCAATTACCTTTCTGTTAGGTGACAAAACACCATGATCCAGGCAGAAGCCATTCACTTCTAGTTACCGTTCCAGAGGGATAAGAGCACATCAGGGCAGGGAGGCATGGCAGGAAGTGGTAGGCGTGGCAACGGGAACAGGAAGCTGGGAGAAATATCAAAAGCAAGCATGGAGCAGAGAGTGAATTGAGAGAAGGGTGAAACTTCAAATTCTTTTTTTTTAATTGGATTTATTTATTTTTATGTATATGAGTATTTTTCCTGAATGTATGTCAGAATACCATCGGATTCCCTGGGACTAGAGTTACAGAAAGTTATAAGCTACCATGTGGGTGCTGGGAATGAAGCCCAGGTCCTTGGAGGGGGGAGGCAGCCAGTGCTATTAACTTCTGTCATCTCTCTAGCCCAACATTTTCAATGTTTTATAATATATGTCTTCTTCCAATTTTTTCTTTTTATTAATTTTATTGAGCTATACATTTTTTATCTGCTCCTCTCCCTGCCTCATCTCTCCTCTTCAACCCTCTCCCATGGTCCCCGTGCTCCCAATTTACTCAGGAGATCTTGTCTTTTGCTACTTCCCATGTAGATTAGATCCATGTATGTCTCTCTTAGGGTCCTCATTGTTGTCTAAGTTCTCTGGGAAAACTTTAACCTCTTTTTTTTTGACATATATATTATTTATTATTTGAGTTATCAAAATAATAATTTAGATTTTTATGTCTTTACTACATTCAAAGACCTTAAAATTATCTGCATGCAAATCCACAACAATGGACACTCAAGTGACTGTAACTTTAGCCGAGGTGGGAATTTTTAATAAATAAATAAAAAAAAGATCTTTCCAAAGAACTTTAACCTCTTGAAGCCCACCCCAGTGATGTCCTTCCTCCAGCAAGGACTCCCCCATAACCTCTCCATGCAGCACTGCCAACGGGGACTAAGGGTTCTGATGCCTGGGCCCGGGGGACATTTCTCATTCAAATCACCACAGTGGATCACCAAGGTCACGCATGCGAAGCTATTCTGTCACCGTGGTATTATATCCAAGTAGAGGTCACCCCAGAAGCCAAGCTGATGTTGAGTTTTATGAAATTATGTTTGTAAGAGCAGGAAAGCAAACCAGTCAAGGTCCTGGCACTCACTTGTCAAGTGAGGGCCACGGTGTCACTGAGTCCCCAGACTTAGAGGCTGCTGAAGCCACTTTGCTACTTAGAAAGTGGCAGAGAACATGGGCGGTTGTAAGTGCCTAATGAACATCAGCTAACAGCAATGTTGTTAGCTCCGCACAGACTGAAGAGAATGAGGATATTAATCATATGATACAAAAGATACTGAATATTTGTTTCACTCTCCTTACGTGGCTTCCCTGTCATCTTCACCACCCTTGGGTGTTGGTCATCTAAGAGGAAAGAAAAGACAAGTCTGAGAATAGGAGTCATTTAAGTAAGACAGGGACCCATGTCTCAGGAAGGCAGGCAAAGTGCGCAGGAGCTCATGAGCAGAGGGAGCTTGCTTTTGGAAGGGGTGTGTTTCAATAGGGCAGTGATGATCAGGCAATAAACATGGGCATACAGTGATGGTCTCTTATTCAAATGGAATATCACAGAGATTTCAAAAGAGCAAGGAAACTTTCTTCAAAGAAAGGTGACAATACAGATCAGAAAGCAACAGGCTGGCAATGTGGGTAGTGGGCCACACAAATGGGGATACTCAAAGGCCCTATTGTTTGAAGCATCCTTTTAAGGCTCAAGAGGAGGAGGAGTTTGATTTCTAAGGGCATAGCAGGGGTGCTCCCCTGTTTTGATTGACAGATTAGGTCAGGTAGTCAATCATTTGTTTGCTGCTCATATCTCGTCTTTATAATGCTTCTCATTTTAATCATGTGCATACCTAATTGTGCACAGACATAAATTGCTAAATAGGGAGCCCTCCTTAAAAGTTCACAGATTTTGTCTTATTTATATGCATCCAAAACCAGTCTAGGCTAGACAGGCCCATTGCCCATAGTTCCTGTGTCAGATTCTTTAGGAGTCACGTGTGGCCAGTGGTGATCATATAGAACAAGATAGTGTAGGCTTACTCCCAGCAAAGGTAATCTATTCTGGGGGCTTTTGTCGCTATGGGAGAGTAGCGGGGCTGCTTGTCTCAGGAAGTCCTGCTGGGCACGGCCAGGTTATATGGTTGGTAGGTGAGTTGCCATCTTTTCCTAATGTCTCTCTGATCTCTGCTGTGACCCAAGCTGAGCCATTATCTCATCCCTAGTTCTTACTAGGGTGCTTTATTCTGATCCCCAGAGATGGACTTGCTCAGCGGGGAGGCTCATAGATGGAGCAGCGTGGTGGTTTGGGGCTGGCACATGGGGACGGCTTTAGCAGTCACCAATGTGCTGGAGAAAGAAGAGTCTCCGAAACACCACATGGAAACCAACGTGGAGACATTATGACCCCAGCTCTTCCCTTTCGGTTCTCCATAGGTGGATCAAGGTGTTCATTCCCAAATTTTCCATATCTGCTTCCTACAACCTGGAAACCATCCTCCCCAAAATGGGGATCCGTGACGCCTTCGACGCAAATGCTGACTTTTCTGGAATTTCAAAGACACGCTTCCTGCAGGTTTCTAAAGTGAGTTGCTAGAGAGGTTTGTAAGAAAGTCCGTGCTGGAAGACAGCTCACAAAGGACTCTCACCTTACTGAGAAGGTGACAGACTATAGAAAAGCAGAAGCACTTAATGGCCAAAGGAAAAACTGGGTGTCCATGGCTGCCGGGCCCGGGCCGTTATGGCCACCACAATCTAACTCACAGTACCCATAATCCCTCTCCAAGCAAATAGTCTTTGCTTAGAGATCTGTTGCCAGCAAGCAACACTGTTGGCACACACCTGCCGTGGAAGAGCAGAGGGCATTGGGTTTCCCTTCCTTCCCCACACAGTTGAACTCCCAAGCAGGTGTAATGACAGCCACTGCCAGGTGCCTGTGGATGGGGTGTTTGCACTGAAGTGGGGAGGAGTCTGGATATAAAATTCCCGATTTTTGGTTCTCTTCTGAGGGACTGTTGAATTCCCTTCAGATATAGTAATTGTTGCATCTGAAGACCCTTAGCCTGGCAGGTGGCCCAGGCATTCCCGTCCCCCACAGAGGGTCTCCTTGTTCACTGTCTAGCCTCTGTCCACATCCAACTTTAGAGCCAAAGGTTTTTGGTCCTTGACTTAATGTGTTAATTTGATAATGGGCTGTGATGGTCAGATGTGGTTCTGGGGACATTTTTGTCACTGGTCCCCAGGGAAGAAAGGCTGAAAGGTCCCCACAGGATATGATGAACCCAGTAGAGCTTTACCCAAGGGGAAACACTCATAAGCACCTGGGAAATTAAATGCCTGTCCTCGCAGGTGGTTCCCAGCCCATCCCGCAGCTTGGCCATTGGGCGCAGGCTGAAACCTCAGCCCTAGAAAAGAAAGTGGCCACAGTCTTTGTTACTCCAGGCTCACGTCACAGCTTTTGTGGGAGTCACTGACATCTGTCCCCCTCTTCCACAGGCTGCTCACAAGGCTGTGCTAGACGTCAGTGAGGAGGGGACAGAAGCCGCGGCAGCCACCACCACCAAGCTTATAGTCCGCTCAAAGGACAGTCCCTCTTCTGTCATCTCCTTCAACCAGCCCTTCCTGATACTGCTCTCGGACAGGAGCACAGAATCGATTCTCTTCCTAGGGAAAGTTGAGAATCCCACGAAGATGTAGGTGGGACGCGAACTCTTGGCTGGTCCCACACTGGTGACGCGAGAAATAAGGCGTGTATTGGATGGTGTTTGCAGGGTGATGTCAAGACTTACTTCCTTGCTTGAGGCCCACTTGACCCTAACAGGGGTACATTTGCCTCAGGGCTGGCACACCAAGCCTGGTCACCCCAACAGTGGTCCCTCTTACCTGTTCTCGTAGCCCTTTCCAATAGCGTGGCAGAGCAGTCAGGGTTCCATCCCTCAGGGCTCTTGAGAATGAGGCCACACAGAGCTCAGTGCCCTTTTACTTTTATTGCTGGCTTCCAGCACTGTGTTCAATAAATCTGAGATGTGAACACAGTGACCTCTGACCCCACCGCACCCCATCACCAGGGTCCTGTCTGAAAATGCGACATTGCTCACCTCTGAGTGGTTGGGTGGTCAGTCGTGTTCATTTGTTGGGCCCATTGAGCACTTCAAGGGCAAGGTTCCTGGCATGCTGGGTCTAGATGGGAGAGAGACCATCCAATAGGGATGAAATGACACTGTGGATAAAGACATGACAAATTCGGGTAAGTGTCATGGAGGCTTCGTAGGACAGTCAGGACACTCACAGGAGAGGCAAGAGGGGGTTATGGGGTTTTGCAGTGAGCCAGCATCAGAGGGACAGTGGGGAGGCCCTGCAGCTGGAGCATCGTCTGCCAGAGATGCAAAGGTAGACACTGGCACTTGGGTAAATGGAGAGGGGACTGCACAGGAATGCACACTTCCCAGGAAGACCACCTAAGCCATGAAAGGCTCCAGGGTTTCTGGGGCAGGAACATACAAAGTGTCAATGCAGTACCGGTTGTAAAGACCCCTTCAAATGCAGCCATCTTTCTGGCTTTGTGACACAGTCCTCGAGCACACAGCCTCTCCCTGGCTGTGGCTGTTTGTAGTGACCACAGTCTGGTGTAACCTGGAAGGCACACTGAGTGCCCTGAGACCTGGAGACTCCACGGCAGAGGCCACTCATCACCTTCGCCTCATTCCCCACTGTCCTTTCTGCACCCACCGCCGGGTGTTCCGTGTGGGCTCCTGGCCACTTCATTTCTCAACACTGAGGTGTCCTGTCCACCTCCGGCAAAGCTAGAGTTCATTTTCTGGAGGTACTGGTGCCCCGCGACCCCATGTGTGTCACCCAGGGGCCCAATGCTTGCTTTCCCAAGCTGGTTTTCCCATTTTCTGCTACATAGAAAAGAAACAAAGAAAAAACCTTTATCCTGGGGACTGCCACAGGCTTTCAAAAAGAAAGTTGGGTGGGGTGCCCTCTGCTGGTCAGGAAGCAAAACGCAGGTAGGAAAGCTTGAAGGTTGCATCTGTGTTGTGGATAGGAATTACCCCCATGAGCTGGCCCAAGACCTCAAACTCAGCTACAGAATGTCAATAATGACTAAGGCTGCTGGCATGAGTGTCTCACCCAAGACGGCCAACAGTATTCTAAAGGCAGATGTAGCTAGTGGAGCCCAGGGAGAGTAGAGCATCAAAACAAACAACTATAGATTCCTGGTCCTGAAGCCAGAGCTCCAGGTGCTGCCTGTTCATCCAATTCCAGAAGCACAATGTTTCAGGCTGCGGTGGTCAGACTGTTAGTTAGACAAAGAGAAGCTTCTGCGTGTCTTCGAGGGGTTATGTAGATGAGGTCCATTGAGGTAGAAAGGCTTAAGGGGGAAGGGTGCCATTCTTTGGGCTGGGGTGTCTGACTAATTGTGAAGGAGAAACCCAGACGTGAGCACTCACTGCTCTCTTCCTCCTGGCTCCGGATGCAATGCGACCACCTGCCTCTAGCTAGGCCACTGAGACTTCTCTGAACTCTACCTCGAGCCGTGAGGCAGAAAGAACCTTCCCTTTCTTTATCTGGTTTTGCCAGGCTGATTTTTGGTCACAGCAATAAGATAAGTAGCCATCACCGTAACCACGCTCTGCATCTCACACACCGGGCGCTTCTTCAGCAGAACGTCTTTCTTTTTCCGCATAACCATTGGCTATGCTTGTTGTCTATTCTGCTTGGCCAAGGTTTGCAGAATATGAGCTCTCCAGTGCTAAGCAGCCTTCAGAGTGGACGGCTGAGCTTGCTGCATGGTAGCTACCTAAGCACCTTAGAATGTAAATAGAAACAATGGCCATGCATTCCCGTTTGTGCAGGAATATTTTAAAGAGCATTGTAGAGCATTGGGCACCCTGCCCAGGGCACCAGGCATATGGAATTTCTAAGTGGATGTCCGTTCTTCACTACCTACTTAGTGAATCAGTCTGCAGGCAGGAGCAGCCCCAAGGCTGGGGTGTGCTGAACTCCCACATTAAGAAGCTTGCCGTGAGGCAGGAGGAGAGGAAGGCACGGAGGAGAGGAAGGCAACGGGAAGATCTTCAAGTGCAGGGACGTGGCTTCAACTGTGTCTCTGGCCTGCAGGACACGGGTAAGAGCTGCCTCTGCCATCTGACACTGGGAACCTCACATGCAATGCAGGTTTCTAGCATACAGGCAAGCGGCAGAAGGGACTGAGCTCAGGATGGAGGACTTACAGAGGGGGTTTCAGTTCAGACTTTCTCAGGCAGAATGGAAAAGCAGTCCTGCCCACCCCTGACTGTGCACGCTTTGGGACTCTGTTTAATATCCATGAGCTTCCTCCCCCAACCCCAAGAATCCATGGCGCCCATGCCATTAAGTTTTCAAATGAGCAAACACACTGTGAATTTTGAGGAAGACTCACCCCAGATAATTGGTGCAGTATACACCGCCTGTGTATACAGCTGCTCTCTTATCGCAGCTAACGCTCGAAAGGTGGGAAGCAAGGATGTTTCTGATAAGCTTATTCCCCACCTGGCAGCTGTGGAGAAAGGCAGGCATTGATGCAGAATGCCATCCTGACTTCTGCCCACCACCCACATCCCCACTTCCCTGTCCTCCGAGGCATCTATGACACCTCACACCCAGCATCCTCCGTCCTACCTGGAGCTCAGAACTGGCTGCAGCAGAGGGTGCCCTTCTGCTCCGTGGTGCGTGATTGCTTTCCGGTGGTAACACACCCCCACTCTGCAGCCCAAAGGAGCCCTCATGTAACAAGTTTGGGGGACAATGATAACGTCACCTGCTTTGTGATGGCTGTGAAGATTGATAACATGGCTCAGGTGTGTGGCCTGGGGCCCAGGGTGTGGTACAGGCTCTGATCGGCACAGGGGTGCCACTGTCGCTGTTCAAAACCACAAGCCATTTGTCCAAAGGTGACCTATAAGTCACATTTCCTTCCTCCTCTGTCCCAGGTGGCTATGCCAAACTGGCAGAGGTGTAACCTTGGAAGAAAATGTGAGCTTCTTTTATTATTAATCAAGTTTGTTCTTAGACAATTTTGTATAAGTATACAATGCGTTCTGGTCTCTCTCTCTCTCTCTCTCTCTCTCTCTCTCTCTCTCTCTCTCTCATCCTTTTTCACTTTCTTCCCACTCCAGTCAGCACCTTTTTTTCCTTTCGAGTATTTCCCCCAGTATTTACTAGTTCCTATTTCGTTTCATGTCCCACGGAGTTTAACTAAGGCCATCTGTGTGACCCTGAATTTGGAACAAACTCACCACCGCAGCCTGGCACACTCACCAGTGGGTACACAGTTGAATAACATGTCATCAATAGGTCATCAAAGTGAGAAAGCGAGTTTCTGTGTGGAAAAGAACATGTGTGCATTTGCAGAAGACACATGTGCTTGCCCCGTGCCAACACATCAGATACAAGCTCCAATTAGGAGCAGGCTGTGTCTACAAAGATCTCATAGACCAAGGGGAAATGAAGCTCTTTGCAAGCCAGCACGAGAAGTAGGGAGTGCTACAGGCATTGAGGGGGGGGCGGGGATTAGCACAGCCCAGGCAGGCAGGGAGCAGGTGAGCCTGAGAAGCAGACAGCAGACAGGGTGGGGATGGCATTCTAGGCAGGGGACAGGGTGTGCACAAAAGAAAACAAGGCTCCTTTGCTTATCAGTGATTGTTGGGGTGGAGCAAGAACAAAGTTTCAGGGGTGGGAGGTGAGGTATGAGGTTGGCAGGTGGGTAACAGCATCACCAGCATCCAAGAGAAAGGGGCGCGCTGGCTACGGGAAAGGGGGAAATGAACATATTGCAGAATGGAGAACAGATAGGTAAGGCCTGGCCTCCAGTGAGGAGGCAACCCAGGAGGGAGATGAAGGTTAGTGCAGCTGGGGCTGGGATCCAGGGCTCTAGAGAAGAATGTGGGGCAGGCCCTGTGAGCCTCCTGAGAGGCTCTGGTGAGGGGACTCTAGAGCCTGGTCCTAGGTTAGAAACATGGGCACCTGGTCTCTCCCTGGAACTCCCACCGGAATCCTTCTCTCCCACACTGTGTCTTCTGCTCTCCACGGGACCCTCTGTGCATCCTCAGTGGCAGAGAAAAGAGCGTAGATTTCCCTTCTCAGGTTCCCTCTTCAGTCAAGTGGTCAGGCTTAGTGCAAGCACCTCACCCACTCAGCTGTCTGCCGGTGCGTGTGACAGGAATTCGAGAGTGCCTCCAGCTCTCACGAAGCCGAGAGAGTATTCAAGATGAGGAGGAGGACACACATTATGGGCTATCTCCAAATGATGCTCCAGGGAGCAACTACATCATGTGGACCAGGACGTGTGTGTGTGTGTGTGTGTGTATGTGTGTGTGTGTGTGACAGACACAGACTCCCCCTCCCACTGGAGGGTCGGGAGTCATCTCCCAGGACACTTTACACTTTAAAAATGCCCCTTGCAGATGAGATTTACTTGTAGAATTAGCAGATTCTACTTTTTAATTTTAAAATTTTGTTTGTTTTATTGAGATCAAGATACATGCTCTGTAGGGAAGTTGGAGGATATAAAAGCTTACGAAGGGGCTTGAGAAGGACGAGGATGAGTTGGTAAAGGGCTGGTCTGTAGGTATGAGAACATGGGTTAGATTCCCAGCACCAACATAAAATGCTGGGTGCGGTGATTTGTGCCTGTAATCTCACTGAGGATGTGGAGACAGGTGGATCCCTGGGGCTCCCTGGGGAGCCGACATAGTCCCATCAGTAACCCCCAGGGCCCAGTGTGTGAGACCTCATCCCACAAAACAAGGTGGATGGCTTCTGAGCAGTGACATCTTCTGGAACTGACCTCTTCCCTCCGCATGAATATTGCACACGGCACACCCCCACCCCACTCCAGCCCACCCCCACACCTACAAGAACACAAAAGTCACCTCTGCTCCATCAGGGAGATACCATCTCTTAAACAAGAAAAAAAAATACCAGCATCCCACCTCACAGGTCTTTCTTATTTAAAATGTTTATTTTTTATTTTATTACTGTGTGTTTGTGTGTGTGTGTGTGTGTGTGCGCGCGCGCACGCATGTTTGCATGAGTACAGGCTCTCAGAGAGTCCAGAGAAGGATGTCAGATCCCCTGGAGCTGGAGTTACAGGCAGTTGGGAGTCACTCGAAGTGGGTGCTGGGAACCGAACTCAGGCCCTCTGCAAGAGCAGCATCCATTCTAAACCACTGAGCCACAGCTCCAGCCCTCACTTCAGAGGTGCTTCAACACTTACTAAACTTCTCTCCAGCACCGTCCGAGATCTATATGGATTATACTTATTTAGAGTGTCTGTGAAACAAGAGGAAGCTTTGGTGTGGTGACAAAGGCTCGGAGTGACTTCTGAGCAAGGCACTGGGCCTCATGCTTCCGTCTGTGGAGTAGGAACGACCACACGTTCCTCACAGTCTCACCACCAGGGTTCTGGATTCTGTAAAGCCCCAGTACACAGGCCAGCATCTCCCACCACCCGTTCCATCGCCACCACCAGTGCCGCAGCACCCTCAGACAGAAAGCAACCCTGAACCACAAGCCACCTGTTGGTGGGACTGGCAGCCGGGCCACACACATTGAAAACAGATCCTTTCCCATTTGCCCCATCTGCCTTCCTGTCAGTTCCAGGAATTGACCTGACAAATATTAACCAGGTGACTGTGGTCTTCAAACACTATTGCCCTATGGGCAGAAGGCCGTGTGGGGCTGTGGAGCTGCGCCCACCTTGGTAACTTCTCTGTGAGTATACACTGTACCCCAAATGAGAGTAGGCCTCTGTCTGTCTGTCTGTCTGTCTATCTATCTATCTATCTATCTATCTATCTATCTATCTACCTATCATTTTTGGCCTTGGCGGCAGAAACGGGCAGTAAGTTCCCTAGATGGCCCTGATGAGTACTGCCTCTGAATTTTGCAGCTAGAGCTTCCGGTCTTCTGTCACCTTCTCTGGAAAAGTCAGCCACTGGGAGTCGTGACATATGGACTCCCAATACTGCTAGCAAGCCAATAAGGCAACCGAACTCAAAGCAAAATGGCAACTTTCCTAAGAACTCAGTTATGGCCACAGGTCCATGCCCAGAAGTCTGGGTCTGGAATAGAGCCTTGCCAAGTGGAAGCCTCAGTTTCCCCATATGCACAACTGAGTTAAGAGTCTCTGTGACTGGAGGGTCTCAGGGGCATTAATTTAAACAAGAGAGAGCAAATTGCCACAGTATTTGAGGGTTCCCAGCATTCCAACAGCTTTCAGGTGTTTGCATCTCAGCTGGGAAACATCTTCTGGCCAGTGATAAGACCTGGGATGTCACGCCTACTCACACCCTCCCACACATATGTAAATACCTCTGTCTGCAGACCTGTGATGCAATGTGCTCAATGTACCCAGTGCTTCAACAAACATTTCGAAATCAGGTTTATAATTCAGGAACAGGGTTCTGAATTTTCTCCGAGGATCTGCCAGGGAATGGAGCTAAGTTAACTGGATTCCCATTGCCCCCAGCCTGGGTAGAAGTGGGAGACAACCTCCTGCAGTGTCTTTCTCAGGCGCTGGCACTTTTCATGTCGACGTCATAAATCATGAAAGGGGATGGCATTGCCATTTGAATTCTGCATAGAACTGCGGAGACAGTGTCCCGCAGTGAGTAACTGCAGAGCCCTAGAGCAAGCCCAGGCTATGGCAGCGCTGGCTACATCAGTCTTCCTTGGGAAACACGTGCACCTTGGGGTGCAGCTAAGTAGGGAAGGGTGCTGAGTTCAATGGCCACAATTGGCTCCCTCACAGTTTCCGCCCTTCCTTTGCCAGGGGCAGACCAATTACCTAATTGTTCTATATCTTCTGGTTTTTCTATCTAAGGAAAATCCCAACACACAAAACATCCCTTAATCTGCTTCCATGGAGCTGGTGCTGGTGGGAGGAGCCAACTTTCGCTTCAGGCCACCATACTCTAGCTACCAAATATGTTTCTGCATTGCTCTCACCTTCTGAGAGCAGGTGGCTCTTGTAATTTGGTGGGCATTCTGAGTGCCAGGGGCAGTGCTCCATCCATTTGCAATCTGTCCCTTGTCACTCCAACAGTTTATACTGAGAACTAAAGGCCACCACATGGGCAATACCTACAGAAGGTGTTGATCACAATGTAGATGCTTTCAGGACCAACCAGAGCCAAGGATCAGCTTGTCACTACTGGATGTGGAATCAAAAAGTGCAAGGGCTTGTTTGGGGGGACCCAGGAGAATATCAGGGTCCAGAAGTGGATGCAAAGTGGGGTGAACCTAGCCCTGTCTACACAGCAGGATCCTCCCCTGCACTTAAGCCAAGGGTCTTCCAGCTCCTGTATCTCTTTGAACCCTGTAGAGGTGACCAAAGGCCTTCTGGGGCATCTCATAACTTAAACTAGAGCAGAAGACATTTGGCATTTGCCTGAAGGGGTCTGCCTCTGTGCACAGGAGACATTTTTGCCTTGCACCTCTGGAAACTAGTTCAGGATCACAGTCAAGGCAATGGCTGTGTCCCTCTGAGGCTGTACTGGAGAACCCATTCCAGGCCCCTCCCTGTGACTTTCCACATTTTGTGGTTTTCAGCAGTGTCTCATCTCTGCCTTTACCTTCCCTAATACCCTCTTTGGGTGCTTCTCAGAACCCAAAGGCCCCCTCCTTCAAGGACACTAGTCATATGGGATTAAAGACCCACTTTAATGGCCACATCTTATTTAATTATGTCTGTAAGGACTCCATTTCTTTTTATTTCTTTTTTCCTTTTTCACTCTTTTTTTTTTAAAGATAGGGTTTCTCTGTGTAACCCTGGATGTTCTGGAATTCACTCTGTAGATGAGGCTGACCTCAAACTCACAGAGATCTGCCTTCCAAGAGGGATTAAAGGCATGCGCCACCATCGCCCAGTCAAGGACACCATTTCTAAGTAAAGCAGCATTACGAGGTCTTAGGGGTTGGGAACTTGGCATATGAATTTGGGGCAGGCACAACTCAATCTGTAATAGATCTTTCCAAAACTTCTGCATCCACACACAAGGGATGTTTCTGTGGCTGTAGATAGTGTAGATGGTACCCTGTAGGTGGAGACTGCTCGTTCATTCCCGGCTACCCAGATCCTAATAATCACACAGAAACTATATTAATTACAACACTGTTTGGTCTATTAGCTCAGGCTTCTTATTAACTAACTCTTACATCTTAAATTAACCCATTTCTATTTATTCTGTATATCTCCACGAGGCTGTGGCCTACCGGGTAAGGTCTTCTTTGGCAGCTATATGGCATCTCCCTGACTTCACCCACTCTCTCTCTCTCTCTCTCTCTCTCTCTCTCTCTCTCTCTCTCTCTCTCCCACACACACACACACACACACACACACACACACAAAGGAAAAA